>NW_027187419.1:60516294-60590535 GCF_028583685.1 Petaurus breviceps papuanus | reverse complement strand
AATCAAAGGTTTAACTTTCATGCAGATGGTACTACCCAAATATTTATTTCATCTTCCTGAATTAAAATCTGGTCTTAGACACTTTCTAGCCAGCTGATGCTGATTAATCCTGTTTGTCTCAGTTTCCTCATATGTAAAATGAGATGGAGAAGGAAATGTCAAACTACTCTGATATCTTTGCCAAGAAAACCCCCAATTTGGTCCTTAAGAGTTGGACATGATTGAACAACAATTTACATGACACTTGGCTACCCTGACTTCCCTGGCAGTTGCTGAGAGCCCCTCTCTCCTGCAAGGAAACATAAGATGAATTAAAATCTCAAATGGCATTTGGTGTAAAAGGAAGGAAATCCACTATGCCCATGTGCAGGTCTCATTATGGCTCTGTTCTCTAGCAGAACTTCTTTTGCCATGAGCATGTATTTCCAAACTGTCATCACTTGGGTCCTGGGGCAAGCAATAATGTGGGTGATTTAAGAGAATCCAGCATGAGCCCTGGTTACACAAAAAACTCATAGCAGACAGTCCAAGTCAGGGATTTTATCTGTATGTGATTTCACCTGAACCTACCTGACTAGGAAGTTTATGTTTGTCCATCCCCATGACAACTGAGAATGAACAGAAAAGTACTCAGTTAAAATTCAGTGCTGATAAGCACCAGGAGAACATTTACATTTTTTTTTAATGGAGGGGGAGGTGGAAAGTGTAAATTTATTTATACCAACAGCCAGATTTTGTTTGTGGCAAGCTGTATGAAGTATATATTTTATTAGGCAAAGGCCACAGCCCATCACAGACCTACAAGTAAGCATCAAGCAACCCTCCTGGGAAGCAGTGGAAACAGATGAGAGGCTCAGAGAGTAGCATCAACATGGGCCAGCAGAGGTTACATCTGCTGAACAGAAGCTGAAAAGGAAAATTGAGCTGCATCAGGCAGGAGGACCGGCCCTGATGTACTGCAGCTGGGCTTCAGCAAGAGCAATTTAGCACCAGGGACCTCAATGTTGCTTCTGCCTCATAACTCAGGATGCTGGCGCTGCAGGAAAAATCTTTCCATTGCTCATCCCCTTATGCATGAAAGAATGGAACTTTTCTTTTAGTTCAATATGAAATCAGCAGTGAGTCATGGAACCCAATGTCACCTAATGCTTCTCTTGGAGGGCAAGGAATATCATCATCATCCCTAAGCATTTATTAAGCATTTACTTTTAAATTAAGCATTTACTGGAAGACTTTCCCAGCCCCTTTTCATTCTAGTACCTTCCCTCTGTTAATTATTTCCCATATATCCTGTATATAGTTTGCTCTCTCTCTCTCTCTCTCTCTCTCTCTCTCTCTCTCTCTCTCTCTCTCTATATATATATATATATATATATATATATGTATATGTACATTTATATAACTAGAAACACATTTATGCAAAACAAAAACAAAAAACCACGACAATATACATTTGCAGATTTCCTAAAAAAAGACAAATCTGGTTGACTTTTCTAGGTTGTATTTCATTGTTTTGACTTGGCAAGGGCATTTTCAATAGTACCCTCTTTGTCTGAATAAATTGGGAAGAAACCTTGAGAATCTGAGTCTCTTCTTGGTAACCTTACCAAGAACATGAAAGTATATTTCATCATGGCTGGATGAAGAGTTTTTTGTGCCTTTGGCATTTTTCTGTTCCTCTCTCATTCCCCATTTTCCTCATCCTTCTATCTGGTGGTACCCAATTGGATAGGATTGGTACCTGATAGCAGGGAGGCCCTCATGGCAATGACTGCTTCCCTCCTAAAATCCCCCAATCACATAGTATACTCTTTCCTTGGCTCTATGGATTAGTTCAGGACTGGCAAGCAAAAATTTCAATCACATAGGAGAGAGGGGTTTTCCTAAGGTTAATCAAACTCTTTTGCTTTAAGAAATTCAATTTTAAAAATATTTATTAAAGCAGTAGGTGGGCAGAACTATGTTAGGTTTTGGGGGAGATATATAATTTAAATAAAACATAGGCATTGTCTTTAAGGATTTCTGTCTAGTAAGGAAATATCACAAGAAAGTACATCTGTAACAATAATACTATACAAAATAATATATGATGTAAGACAGAACAGTGTGGTGGAAAGAGCCTGGTCATAGGATTTGGGTCTGAATTCCAACTCTGCTACTTAGCAAACACATGTTACATAGGAAAATTTTAACCACACTAAGGTTCAATGTCCTCATCTATAAAATGAAGGGGTTAGATTAGATGTCCTGTAAGTTTTGTTTCAAGTCTAAATCTCATTTTTCTTGAAGCATATAATAAAAGTGCAAAATATGACTTGAAGCTGAAGATGGCAGAGGGCGTGGAGAAGGTTATTATTAACTGAAGGAATCAGGGAAAGTTTCCTAAAGGAGCTGACATTTGAATTGGACTTTATAGAATGGGTATGGATTTGAGACACAGTGAGTTTGGTGACCCCACATAAGGAACAGGATGGGAGCAAAAGCAAGGAAGCAAGAGGCCCATAGAGGGGGAGACAGGTATTTCCACATCACCTTTATATTCCCCTTTTCTCAACTGACAGTCCCAGAACTAGTTTAGGCCTTCATTCCATCTCATTGCATTAACCTCCTAATTGGGCTCCTTCTCTTAAGTTGTTCCCTACTCTGATTCAATCTCTACACAGGGGCCAAAGTGATTTTCCTTAAGTACGGCTCTGACCGTATCACTCCCTTGCCCTACCCCTAAATAAACTCCAGTAACTCCCTATTACCACTAGGCTCAACTATAAACTCCTTTTTAGCATTTAAATCTCTTCACAAACGGGATTCTTCATAGCTTTCCAGTCTTCTTACATATTAATCATCTCCCCTGACCTGCCTTCTGAGGTGTCTCCCACACAATGCTCCCTCTCCCATCTCTGGTCCTGGAATGCTTGCCCTCCTCATCTCTGCTTCTCAGAATCTCTCTTTCCTTTCCAAGAAACAGACCAAGGTGCTTCAGGAGGCTTTTTCTGCCCCTTACCCACCCTCCACTCCAACCACCCCACCCTTATCCCCACAACTACTACTGCCTTCCTCAATTAAGGTTATCTTATTTCTACTTTCCATCTAGAGTACACCTATTTTATGTATGTAAATTGTCTCCTTCATTAGACATTAGCTCCTCCAGCTTCATTAGCTCCTCGAGGACAGGAACTGTCACTTTTGTGTTTGTATTCTGAATATTTAGCATAGAGCTTGGCACATATGAGGTTCTTAATAAATGCTTGCTGATTGATTTTTTTCTAGTAGTTTTTAAAAATTATTTTTATTTATTTCATTAAATATTTCCCAATCACATGTAAATATTTTTCTTAATAATCATTTAAAAAAATTTGAGGTCCTGATTTTTTCCTTCCCTTCTGCCTCTCCCTGAGGAGCTGAACAACTTTATTTCAATTACACATGTGAAGTCATGCAAGACTTATTTCCACATTAGCCATGTTGAAAAAGAAAACACAAATTAAAACAATAAAGATAAAGAAATTTTTAAGCAGTATGCTTCAATCTGCATTCACAGTATATCAGTTCTCTCTCTCATCACAGGTCCTTTGGAATTGCCTTGGATCATTGTCATGATTAGAGTAACCAAGTCTTTCACAGTTGATCAGGCTTATAATGTTGCTATTACTGTGTACAATGCTATCCTGGTTCTGGTTACTTCACTTTGTATGAGTTCATAGAACTCTTCCCAAGTTTTGCTGAAACCATCCTGCTTGTCATTCCTTACAGCATATCTAGCATACATTTTGGTCCTCTTTGCAAAAAGACAACAGCAAACCAACCAACCATTCCATCACAAATTGATTGATTGATTGGTTGATAAATAGACATACAAAGCACGCTTATAAACACCACCCACACATATCACTCCCTCCCCAACATACATATACTCCTGGAGTTCATCTTGTAAAAATGGTAATTAGTATTCCATAAACATGGTTCTGTTCTCCCACTCTGTGTCTGTCTCTCTGTCTCTGTGTGCCTTTCCCTGTCTCTCTACCTCTCTCCGATGCAAAGCAGATCATGCTTAAGAAAGGAATAGATTCAAGGAGCTAGACAGACAAAAGATCTGGTTCATCAAATTTACTCAGTGCAGAATTTGTCACTGCCATCCGCCAGACAGGTCTAGTCTCTATAACCTTCTGCAAATTTCCCCATAATTTCTGCAGGTCTCTAGCCAGATATAAAGCCTTTCAAACCACTGTTGCTTGACTATAATTAATGGGATATGCAAATCCATTCTAAAGTAATGTAACCAAAGCTTCAGGAGAGAGGAACATGGGGTGCTAAACTGCCAGCACCTCCACCCAAACCACACAGATAGACAATAGAAGAATACTCTTGCAAGTCTGTAGGCTTGTAATCCCCTGAAATGTGCCCATTAGCAAGCACATTAGAGTTATATTACTGCTAGCAATTAAAATGGAGAAAACAATAATTAAGCAAGCAGTACTTGGTGAGATGAGAGCAACTCTAATCTGCAGGGAGGGAGGAAAAAAAAACAACTTTCCTGACGAGTTTAGAAAAGGAAGTCAGCCTTCTCTAGGCTGAAATCTCTCCTCATTCAAAGGCAGAAGCTATAGATGATAGAGGACAAAGGAGAATAAAAAGCAGAAATAGTTGAGGCTTCCCATGGTCATCCTGGGAAAGCTATCATTAGAACTAACTTTTGTCATGCTATAGAACTCACTAGAACACTAGCACAGAATTTTATTTGGTGGATGCTTGTTAGTTCATTTCATGGAGAGAGCCCCAAATTCTGAAATGGGAAAAGACTTCTCAATAGCAGCCTCTCTTTGCATGTGAAGAAATTCCTCAGAGGGGCTGAATTCCAATCCCATTTGTTGATGCTTACTAGCTGTGTGTCCTCTCTTAGCCTCTGTTGCTTTATCTGTAAAATGGGGGGACTTGATAGCCTCCAAGTCCCATCCAGTCCTAAAATTCTATGCTTGTAAAAAAATAGAAAAAAGAAAAGTTCAGTACCCATGACACACCCATGTTAGTGGAAACTCAGTGCTGTGGAATGATATAATATATATTATATCATTATATATCTATATTACAATATATAATATATATATATAATAAATATAATATGAGATTTAATAATATGGTATTTTACAATCAAAGGACCCTTACTTCACTTGCCCCATATGACTGATTCAAGCAAAATCATCCCCTCATCATGCTGTCAGCCCTTTGCTATTATGTAAAGGGTACCACATAAACTATGGAATAAATATCCACTTACAATAAACTATTTGTATTCTTCTTTTTCTATGCCAGGAATTCCACAGACTGTTGTTCATCCTTCTTACTTGAAGAGGACCAATGACATCATGATGTTGGGGTCAAGGTACAGTGTGTTCAGTTGAGGCTGATTAGCCCCGTAGGAACTTGAAAGACTTTACCACAGGTTGGGCACAAATAGTCCATTTGCACTTTGGGATGGAGATGTCTCTGGATTTGTGCATCTCCCATTTCTTTTGTGCGTCTGTGATTCTGCTTTGCTCATAGAGCATAACACTTTCTTTGATGTGGGCACACAAGGATGGGAGGTCCTGTGCCAGTGTCTCCCATGATTCACAATCAATACTAAAATTCTTCAGAGAGACCTTGAGAGTGTCCTTCCTTCTGACTCTATGTGAGTTCTCCATAAATAGCCTTTTAGGTAAATGTGAGTTTGACACTCAGGTTATATGGCCAGCCCATTGGGGTTACACTCTCCCTGAAGTAGAGTTTGAATGCTTGGCAGTTCAGCTCTAGAGTACCTGTGTCTTCTACATTATGTGGCCAAGTACTCTTCAGAATCTTCATAAGACAATTCAGATGAAGCAGTTCAATTGTCTAGCATGGCACTGGTAGATTGTCCAGGTTTCCCAGGCATACAACAATGAGGTCAGTACAATGTCTCTGTAGACCTTCAGCTTGGTAGGCAGCCTAATACCTCTTCTCTCCCACGCTTTTTTCCTAGGGCCTCCAAAATGCTGAGCTAGATCTGGCAATGTGGGCATTGCCCCATCACCATCACAAACTAATTGTAGATAGAAGAAATAGGTGGATGTTTTTCATTCTTCTCAAATTTGGAAATGGAGAAAGACTTGACGATCTCTTTCCAATTATTCAGACTATAAGAGAACAGTGTCACTTAAAAAAAATAAATTTTCATTGATGTCTTTTTGTTTTATATATCACCAGAATTTCTCCCAGTATTCTTCCCCCTTCCCCTCCCAAAGAGTGATCCCCTCTGATAAATAGTATTTTTTTTTTTTTTTGCTGCTTTGGAGGGGGGAGGGCAGGGCAATTGGTGTTAAGTGAATTGCCCAAGGTCACACAGCTAGTAAGAGTGTCAAGTGTCTGAGGCTGGATTTGAACTCAGGTCTTCCTGACTCCAGGGCTGGTGCTCTATTCATCGCGACGCCTAGCTGCCTTAAATAGTATTTTTTTAAAGAAAGAAAAAGAATAGACCAAAAAAAAAAATCAGTGAAGCTGATCAATACATTGGAAAAAGTCTGAAAAATACATACAATGTGCCAAACCCACAGATCTCCCACCTCTACAAAGAAATGGGGCAGCCATGTCTTCTCATATCTCTTCTTTTGTTCTTCTAATTTTGTAAAATTCGTCTTTAGTTATTTTGTGTTTATTTCTATTGACCTTGTTGTAGTCATTGTTCGTGTTGTTTTCTTGACTGTTAATTCCTATAAGTTCATGTCGATTTTACATTGGTAAAGCTCCACGGTGCAGAGCTTGCTGTTTCCTTGTATTCATGGTGCTGACCACTTTTATGGCAACAGCACTAAGAGGAGGTAATAGTCCCACATTGCTCTGCCCTGATCACGTGGTATGGGCTGATTAGTTTGTAAAAATACATGAACTTATGAATGTTGTCAAAGAAATAGCTGAATAATAATAATAACAGCTAGCATTTCTATAGTGCTTTAAGATTTGCAAAGGGCTTTACACATGTTATCTCACAACAATCCTGTGAAGTAAGTGTTATTATTATCGCCTTTTACAAATTAAAAAAAAATGAGGCTGAGAGTGATTTCTAACTTACATGAACTGATGCAGAGTGAAGTGAGCAGAACCAGCACACAGTAATGTACATAGTAACAGCAACATTGTGTGATGATCAACTTTGATAGATTTAGCTCTTCTCAGCCATGCAATGATCTAAGACAATTTCGAAAACCTCATGATGGAAAATGCTATCCACATCCAGAGAAAGAACTATGGAGTCTGAATGCAGATCAAAGCAGACTATTCTTTTTGTTTTTTTTTTTTCTTTCTCGTGATTTTTTCCTACTTGTTCTGATTCTTCTTTCACAACATAACTAATGTGGAAATATGTTTAATATGATTGTATATGTATAGCCTTTATCAGATTGCTTGCTGTCTTGGGGAGGGGAGAGGAAAGAGGGGAGGGAGAAAAAAATTTGGAACTCAATATCTTACAATAGTGAATGTTAAAAACTATCTTTACATGTAATTGAAAAAATAAAATACTATTAAGTCAGGGAAAAAAAGAGAGTAAGTTACTTTCCCAAGGTCAGACAGCTGAGGTAGCATTCAAATTCGTCTTCCTGACTCCAAGTTCAATGCTATTCCCTGCACTATCTTAATGATAACTTTAGGCAGGAAAAAAAGAAATTTACATTATAATTTTGTTGTATATTTAAAAGGAATAGCAAATTGTACATAGTACGTTTGCAGTTTTGTGTGCAATCACTTTTTATTACAGTAGGTTGTGGAAATGCTTGTTTTATTCCATAAATTAAAAATAAAATAATTTTTTAAAAAAAGAGAAAAAGGCAGTCCCTATAAGTCTACCTTCTATTTACACTGTTTATGTATATGTATATGTATATGTGTATGTGTATGTATATGTGTATGTGTATGTGTATGTGTATGTGTATGTGTATGTATATGTGTATGTGTATGTATATGTATATGTATATGTGTATGTGTATGTGTATGTGTATGTATATGTGTATGTGTATGTGTATGTATATGTATACACATTATGAATGTACTTAGTTATTTGCATGTTATCTGCGTCCTTAGAATATGAGCTCCTCAAGGGCTCATTCATACCGTCATTCATTCTTTTCTGTTCTAGGTGCAGGGGGTTGAGTGTCAGATCTGGCCCTGGCATAGAAGCCATGGAGATTTGGGAGTTCAGGAATCCAGAGAGGGTAGACCAGAAGAGCAAGAATTAGAATCCTAGTGTAATAATCCTAAATCATTGCTCGCTAGAACAAGAAAGAATGAACAAAAGCATGTCTCTTGGTCCTGCATGGCCTGGAGAGAGAAGACAGAGAGCCTAAAGGCCTCCTTGTTTATCACATAGTATGAATGAAGGTACTCCTCTCTTCCCCCCACCCCCATGTAAATGCAGCAAGAGCCCCCCACAGGTGCTGAGTCAGGTCACTTAGAGTCTTCAACACAAATAGTTACAACTACATAGTCTAGGGGAAAAAGGGCTCCTCCCAACCACACAGTAGGCCAGTATAGAATGTCCATACTTCTTCCAGAAGCAGATCCCTAGCATCTTTCCCACTCCCTCCCCCACTGGGAATTAATCATTTTATTAATAAAAGAGCTCAGTGGCACTCTTGAATACCAAAGACAATCATGATGACCAGGCTGATGTGCCTTTGGAAAATGGATGTTCCAGAGGGTGGCAATCAACTCTGATTGGTTAATAATTTATTTTTTTTGCTTTTTTTTTGGAGGGCAACTGGGGTTAAGTAACTTGCCCGAGGTTACACCGCTAGTTTTTTTTTGTGTGGGTGTTAAGTGTCTAAAGCCTGAACTGAACTCGGGTCCTCCTGATTCCAGGGCTGGCGCTTTACTCACTGCTCCATCTAGCCACCCAGATTGGTTAATAATTAATGAGAAAATGACTATTATACTGAGAAGTGTGCTCACTCCAAAGAGAGACTGAGATCATGTGACATCATGTCACTCTCAAAGAGACTATGTCTATATCAAGATCATCCCTCAGTCTTGGGCAATCTAGACAAAGGGCAGATCCCAAGATCTTAACAAATGGATAGGGGCGCTAGGTGGTGCAGTGAATAGAGCACTGGCCCTGGAGTCAGGAGGACTTGAGTTCAAATCCGGCCTCAGAAACTTAACACAAAAAAACTAGCTGTGTGACCTTGGGCAAGTCACTTAACCCCAATTGCCCCTCCAAAAAGCCAAAAAAAACCCCAAATGGATGATGTCTGTACATGTACCAGACCCCATCATACAAAGACACAATCCTTGCCCTCAGGGAGCTAGCATGCTGGCTTTGGCCATGACCTTGGTGGGACCAGTATATAAGGTAACTGTTAATTGAGTTAAGTTGTGAGCCAACTAGACTCTCTTCCCACCCCAGACTGAGGTGGTATGGAGAGACAGTACCCCTGAAATGTTGGGGGAATGTTTGTACTGTATTTTGGCCATATATTTGAAGTAAAAACTATTAAAATGTTGAGTGGTTAAATGAAACTAGGATGCTAGTCACTGGGACCCTAAAATGTGTGAGAAATAATCTTCTTACCAAGAAATCCACCTGGCCATGAGTGAATTTAGAAAAAAACAAAAAGGTTTTTATTTCACATCATTTTGGGTGGGTGACCTGGCCTTTAACCCCTTGTGGAAAAGGATCCCCTATTAGGTGCAGGCACAGCCTACAAGATAATTACAAAGCCCTTTTATAATCTATCCTGATTCAAATTTCCCATTGGTCAGCATTTCAGGGTTCACAGCCTGTAATGTAATGCCAAGGAAAGGCAACTTCCCAGGTTCAAAATACCAGCATAGGTGCTCTCTATTTTATTCAGTGACAAACCAAGAACAGAGAAGATCAAAACATGACATCATTCAAAATACAGCATTTACTAAGTGTGATTAAATAATCTCCAAGTACTACCCCACCCCAGGACCTTCCAATCATTCAATCAATTACAAAGTCCCTGTTCTAAATACTTCTCCACCCCTAGGCTATACCTTAATTTGGTCCACCACAAAACCCCTCTTCTCAAATGGAGATTAGTTTCCAAACATAAGTAAAGTACCTTCATTTGTCAATCACAGAGCACAATAAGGTCAAAAGTTCCCCACCCCTGGATCACAATTGAATCTACCCCAGAGTTACATCAAGTTTAAACACAGCACTTAATACCCAAATGGAGGTCTTTTCTTCATCTTGACATGAGGCAAGTTCTCAGCAATCTTAGTTCCTGGGGAGACAAGGCTTAGCAAAGCCATAAGATACATTGCCGGTCCCTTCATGAATTTATCCTCTGTCTGTAGAACAGTCCTAGAACCCCTGAACACATTAGCAAAGCCCTCTCCCAGGATTTCTGTAAACATCCAACAAGAAAATCCTTCTTCAGGGCTTCTGAACCAACAGAAAGGTTCCCAGACCCCTGCAACAACAGCACTGTCCTTCACCAGTGGACAGTATTCACTCTGTCTGCAGGACAGTCTCCAGACCCCTGCAACAACAGTACTGTCCCTCACCAGTGGACAGTATTCACTCTCTGTCTGCAGGACAGTCTCAGGGCTTCTTAACCAAATGCCAGGTTCCAGGACTTCTTCAACAAAAGGACTGTCTTTCACCAGTGGACAAATCTGGCAAAACAACATCAAAACAGACAGACAAAGTACCAGCAAAACAGCCATGTCTCCTCAGTCCTTGGCAGCTCAGGGGGCAGGTCTCAAAAGTCCAGGGCAATTCAAAGCGGCCACCAGCAATTCTCTTAGTCTCTCTCTCTCTCCACGAGGTGCTGCTTCCAAAAAGATCTTCCGCCTCTCTCTAGTGTCTCTCCAAATCTACATCACCAGCTCCTCCCAGTTCAGGACTTTCTTTTCACATCAACAAGCCCATCCCACAGGTGGGATTAACAAACTCTGGGTTTTAACACAATCAATTTGAAAACCAAGCCAATACAGGGGAATCTTTAATTGCCATTACTATCACACAGCCTTATGTGTAAACATTTAAACCCAGCCCCAGGTGGGTCTACATACCCTTTTTACATTTCTCATTTTCACATTTCAATTCCCCCCTCCCTTTTATCCTCATAAACTTTATTGAATAAATGCTTTCAGTCTCCTCAGTTTGTCTGTATCATCCATAGCATGAGAAAGGAATTTTCTCAATTGCTAAGAGAATTGATAAAATCTGTGAGTTGAAGATTCTGCCCAGGATATCCATGAGAAAGAGTTCCATTATCTCAGACTGAGCTTGGGTTAATGGACCTCATCCTTGGTGAACCACACCTGGTCCTACATTTTTTTATCCACAGGAAAAAGGCCTTCTCAGAATAAAGAAAAGGAGTCTGCTTTTAGATAGGCTGAATATCAGGTGGCCTACATCCCCCCAGTACCCCTCACCCACAAGCAGTTTTATCTCTTACATTAGCCACCAGTATGACTTCAAATAATGTTTCATATAATTTCTGTGGAAACAAAATTCAATCATCCCTTACAAATGGGAGGAGGGAGAACAGAATTTCTGTAAGATGAAACTAAACCTGGAAGGGGTGAAATCTTAAGAGGCAATAGCTAATAAACAAAATGAAGAGATGGGCAGCTTGCTGAAAGGAGACCTCTACAATTCCCAGCACAGAGTAAGTTCTTAATAAATGCTTGTAGATTGTAGTTAATGGCTTTCTTTTTATTCAATTCACATTTTTAAGCTTCCCATAGCTTGTTTTAAAAATTGATTGAATATTTTTCATGACTTCATATTAATAATAGGCATTGTTTTTCTTATCTGGTTGATCCATTGAATGAATGAATGAATGAATAAATGAATGAAGGAGTCAATGAGTGGATGAATGAATGAATGAATGAGTGAACGAATGGAAAAACTGGTGCCTGGAAGCTTAGATTGAGAAGCAATGTGGAGTAGTGGACAGAACAGTGGACTTTGAATGGGGAAGACTTGGTTTTAAATCCTGACTCTGACATTTCCTCTTGTGAGACCCTGGGCAAGTCTTTTAAAATCTCTGAACTTTTGTTGCTATATATGTAAAATGGGAATAATAATAAATGATAGAAATTATATGGTTGTTGTGAGATTCAAATGAGATCATACTTAAAAACCTTCAAGTGTCATATAAATGTTAGCATTTAGATAGAATAGAGTAGAGATAACTAATATGTTGGAGGACACTCAAGATCCAAAAACATCTCACTAAGCTCAAATAATGACTAAAGACTACACAAATAAAATTTAATAAGGATTTGTTGTTGTTTAGTCATCAGTCATGTCTGACTCTTGGTAATGGATTTTTTTTTGGCAAAGATACTGGAATGGTTTGCCATTTCCTTCTCCAGCTCATTTTACAGATAAGGGAACTGAAGATAACAGGCTTAAGTGACTTGCCCAGGGTCACATAGTTTGTAAGTATCTGAGGCCAGATTTGAACTTATGAAGATGAGTCTTTCTGATTGACCAAAAAAATCAAATTGTACAGTATAGAGAGCTATGACTAGACAATAGCTCCTATGAGAAAAGTTGACCAAATTCCATTCAACTCCTTTTCATGAATCAAGGCTCAGATTATAAATCCCTACACTTAGGGTATCTTTTCTGTGGTTTCTGAGGTCAGGATAAAAACATTTGTGCCCTTTCCCATCCACCTTCATGATTTGTCTCTCTCACTTTCTGTGTCCGTTCCCTCCAGACCCAATATTAATGACTAGCACCAGGTTATGAAAATTATCTTCAAATAATTGTGTCAAGTATAGTATCAAAGTATCAAATAATAACATCAATTAATAAGAGTATGACATAAGTATCAAGAAGACATTATAAACACTGTAGAAAGAAGGACAAAACTGGTGATCATCTATATTCTTTTCACTAAGACAAATGTCCATGTACCCATCACATAGATATATGGGACAGTAATAGTAAATGACTAGTTGGAAGCTTTTTCTGGGTAATAATAAGATTCCTGATGTTTTCTATTCTTTTGGAACATCCCTTCCGTTTTGAGATTACCTTAAAAAAAAATCAGTCCCTTAATGCCTTTGAAATTGTGTTGTTTCCAATGGGGATATCTTCTGTATATATTTGGAAAGACCGAGCTGTTCCTCTCAGTTTCATCTTCTTTGTTGTTGTTGTTTTTTTAAAGCAATTGGGGTTAAGTGACTTGCTCAAGGTTACACAGCCAGGTGTTTCTGGGTGTGGTGCTAAGTGTCTGAGCCCGGATTCGATCCTCAGGTCATCCCGACACTGGGGGCCAGTGCTCTTACTCACTGAGCCACCTGGCCACCCCTAAGCAATTGGGGTTAAGTAACTTGCTCAAGGTTACATGGCCAGGTGTTTCTGGGTGTGGTGCTAAGTGTCTGAGCCCGGATTCGATCCCCAGGTCATCCCGACTCAGTTTCATCTTCTAAAGTACCATTTTTACTTGTTGATGTGGAATATTGGGCACTGAGGTGTTAAGAGTCCAAATGTGGTGGTTCAACTCTCATCAATGAGAGAAATGATTTTCTATAAAAATATTGGTTAATAAGTTTCTCTTTTCATCTTTTTTCTTCCACTTTCATCTCAATGGTTCTTAGGATGATTGGACTTAGCTCAGTTTCATATCAAGCTTTCTGGGGCTAGTGTTCTTTCCACTAATTTTTAATTATTTTTTGAAATGATCCTACTTATATTATTCTAAAATCTGAAGCACATACAATATTTGACAAATGAGCTTTTATTCCTAACTGATATTGCTTTTGGCTGCCACATGTCATTGCTCAGTGATTTGTGGCTAGCAGTTTTGGGGCTCCTGGGACTCTTCACTGTGGTGACTATTTTGCACTGGCTCAATGTCCTTAGGAAACTGTGATATTAGAGGTATCGGCTTTCTTTTTATTCAATTCACATTTTTAAAGCTTCAATAGCTTGTTTTAAAAATTCAGATGAAATGTTTTGCATGACTTCACATGGATAATAGGTATTGTTTTTCTTGCCTTTTCAATAGATGGGTGAGAGGTGGAGGAAGGCAGAGAACTTAGAACTAAAAATAAAGATAAAAAAAATTCATATTGAAGTTGTTGTAATTCACTACAAGTCCAGCACTCTAAATCGTGCTTTCTCCACATTCTGCGCCCCAAGGCAGTAAGAACATGACTTCATAGTACTTTGGACACTTTTCCTTGCAGTTTTCACAATGTTTAAGCACAAGAGACCACCAGAAGATCACTGTAGTCAACATCTGGTGCAGGGGATGAAGATGTAGAAAAATTATATTTAACAAGTTCTCCAAACCAAGGCAACACACACACATCTTGTTTCTCAATGATTTCAATGTGAAAGTGGGCAGAGGGAAAGATGATGAAAAAAATCTTGGGAAATATGTCTCTACATCCAGAAATGAAAGAGGCCAAAGACTTGTAGTATCCTTAGAAGTACCATACCTCTGTGTCATGCAAATATCATACCTCTATGCCATGTCTTCAAGAAAAGACTAAAAAAAGCCAGACATGTTGAGGAATAAACATCACAAAAATTAAACTGAGTATCTCTCAGAAGACAGAAAATAAATGGTTATCAATTCTAAATGAGTTCAGTTGACTGGTTAAAGGAAAGTTAGAAATTAACATTAAGTTAGAATAAAGAGGAAGAAGAAGCCAATCCTATACTTATATTCTATGCCTCTCCTAATGATGGGGAAGCTAGACTGTATATCTTTTTGCTTCTCTGCCATCTTGACTCCACCTTTCTCAAATGGGGCATTTTTCAAGAAGACAGTTTAAATGCATTGTTCTCCTAATGACTAAATCATATGGATTTGTTTGTGGAAATCGAGATTTATAGTGGTATTTCAAGGTTAGTTGCCACCAAACATGACATAGGAGATACTTGTTAAATGTTAAATAAAACAAATAGCAGACTCTCAATAAAGACTTGTTGGTTGATGGATTTGCTGCTAGCTCCTAGTGAACTAATCCCTTATTAGACCCTAAGGGAGCACCCTGTTTCCAAGGTCTCTTGTTGGCTAAGTCAATTCTAAAAGTGATATGACAGCTATGGGTTTCATTCAACATCTCTGTCAATAAATTTGTGAAAATCAATTAAACTTGACATCACATATGTTCTTCCATTCATTTGCTATTCCTTAGTTTCTTTTTTTTTTAATGCCACATTTTAAGTTCTGAAGGCACTGTATGTATTAAAAGCACAACTGCTCTTTGGGGACCTGTTATACTCTAAGGGTATATTTTGAGGCTGGAAATCTGGAAAAATCTCCTTTCCACAAATCTTGGGAGACCAGCTGCTTGATGTATGGGCCTAACAGCTTGGTAAAGTGCTAAATCTGCATTTAAGCAGCCATTCCAGAATGTGGTTTCCTAATTCTTATTAAGAAGAACCTCATTGAAGTTTATAGCTATTATTTCACTGTGGTTACGTACTTAACACTGATGGTCTTGATTCTTTTGTGTCCAAACAATATTCAGATGTTTCTAGTTCTTCATTCAGATACCCAAGTGGCTTCTTAAATGCCCTAGACAGCCTTCCTGGACCACTGACTGCAACCTCAGAGAGGCTTCTTCAATGAGGGAAGAGTCACAGATTAGCAGAGCTCTCTAATACACTCCACCTATTTTATACTCCCCTCCCCCAACCAATAGGTCCTAAGCCACAACTCTGCTGAGTTTCCCTGTAGATTCAAGGAGAGGAGAAAGCCTTCTCCTTTCTCCTCACTTTCATCTTTTGTCCTCCACATCACCCCCATTAAATTGTGAGCTTATGTAGAGAGTGCTGGATTTGAAGTCAGGGGACCCAACTTCAACACCCCTGCAATATACGGATATATGACCATGGAAAAATCATTTAAACTCTTTGTGCCTCAATTTTCCTTTCTGTAAATAGGGGGTGATTATATTGGCACTATTCACTCCATAGGGTTGAAAACTTTAAAGGTTTCTGAGATATAGAGGGATGTGCATGATTGTTATTATTATTTTCAAGGTGCAGAGGCAGCAGTATGGTAGATGGAGAGATGGTCTCAGCACCAAGGAGTGGATGCAAATCCTGCTTCTGACACAAACTGGCTGTATGACCTCTGGGCACCTTTCAGTGCCTCAGGCAACTCCCCAGGCAAATTACATGACAAGAGCTGGTCCGCATTGGAGAGGGCAGTTTCCTCTTCAGGAGGGCCCCATGTCAATGAAACCAAAGATCTGGTCCAAAAAAAAAAAATATTGAAAAGATTGTAGGGTCATTGATCTACATCTAGGTAGATCTACATAGACCTACCTAGATGTAGAGCAGGAAGGGACCTTCAAGGTGATCAAGATGGGTAGGTAATAGGAGAAGCATTTTCATAGTACCATGTGCCAATTACTATGCTAAGTGCTTTTTACAATTATTATCTCATTTGAGCTTCATAACAGATCTGGGATATAGGTGCCATTATTGTCCCCATTTCACAGTAAGGAAACTGAGGCAGACAGAGGTGAAGTGACTTGACCATAGCTAGTAAGTATCTGAAGCAGAATTTCAACTCAGTTCTTACTGACTCCAGGCCCAGCACTTTATCCCCTTTGCCATCATGAGTTGCCTCTTTACCCTGTTTTTTTAATACTTAACATATATGTGTTCATGTAGGCATGTATCTTCATGTACATATCATGCAATGTTTACACATGTGCATGCATGTATGAACACACATGTATATACATATACACACACATAAGTGACCAGAGCATAGGCAATGCCTTGTCTCAGATCCTTCTCTGTATGGTGCACAATTTCTAGAGTGATGAACAGAACAGATGCTCAGTGGGCACCCATTGGATAAATGAATGACATATACCCAATCCCCTCTAAACCCCCTAGGGTAACAGTTGAGGGAACTGGAACTCAGCAAAACTCAAAGACTTTCTCAAGAGCACACTGGTAGTAAGTGACAGACCTAGAATTTCAATGCCTTCTTCTCTGACTTCACAGCTAGCATTTTTTTTCCAACAACAAATCCATCTAATTAGAGTTGATTGAGTTTAATCAGAATAGTCAAATCCCTAATCCTGGAAAGATCTAGCTTGAAAGGAAAGCAAGCAAGGGCAGCAGGACCTGACCTTGGCCATACTGAGATTCACACTCTTCTGGGAACATGGGGGGCCTAAACCTGTGATTTCATTTTTGTAGGGGAATAGTCATTATAAGGAAACTCTTTCTACTACCATAGAGCAGCAACTCTTCTGCAATTTAAAAAAGTTAGAGATTTGTCTGGGGTACTGAGACACTATAATTTATTCAGGACCACATAATCAGTCTGTGCCAGACTTGGGATTTGAACTCAGGTCTTCTTGACTGTAAGGCCAACTCTCTGTGGACTAATCCATATAGCCTCTCCACTGATAGATTTCTGACACTTAGAGACTTCAAATAGAAATCCACCCCTCCCCCAAATGCTTCTGCTTCTTCCATCTGGCAGTATGTATTTCCTAGCACCTGGAAGAAGAAATCAGTAACTTTTAGTTCTACTGTTCATTATATTTGTCTCATTCTAAAAGTGGGAAAACAATTGTGAGTCAGTGATGCCATGCATTCTCTCTTTAGGGTCAGGTCTTTCTTTTTTGCAGTCTTTTATTATAACCTGGTCTTCTCTGGACATGGCCAGGTCTCCTAACATGGAGATGTCATTGTGAAGCCTTATGATCATGCCCAGTTTGCCTAACATGGAGTCATGTTGCAAACCCTATCACTCATGTTGGGGAGAGGGGTGGGGAGGTAGCTTCTTTGATTGTCTATCTGAATCTTTAAAACTGCCAAGACTAAACTGGTTGTCTTTTTTTTCCATCACTGGTGACTTTGCACAGCCCTCCCTTGCTTAAATTCAATTCACTTGCAAGTCATGGCATCATCTTTCTGATGCCATGCTCGTCTTTGAGAAGGAAGAACAAACAAAAACTCTTTTTTCTCCTGTGCTCTTTTGGGCAATTCTATCTACTAAGACAGTAAAGGGTGAAGATCCAGAAGGTGAAGACCATGGTTCACCCACAGCATGGGCCCATGAACTGAACTAGTGGGAAGGGAAGAATTTTCATTTCCTGGCGCCCTTCTTAACCCTGGCTCTGAGAAATGACCTGTTGGTTTTCATTCTGTCTTGTTTATCCTCCTCAATTTCAGGTGGTGGACTGAGAATTTGAGCCATTGTGATGTTGGAATCAGGATTGCTGATAGAATGGTACAGCCAGCCCGGCAGGGAAATCCTGAGAAGCCAAAAATGTTCAGATTCTAGGCTCAGGGAGATTTCGGATTTGGAACTGCTGTTTAGGACCAGGCATACATTTAGGAACTGATCTAAATTTTGAACCTAATCTCATTTTCTTCTCCAGATAGGAGATAGTACAAGGGCTAGGAGGATTATGCCTGCCATGTGTTGGGAGGCTAATAGAACTGGGGTGCAGGGGAATAACCCCTTACAATTGAGGAAACATTATTGGTGGTGCTAGATCCATGTGCAGAGAGCCTACACACCCTCTAACCCCTTTAAGGACACCAACGAACCCTGGGGGGAGGGTGAAATGAAATCTAACCTATAGAGTCTTCAAGCAGGAGCCAGGGTTGTCTGGGTTACATAAAATTATTATTTTTAAAAATCATTCTTTTCAATAAAAAAATATATTTTATCTCCTTCCCACCACTCTCCCATTGAAAAAAGAAAGGTGTAACAACCCTTGTAATTAATATGCAGAGCCGAGCAAAATAAATTCTCATATTTGGTCATGTCCCAAAATACGTGTATCTCAATCTGAACTTTGACTCCATCATGTCTGAATCAGGTTCACGTTCCTTCATCAGTCCTCTGGAATTGACATTGCGTTGATTAAATCTTTAATTGTCTTTATAGCACTGTTGTTATTGTCTCAACCGATCTCCTGGTTCTGCATGCCATCACTCTGTATAAATTCCTATAAATCTTCCCAAGATTTTCTGAGATAATATCCCTTTCATTATTTCTTGCAACACAATATTTTAATAACATTTCATTTATATACCATAATTTGTTCAGACATTCCCCAATTTATGGACAATCCCTCATTTTCCAGTAATTTGTCATCACAAAAGGAGCTCCTATAAATAATTTTGTGCCTATGGGTCCTTTTCCTCTTCTGTCTTTGGGGCATAGACCTAGTGGTGATGTTACTGTGTCAAAGGGTATGTTGTTGTTATTAGTTGTTTCAGTTACATCCAACTCTTAATGACCCCATTTGGGGTTTTCTTGGCAAAGATACTGAAGTGGTTTGCCATTTCCTTCTCCACAGTTTAATAGCTTTTGGGGCATAGTGCCTAACTACTTTTCAGAATGGCTGGACCTCTTCACAGCTCCACCACCACTGCATTAATGTGCCTGTTCTTCCACAACTCCATCAACATCTGTCATTTTTCTTTTTATTCAATTACGCCAACTTGACAAGTGTGAAATGGGACCTCAAAGTTGCTTAATTTGCATATTTCTAATTATTGGTGATTTGGAGCATTTTTTCAAGATTGTTGTTAGCTTAGATTTCTTCTCCAGAGAACTGCCAGTTTATATCCTTTGACCATTTATCACCTGGGGAATCAGAGTTTCATTTTTCAATCATCCAGGGAATAAGTGGGGGAATCTTATTCTTTATTTTTTCTCTTTTTCAAGGGTGAATTTTATTTTAAACAAGTGAAAGATTCCATCCTGAAAATCTCCATGCAATCCGAGTATCTTCTTTGCCCTCCTTAGTTTCTTTGGGCATTCCTCTAGATCTTTATCATGACAAAATTGAACTGTTGGAGCATCCTACCCTAGTACAAAACAGGTTTTGTTTTATTGAAAGTGGGTGTATAAGGAGTCAATCCAAACCAGGGAGACAGAGGCCTTTGATGACAGAGGATGTGAGAAGCCATGAAGCCCCTTATCTGGAAGCTCGTAGGCCTTTGTACTTGGGGAGGGTTAGAAGACCAGAGCTGCAGTTTTGATTCCAATTTACTTATTGAGGGACAAAATTCCTGCCTTCAAGGATCCTGTAGTCATTGCAGATGAGACAGAGCATCACATGCTTTTTAAAAAATAAATGTCTTTTGTTTTTGCATCTTATTTCCAATATATCCTTTTCCTACCCCCCCAAAGCCATCCATTATAACAAAGAATAAAAAAGAAAAAAGGAAAGTAAGTACAATACAACTAAGTAAAACATGCATTCTTTTGTTGAATCTGCTCCACTCTGCTCACTTACATTGAGTTCACATTCATTTTGGTTTTAAAGTGTGAACTCTGAGAGGGTGGGAGCCATGTTTTCTGTATGGAGCCTTCTCTGATGCTGGCACATCATATATGTTCATATTACTCTGTAGAGGAGAAAACCAACTGTCTGGAGTCCTTTCGGGAAGATCAAGACAGCTCTGTGTGGCAAGATTCCTTTCTACCTATAAAGGGGCTACATGCCTATTCTATTTCTTGCATTGGAGATCATAATTTTTTATACAATTCAGATAAGCTTATTATCTGTGTTGATCTTCTCCTTTCTGAGCATGGCTAAATAAAAATTGACCATACGTACATACGGGTGGGGTGGGAATCACCTTGTATCAATAAATAGCTGACCTTTTATATAGTACTTTAATAGTAGTTTGCAAAGCACTTTGACATCCATTATCTCATTTATTCCACAGGTAACAGATAAGCCACTGAAATGCCAAGAGCATAAAATGATTTGCCCAAAGTCATGATCATAGATTTGAGGCTGGGACTTTAGAGGTCACATAGGCTAACTCTGTCTTTCTGATAGATGAGGAAATTGAACTTACCAAGACTATCCAAATCCAGGTGTTATATATAAGCAGAGCTAGGATTTGAACTCAGCTCTTTTAATTCCAAATCCTGCACTCTTGCCAATGCACCACATTGTCTGGATTTTAAACCTAGCCATCATGCTGCTGAAGCTTGTCTCCTTTCTATGATGTCATAGATTTTTCCTGATGAAAGAGCTACTTCCCAGGTGTTAGGAATTGAGAAGCTCTCTTTGTCATAACTTCCAGGTAGGAAGTAGGAAAAACATAAAGAAATTAGACTCATTAGGTTTGTTGTAAAGAAAGCGCTTTGTAAGTTGTAATTTTCATCTAAATTTAAGACTGATTTGTTTGAATACATTGATCAAATAGCCTAGCCTTGCTACCTTTAATTAGTAAGCACTAAATGCTCAGGATCTTTTCATATATTTGCCTTAGACCTTGAAATCTTTTAACAGGCTGCTTTGAAAGTGAATGTGTAAGGGGTCAATCCAAACCAGGGAGAGAGAAAGGCCTTTGATGACAGGACGTGGAGAAGCTACAGAGCCCCTTAACTGAAGCTTGCAGGCCTTTGTGCTCGGGGAGGGTCAGAAGACCAGAGCTGCAGTTTAGATTCCAATTTACTTTAGAACAAACAGAGTTAATTGCCTGTCTCCAGCAGATGAAAAATGGACGTGCCTACCGTATGCATATGAGCCCTGGAGCCAGTCAGCATACCTCCAATCAATATGAATCTAGTGTATCTCAGTGTTGTTCAGAGCAAGATTGGATTTTCATACCACACTCAACGAGCCAGGAATTCTTCACGAGCAAGTGAAGCACAAGGCTGTTTTCTGTGCAGCTACCCAAGACACAGCACCCCTGCAGTAGAGGGTCTCAATCTGGAGTGGGTGAATTTGATTTTTTAAAAAATGCATATATTTTGATAATTATTTCAACATAATTTGTTTCCTTTGCAAAATCTATATATTTGATTTTATGTGTTTAAAAATATTACTCTAAGAAGGTGTCCATAGGTTGTACTGGAATGCCAAAGGGGTGTGAGACACAAATAATTTAAGAATCTCTGACACAAATGATGTACAATATAGCCCTGGACACTGAGAGCCTAAGAGCGTCACTGAAGCAACAGATCAGAATGGAAAGTACCTGTCACTGTTTACTCAAACAAACAAAAAATGGGAAAAACATCTTTTAGATGAGACAGAATTACCATGTAATCTTAGCTAACTGGCATGAAGGGACAATAGCACCAGTGTATGTATAATGAGCATCCCCTAAACAAGGCAATGAATGTGTCCAGGAACACTTTGTACTGAAAATTTGACGTGTTACCACTTTTCCAAGACAATAACAATCATCATTAAAGCACGCTGTCAAAGGTGTCACTATGGTTTGGGCTTTGGGGATTTTTTTTTTTTTTTTGCTTTTCTTTGTCTCTCCAGCACTTAGCATAGCAACTGGCACATAAGTGCTTACAAAAATGCTTGTTGACTGACTTACTGACTGATTACAATCCTTTAAAGCTCAGATCAAAGTGGGGGAGGGATGGCAGTATATGTGTGTGTGGGGGGAGGGAAAATGTGAATATTTGTGAAAATAAACTAAAATTGCATTAAAAAATAGATCAGATAAAATGTCGCCTTCTACATGAAACCTTTCCTGATCTCCCTTCTCCCCCCTCCTTTGCCCAGATGCTAGTGCTTTTTCCATTAAAATTAAGGTGGCATTTATGGTATTCATTTTACATATACATATATTTGCATGTTATATATGTATGTATATATGTATGAAACCTCTTTGAAGGTAGAGATTTTTACTTTTTTGTCTGATATGTTAAGTAGGGCTATAATAAATAATTGTTGATTGATGCTTTGCAACAGCTGCCATTTTCATGGTTCTTTAAGGTTTGCAAAGGACTTTGGCCCATATTATCTCAGTTGAAAATCACAACAATCCATCAAGTTAAGTACTATAGATTTTGTTATTTTTACTTACCAGATGAGGAAACTGAGGCTCAGAGAAGTGGCTAAGTGCCAGGGCACTTATCACCCTGTCCAATTTCCTTGCCCCTTCACAACCAGGCAGATGTTTAGGATCTGAATCACTCTGCCTTCCCTCAACACTACTGAAATAAATTAGACCAGAGATGCTCTAATATTAGACCTACTGTAAATGTAAAAGTTATTTTCAAGGCAGTTAGATCTACAAATCTTTTCTCATTGACTGCATATAGAAACCAAAATTGCTCCAATATAGCAAACACTGATGTTCTCTGGACCAATCAGGTGAAAAATTCGCAAAGAGCACTCATGAAAATCTTTAAAATGAGAGTGAGAGACTAAATTGTCTCTAAGGTGCCTAGGAGCCTGTCTATAATAAGTATAGCCATACATTTATAGCTTATAGTTATAAAAAACCTATAGTTATAAAATGCCATAAAACAGAGGTCTGAATTCGAATCCAGGGCTTTCTAATTCCAAGTTCAGAATTTGTTCTACTGTCCTAGATTTACTGTGTCTAAGCACCAAGAGGATGGAGGGGCCAGGGTCACTGAAGTGATTTGAATGACTTAAGGCAGGTAGAATTAGTCTGGAAAAAAATTAAAGGGAGAATTGTGAATTTTGAGTAGTATTTTATTTTGTGCTGGAGGCAATTGGGCTTAAGTGACTTGCCCAGGGTCACATAGCTAGATGTCTGAGGCTGGATTTGGACTCAGCTCTTCCTGACTTCAGGGCCTGTGCTCTATCTACTGCACCACCTATCCACCCCTTGAGTAGTATTTTAAATGAAAAAAATGTATTTGATTAGGCTGCAAAGAGGTAGGAGGTTATTTTGGTGAGACTGGCTGTGCAATTGTTCTCACTGTGGGACCACTTGCTTAGGAGGGTTCCATCAATGAATAAATAAATGGCAAAAGAAACAAGTTTTCAAGTCCTTTTATAAAGGTCAGACATAATATTATGGATGTGTTTTTCTTTTTTCACTCAGTAATTCTTCATAGGATAAAAACCCTTTTCATTTTGCTGCAGGAGTGGTTATGATTCCACAGGGCACAAAGGGGAAAGGAAGAAGCCAGAACTACAGAACTACTATTGAAATTCAATATCTCCACTATTCAGTCCCACCATTATTCAAGGACCCATTGCTGTTTTCAAGTTTCCTGTTTGATATTCTCTAGTCAGGGCTTCACAACTAATTATAATTCATCTAACTATCTTGTTTTAACATTCTAATTTTATCATTCAGTAATTAAGCTCCTTCTGGCAGCATGCTATTTGACTGTAAAAAGAAAATACTCCCTTTCCCATGATCAAGATTGGATAAGCAGGGCAAGCCAGAGCTAGTTGTATCCTATTAACTTTACATTGCTTTTAAGTTGGGATTTTTGACATCTACTAAAAGAAATAGCAGCAGGGGAAGGATGAAAGGTGGAGTTCTTCAGACAGACAATGCTTGGGGTATTGTTTTCCAGGAATGCAATGGCAAATCAATCAATTTCATATTCCACTCCTGCTTTAATCACTACTGTACTGGCTACAGACCTGGTTGGAAAATTTAGACAAATTATCTGGTAACAGACACATAATTAATCAGCAAATATCTATTAAATACCTACTATGTGCCAAGCACTGAACTTGAGACTGGAGATACAAAAGGGGAAAAATCAGTTCAAACTCTCCAGGAGTTTCCATTCTATTGAGGGAGACAACACATATATGAACAGTGTCAAAGGTTTAGAGCTAGAAAAGACCAGAGACTGTTGAATCCAATTCCTTCATTTTATAGGTGAGGAAAGTGAGGTATGGTGATGTTTAGTAGCACAAGTCAGATAGCAAGTATGTGAGGCAAATTTGAACTCAGGCCCCCCTAATGCCATACCCAAAGCTCTACTCCCTCCAAAACTTGTTTCTCTCTTGACGTATATAGATGGAGAGACAGAAAGAGAGAGAGAGAGAGAGAGAGAGAGAGAGAGAGAGAGAGAGAGAGATTACATATAGTTAGATAGATATAGGTATATAGAATACATACAAAATAGATGATTGAGGCAATGGGGAGGAGAGGTACTAGTGGCACGGGGGCTCAGGAGAGACTTCATTTAGATGCCTGCTAAGTATAATGAAGCCCATCTGTGTGTCTTCTCCGAGTCATACACTGTGCACAGAAGGCTGTCTTAGCTGTCAAACTGACAAGTCCTTTTCTTTTTTTCAGGCAGCTCATGAAATTTTACTTCCTTCAAGGAGCTTTCTTTCCCCACTCAGAATAGTAATAATTCACCTTTATATAGCACATGCAAAGTGCTTTCCTCGCGACAGCCTTGTGATAGGCAGTAAAGACTGGATTAAACCAAGGACGTCTCAATCCAGGAAAGCAACTAGCTGACAACAAAAGCCTAGATATGACCCCAAATCATAGGTTTGCTGTTATTTCATCCCAGTGGGACATTGATGTAAGAGCTAACATGTATCCACAACTGGTAGATTGCTAAGTTTGAGAAAGTCTGCTGAAAATGTTCTCTACTGATTAGTTCACATGATGTGCAGTGAAAGTAATACAATAAGTATTACATGCTGTTATTGTACATATGAGAAAACTGAGGTTCAGACAGATTGGTTCATGGTCATACAACTAGTTAAGAAGTTATAGGTGGTAACCCTAGACTGTCTGACTCTAATTCTTGAATCTTGTCTACTGTGCTGTCTATTCTGATTCAATCCAGTCCACTATTTATACATAACATCGATACTTTACTTAACTGGCATTCTTGTTCAGACGTCTATATGGACTATAAACACACCTTGGATCAATGTTGCTTATCTTAGGGGACAAAAGTAGTATATGTTTCACAGATATGAAATTTGTCAGTATTTTTTGAAAGAAAGTGACAAGGTTGGGATGATGTTTATGGTCGACTATTATTGAGGGCATTTAAAAATGAAATAGAGGGGCGGCTAGGAGGCACAGTGAGTAGAGTGCTGGCTCTGGAGTCAGGAGGACCTGATTTCAGATACGGCATCAGACACTTAACACACACAAACCAAAAACCTAGCTGTGTGACCTTGGGCAAGTTACTTAAACCCAATTGCCCTCCAAAAGCAAAAAAAAAAAAAAAAGAAATAGAAGAGGTGAAATATAAGCTCCTTGAGGGGAGGGAATGTTTTTGCCCCTCTTTCTCAGTTCTTGGGCCATTATTCCATTAGGAGGAAACACCAATGAATAAATCTATGAATTAGGGTTATGCTTAGATTTCTAACTAGAAATTATTTGCTTTTGACAACTAGAATTATTTGCTTTTCTGAATTGAAGCTGCCTTTTTTTTTTTTTTTACTGCCATTATAGACCACCATTAAAAGATAATGCTGGGGCAGCTGGGTAGGTGGTACAGTGAATAGAGCACCAGTCGTAGAGTCAGGAGGACCTGAGTTCAAATATGGCCTCAGATACTTAACACTTACTAGATATGTGACCTTGGGCAAGTCACTTAACCCCAATTGCCCTGCCTTCCCCCCTCCAAAAAAAAAAAGATAATGTGCTTAAATTTTTTTTTCATTTTTCAAATGCTTTATTAACTTCCGATTTACACCATTCATTTCTACCACATTTTGAGTTACAAATTTTCTCCCCATTTTTTCCCTACCCACTGCCCCAAAATAGCAGTCCCACAGGATATCCCCTACTCCAATCTGCTCTCTCCCATATTTTCTCCCATACCCCTTTAGACTTTTCCAGTGGATCTCTATGCCCCAGTGCCTGTATATCTTATTTCCCAATTACATGTAAAATAGTATTAATAATAGTGTGTGTGTGTGTGTGTGTATATGTATATATATGTGTGTATATATATATATAAACATTTGGTTTTAAAACTGAATTCCAGATTCATTCCCTTCCTCCCTTGTCACCCACCCTTACTGGGAAGATAAGCAGTTCAGTATAGGTTGTACATGTGTGGCTAATGCAAAACAATAATATAGTAGATATATTGTAAAAGACTGACTATATTTCCCTCCCTCCTATCCCACCTCCCACTTGTTCTATTCTCTACTTTGATCCCGTCCCTTTTCAAAAGTGGGTGCTTCCAACTTCCATCCCCCCCGCCCCCAGCCTTCCTTCCCTCTCATCCCCTTTGCTCCTACTCTCCTGTAGGGTGAGATACCTTATTTAGTGTGTATTTCATTCCCTCATCAAGCCAAATTCAATGGGAATAAGGTTGACCTATTCCCTTTTGCCTTCCTATTCTTCACCTCCATTATAACCATTTTCCCTTGCCTATTCTATATGAGATAGTTTACCCCATTCTGTCTCTCCCCATCTCCATCTCCTCTCATTATATTCCTCTCTCAACTCTTAATTTCACCCTTCAAGTATCATTCCTTCCTGTTCAATTTGTCCTGTGCCCTCTATCTATGTATACCTGTGAACATATAACACACATTCACATATGTATTCATATGCCATTACCCTTTTATATACATATATATATATATACACACATTTCTATTCCCTTCAACTATTTTCATACTGAGAAAAGTTTCATCAGTTACAATTATTGTTTTTCCATGTAGGAATGTTAATAGTTAAACTTTGGTAAGTTCCTTATGATTTCTTTTCCCTGTTTACCCTCCCATGCTTCTCTTGCTTCTTGTATCTGAATGCCAAATTTTCTATTCAACTCTGGTTTTTTCATCATGAATGCTTGAAAGTCCTCTATTCCACTGAATGATCATATTTTTCCCTGAATCATGATACTCAGTTTTGCTGGGTAGGTGATTCTTGGTTTTAATCCCAGCTCCTTTGACCTCCAGAATATCATATTCCAAGCCCTTCGATCCCTCAGTGCAGAAGCTGCCAGATCCTGGGTTATCCTGATTGTGTTTCCACAATATTCAAATTGTTTCTTTCTGGATGCTTGTAATATTCTCTCCTTAATCTGGGAATTCTGGAACCTGGCTATAATATTCCTAGGAGTTTTCTTTTTGGGATCTTTTTCAGGAGGTGATCGGTGGATTCTTTCAACCTCTATTTTGCCCTCTGGTTCTAAAACATCAAGGCAGTTTTCTTTGAGAACTTCCTGGAGGATGATTTCTAGGTTCTTACTTTGATCATGGCTTTCAGGTAGTCCAATAATTTTTAAATTATCTCTCCTGGATCTATTTTCCAGGTCAGTGGCTTTTCCCATGAGATATTTCACATTGCCTTCTATTCTTTCATTTGTTTGGATCTGTTTAACAGCATCTTGATTCTCATAAAGTCATTAGCTTCCATTTGCTCCAATCTAATTCTGAAGCCATGATTATCCTCATTGAGCTTTTGAGATTCTTTTTCCATCTGGCAAATTCGGCTTTTTAAGGCATTCTTCTCCTCATTGCCTTTTGAGCCTCTTTTGCCATTTGAGTTAGTCTGTTTTTTAAAGTGTTATTTTCCTCAGTCAGGCTGTTGACTTTCATTTCATAATTTTCTTGCATCGTTCTCATTTCTCTTCCCAATTTTTCCTCCACTTCTCTTATCTGCTTCTTAAGGTCCTCTATGGCCTGTAACCAGCTCGTATTTTCCTTTGAAGCTTTTGGTGCAGGAGTTCTGACTTCACTGTCTTCCTCCTGTTCCATGCTTTGCCCCTTTTTGTCCCCAAAATAGGAGTCTAATGTTGGAATCTTCTGTATGCTTTGTTTCCTTTGCCTGGTCATGTCACCCCTCAGTCACTTGACCCCTGGGCTTTTTGCCACAGTAGGACTCTGCCACCAAACAGGGGAGCTTTCCTCGCAAATGTTGGGGTTTCTCAGCTGCTGGAGGTATTAGTTGGGTGCCCTTTCTGAGGTCTCCACACACTCTGGCAAGCTGGACACACATCCCAGGACCTCCACCCTAGACTGCAATCCAGATCCAATAAGGTTAAAGCAAGAGCAATTACCCCTCAGACTGGTGCTTGGTTCCCCTACACTCTGCAGGCCAGGAGCTGAAGCTGCCAGGTGGCACTGGGTGGCTGTGCTGGAGTCTCAGCGGCTTCTCACCCTGGGGGCAAAAGCCACACACTCCCACTTACTGGGTCCCAAAGTCCAGACTGCACTGACCTCTCTCTTTGTCCTTTGCATCTATGTGTTGACAAATCTGTAATGGCCACAGCTGCTGCTGATCTGGGGTCCCTCTGGCCAGCAGCTGGTCAGGCCTGTCCTGGGGCTAACGCCTCAGTGTGGGGCTGGGCTTGGCTCCCAGAGCGCTGCTGGCCAATTCCTGCCGGCCTGCCGGCTCAGAGGAAGGTTAGCTTCTCTGTGTCATTTTGTGGGTTCTGCCGCTCCAAAGTTTGTTTAGAGTCCCCCTTTTACATGGATTGGGGAAGGTGGAAGCCGGAGCCCAGCAGAGGTCCTGCTTCTATTCCGCCATCTTGACTCTGCCCCAGGTGTGGCCTTTTGACTGACTAAAAGTTTTGCAGAACAAATCCTTTTATTAAAGGGATTTGTTCTGTGATGTTTGGATTTAGCTAAAGGGTACCACTTGAGGACCTAGAGGGTCACATGTGGCCTTGAGACTGCAAACTTTCCACCCCTGCCCTAGAATTTTCCCTCCCATAAAGTTTTTGAAGGGGTTGACTGTTCAGATCAAGCTTCAGTTGCCAAAGGATCAAGTATGCCAAATTGAGTAGACATTTGAAAAATATTAGTAGACATTTGAAGAAAGGGAGGAATCATAGACAAGGGAGAAATTCCTCTCCACACCTAGGTCTTCACTATACTTCACCACTCTAAGTAGTTAGAGAGCTGGGCCTAGAGTCAGGAGTTCAAATCTAATCCCAGACACTTACTATGTGACCCTGGGCAAGTCACTTAACCTCTCTTTGCCTTAGTTTCTTCCTTCCTCCTTCCTTCCTCTTTCCTCCTAGGAATATTAGCAGTACCTATCTCCCAATATTTTGGTGAGGATCCAAGGATATATTTTAATAAAGCAATTAGTTTGAAGCAAATGTTCTTATCCTTCTTTAAAAAATAAACAACTAAGGTATTGAGAAAAAAGGTTTAATCTTCAAGGGGGCACAGTTGTCCACTTGCCTGATCCTATCCACCAATAAGACCTAGACACTAGTAACCCCAAACTCACCCCAGTAATTGTGCACTCTAGCCGAATTCAGAGATTGATCAGAATTTGGCTAGGTCTCTATGATTCTCAGAGTGAGTGACCTCTGCCACTGTCACTTCAGTGGTTCCTATGGACTATCTTTACCTTACCTGTGGTAGAGCCTTCTGAGACCTTCTGGTCTGATCAGCCACAGGCAGACATGCTTCACCCTGACATAGGACATAGTGATGTCATTTTGGTCTTCTTTGAGAATGAAAGACAATGACTGCCTGGGAATGCTCATTTTGTTAGTTGAAGGGTATGATTTGTATAGATATGCTGAATTTAACTTGACTCATTTGCCACCTGCCAAGAAACTCCACCTTTTCCCCTTTGCCTGATACATAGTAGATGCTATATAAAATGTTAGTTATTATTATTAAAATGAACAAATTAAAAGGAGTGATCAGAGTCCTGTACAGCTTAACTGATGAGCTTCAGTCCTGAAAAGCAGCCGTTGAGAGCAGGCCTGTAATATCAAGTTAGAGACAGATAAGGATAAAGGAAAAGTGCCTGGAGGAGGCATCAATGTCTCATGTCCCAAGTCTTATCCCTTGTCTAGACTCTAGACATTGATCCTTCCAGTGACCAGAAGCAGAAAAGCAGAGCAGAGATACTTCCTAGATCTTAAAGGGAGGAGTAACAAGACTTAAATCCAAGCATGTAAAGTATGGAAACTCTTAGGTTTGGGAAATACCCATAGAGTAGTCAAGGGGTGCTTAGGTCTGAGAGGAGCCACAGATACACAGTTTATATGGCATTTAAAAAAGATATTTGGTTATTCCTTTTACTTCTTTGGTGACACAAACCTTGCTTGTGTGCTTGACTATATTATGCCATGCTCATGAGATTAGGGTCCACCAATACCCAACACAAAGGGAAGATGGCAGAGTTTCTTGGTGGAAGACAAGTGAGCCAAGAGTTAAACACATCTATACAAATCACACCATCCCTCAACTAACAAAATGTGCATTGCCTCATCAATCATTGTCCTTCATGCTCAAGGAAGACCAAAATGACATCACTATGTCTGGGTCAAGGCGCAACATGTCCTCCTGTGGCTGTTCAGACCAATGTGAGCTCAGAAGGCTCTACCACACATCAGGCACAGATAGTCCATATGAAACTGAAGTGGTGAGTGTTGTTACACATAGTGTCAGGGAGGATAAAAGTCACTGACTCTGAGAACCATTGAGAACTAGGCATATTCTCAACTCTGATCAATCTCTGGTTTTGGCTGTGGTGAGTTTAGGGTTACTACTGTCTGGGTCTTATTGCTGGGTAGGATGAGGCAAGTGGAAACTGCACCCTTGCAGATTAAACCTTTCTTCTAAATACCCTCGTTGTTTATCTTTTTTCTTTTTTTGCCTTTTGGAGAGGGGTAGGTAGGGTGATTGGGGTTAAGTGACTTGCCCAAGGTCACACGGCTAGTTTTGTGTTGTTTATCCTTTAAAAAGGAATAAGTACATTTGCTCAAATCTTTCCAGAAGAAAATATTTGTTTAGGAAAAAAAATCCCTTGACATCAGAACGAGGCAGTGTGTTCATTTAAACTGCATGGCAAAATGTACTTGTCCCTACCCACCAGCCAGAGTATCTTCCATGGTGCTGGCTGACTTGTCTCTTTTTGTTGCCCTGTGGGTACAGGATCATTATGACTCCTCAGAGGAGGCCCAGGAGCAAGGGACTCTTTGACAGTGAATCGATTCTGGATTAGCCAAAGCAGTCCTAAAGGGTCAGAGGAAAAAGGGAGCATTGCAGTAAATCAACAAAATGGGAAACAAAGCAGATTGAGAAATGGATTTGGAGCAGCTGCAAAGAGCCTGCTGCAATTTGTTATACTCAGCTAAGACATTTATAGGTTTATAAGCTCAGCTACCTGGAGCTACGTGCCCCCTCCTCCCATCTCTCTGATGGGCTACTGCTGTGTTATGTGACATCAACTCTTCTCCTCAGTCTACGAAATAGGAGGCAGGTATAGTAGGACTGAGGAATACACACACACACACACACACACACACACACACACACACGGCTCTTTGTCCTCAAAGGGTCTATTTCAGGGTCAAGTGTTAAGCACAGTGTTTGAAATGTGGCTGGCACTTGGTAAATGGTGATTGATTGAAGACACAAAGGGAACAAAATGAACCCAATATGAACCCAAGTTTTCAAGTATGATTTAAAGCAAGGAAATAAACATTCATTAAGTGCCTACTGTGTACCAGGTACCATGCTAAGAGTTTTACAAACAGTATTTCATTTGTTCCTCATAACAACCTTGTGAAGAAGATGCTGTGATTCCCAGTTGAGGAAATTTAGGCAGAGGTTAAGTTACTTTCCCAGGGTCACACAGCCAGCAAGTGTCTGAAGCTGGATTTGTACTCAGGCCTTCCTGATTTCAATCCCAGCACTCTATTCACTGCATTAACTAGCTGCCTCAGGACTGATGAATTGGCCATCCAAATGCACACATGTGGCAAAGACACTTGGTAAGATATTTCTCAGGAGATGTGATGTGATTTGTTTTGAATCTTTTAGCTCTCCTTCTGACATGCTCTTTAGAGATGGTATTCACTAATATATTTGTATCTGCCAAGAAGAGAAGCCCTTGGGGAGTGGGGGTGGGAGGATTCTGGTATCTGAAATGGGCCTTTATCCAATGGCTCCACACTTTTCCATTTACCCAGGACCCTCCTATGTGGGGTCACGCATAGGAGTTTGTAGGATGGCCAAAAAAACCATTAAAAGCAAGGAAATTGCAAGGGCAGCTACAAGTTGACTGAATGCTTTAAAAGAGGGATTTCTGGAAATGGGAGAAACAGAAATAATCTGAAGAAGATGCTGAAAATAATGGAAAAATAAATTGAGACATAAGGGCCTTGAAAAGCCCACAATTATCCTTTTGCAAGCTACTCATGACTGAGGAATGCTGGTTGTCATATCTAATCCAAATAATCATTTCCATTCAAACAGGGACACATCCAGAGACTGTTATTTAGTGAACTGAGTTAGATTCTAATCTTCCTTTTCCACCAGTGACCTCCTGAACAGACATAGATAAGGCAATATATATAATACCTGCTATTCCTCAAATCCTTCACAATTTGAAAAATGCTTTACATACATTTTCTCATTTGAATTGCCTAACAATCCTGTGACTAAAGAGTGGGGAGGATATGTATAAGAGGCATTGTCATTTCTATTTGACAGATGAGGAGACAGTCCCAGAGACATTATAAATGACTTTCTCATGGTCTTATAGCTACTAAGTGTCAGAAGCAGAATCTGAACTCAGGCCTTCCTGATTCTCCAGCCAAATGTTATAATCAGTGAACTACTTGTCTTTTATATACACATTTATTTTGCCCATCTTTAAAATGGGATTATCAATATTAACCCTATGCTAGACTCCTAGGTAAAGGACCGATTAATGAGGCAGTGGCATTTAAGTAAATTTAATCAATACTTGAGGAAGAAAGTCTGGTTAAGAAAGAATACAAGGTGGCAGTTATGTTCCATGAGAACATGATATTTGGAAAGCAGTGGTGTGAAGACAGTCCTGCTGCTGATTATGTTCCCAGAAGAAATTAAAGGGCTTTTGGCAGTAAGAAAACTACACTGATTGGTAGTCTGCTGACAAAAAAAGGTGTCATGTCACACAACAAGGAGAGACTATTCTCCATCTGACACAAACCATTTTAAAAAACATAATTTTGGCTTCCAGGTACCCTCTGTTCCAGCAAGAAACCAACAAAATTGAAGTGAACCAGAGTCCAGTGATGAAAAAAATTCTAAATTCAGGATGTCAGGGAAAAAAAAAAGAAATGCACTTACCCCAAACTCACAGATTAATCAACAATTGCGGTCTGATCCCCACCTCTATCCCACCTTAAATGCCAGGGTTATGAGAGCACTCTGGATCTTAAACGAAAGGCAGTACAGACATCCCCATCATGAACATTTATTAAACACTTACTGAAGCTGGATTTGAACTCAGGTCCTCCTGGCTCCAATCCCAGCCTTCTATCCACAGTCTCAGCTAGCTGCCTCAGGACTGAAAGTATTGAAGGAGAGAGAGAGAGGACAACAAATACTGCATCTCTCTCCAGACAGCCTGAATAGCCTAGTGTCAGGCTGGGCCTGACCTTCTTTCAATGTTCTTATCAGCTCAGGCTCAGTGCTACCCTCTGGAACCCACTAAAGAAGGCTCAGAATCAAGGTTAGAAATGGCGTTGCCCCATATCCTGAGGTGAGCAATGCTGGCAATTTCACTCTAACACCTTTCTCAGATGTGGCTTCCCAGTAGAGCTATTTATTGTAAATAAGGAGATTTCTCCTACTTTTTTCTTCAGGGGAATTGGGCTGAGGTACCAGCTACGGCAGTTTCAGCATTGGGAATAGACATAATGCCTAAGCTCCCTCCCACACAAATTGAGATGGTCTGATCATTACTTCATTCTTTCATTCATTCAATAAATACGTATTCAGTACCTGCAATAGTGCAACTAAGCACTATGCTAAATGCTAGGGATTATTGTCGTTCTTTCATTTAATCGTATTTGACACTTCATGAGCTCATTTGGGGTTTTCTTGGTAAAGATACCAGAGTGGTTTGCCATTTCCTTCTCCAGATCAGTTAACAGAAGAGGAAACTGAGGCAAACAGGATTAAGTGACTTGCCCAGGGTCACACAGCTATTAAATGTCTGAGGCTGGATTTGAACTCAGGTCTTCCTGACTTTGGCCTGGTGCTCTATCCACTGTGCTACCTTGATGCCCAAATGTTGGAGAGACAAAGAATTGTTTTAAAAAATGTCTGCCTCCCCTCAAGAAGTTTATAGTCTACGAAGGGTAAGGGAGAGAGGGAAAGAGAAGAAACAAGTTCTCTGATCCACAAAATGAAGCTAAAAATACCTGTAATACTTTCCTCACAGGAAGTATTGTGGGCATCAAAGGAGATTTCATATATATATATATATATGTATGTATATATATACACACACATATGCATGTGTGTATATACATGTGTACATGTGTGTATATAAACATGTGTGTGTACGCGTGTGTAAAAAACGTCACAAACTTCAGATGCTAAAATACCTCAGTGAGTCTGTGCTCTTAGGGATTTGCTCGTTCCCTCTGTTGTTGGATACCATAGTCCATGCAGCCGTCCTCCATCTTGTCTCTATCTTCCCATACGTTTTCACCAGATGACTAGCAAATATTCTAAGGGGCAGTAAGACTGCAAGAGAACTAGCTGGATTGCTCAGTGGAGAGAACTCTGAGGCTGGAGTCAGAACAGACCTGAGCTCACATCCTAGCTTACTTAGTAGCCAAGTGACCCTGGGCAAGTCATTTAGCTTCTGTTTGCCTTAATCCGCTGGAGAAGGAAATGGCAAACCACTCCAGTATCCTTGCTGAAAACCCCCACAGATAGTAGGGGCATGTTGTGATAGGCCATGGGGTCACCAAGAGCTGGGCATTGCTGAATGACTGCACAACAACAGAGGCTTTAACTGGCATCAATATTCTTCTCTTATCCATTCCTCATCCCTTATTTTGGAGGTCATCTCAGAGGTTATTGACGAAAATGTCTTATAGGTTCACCCAATCAGCTTATAAAGAAGTACATTGCCTTGCACTTCAGTGATGTTCATAGGTGTTTTAGGAGGCAGTTAGGTGGTACAGTGGATAGGGCACTGGGACTGGAGTCAGGAAGACCTGAATTCAAATCCAGCCTCAGATACTGTGTGACCTTGGGCAAGTCACTTAATCTTTGCCTCAGTTTTCTCAACTATAAAATGGAGATCATAATAACATCTATCTCCCAGGCTTATTGTAAAGATCAAACAAGATGATATTTGTAAAGCACAGAGCACAGTGCCTGGAATATGGTAGTTGCTTAACAAATGCTACCTATTGTTAATATAATTCTCTAGTTCATAAGCTCCCAGAGAACATGGGTTATATCCTATACTTTTTTGGATCACACACTGTAGCTAGCTCAGTACCTTGTACGTGGTAAGTATTCAATGAATATTTGATGGATGATAAACTAATTGAGTACCTACTCAGTGCCTAGTACCATTCTTTAGCTCAACCACACTATGTGAGGTGACCAGGTAGCATGACTTATTGTGAATCCCATAAGGAGGTGAGAGGTGGGGAGGAGTCACAAAGTAAGATGAACTTTTGCATTTCAGAGACACCATTTATCTCTAATGTATGCATCCCTCCCTACCTATATAAAAGTAGTGAACATTTTTTTTGTCAAGGAAGAGATTTTGAGAATAAGCTAAAATTGCCCATAGTGATTGACTCACTCTCATAACAATATCCTGTGGTTGGGATGCACATAGGCTATTATATAGGCTATATACCTATACTTACTTAAGGTAAACCTGAAATTTGAAGCTATGGAAAGTACAATAATCCTTTGAATAATAACTAGAATCCCTCCACCTATGCCCTTGATCCAATTCACTCTTGTCTCCACTAGCTTTTCTCTCTCTGCCTCTCTGTCTTTCTCTTTGTCTCTCTGTCTCTGTCTCCCTTTGTCTCTGTCTTTCTCTGTGTCTCTGTCTCTCTCACTCTCTTCTTCTACCTACCACTCTCCATAACTCCCATTTTTAATCTCTCTTCTATTGTTTTCTTCTTCTATGCCTACATATATACCTTCCATAGACTACTTACCACCTTTATCTGTTCCCTTCAAACATCACAAACAAAACCAAACCGTCCCTCAGTTGACAAGGATCATTGATGCAGAACTGAAAGGAGCCCTGGAGATCACCTAGTCCACTCACATTATTTTAGAGTTTTTTTTAAGGTGTTTTTTTTAAAGTGGAGGAAAGGCAATGAGGGTTAAGTGACTTGCCCAAGGTCACGCAGCTAGTAAGTGTCAAGTGTCTGAGGCCGGATTTGAACTCAGGTCCATAAAGAGATTTTTTTTTTAATTTTAATTTTTGCTTTTTGGAGGGGGGAAGGTAGGGCAATTGGGGTTAAGTGACTGGCCCAAGGTCACATGGCTAGTTTTGTGTTAAGTGTCTCAGGCTGGATTTGAACTCAGGTCCTCTTGACTCCAAGGCCAGTGCTCTATTCACTGTACCACCTAGCCACCCAAGAGATTTTTTTAAAGAGCTTGAGTGGCTCATCCAAGGGGACACAGGTAGTAGGTGACGAACCAGGATACAGTCCTGCGACTCCAAGCTCAGGCTCTTTCCACTTATACCTCAAGCTACCTTCCTAATCCTCCCTTTCACTGCAAAAGTCCAGAAGTCATTTACACTCACTGCACTTGCTTGCTCACCACCTGCTAACTTCCCAACTTCCTGTAATATGGCTCATTTCTCGTTGTTGTTGTTGTTCACTCATTTCTGATTCTCTGTGACCCCATTCAGGATTTTCTTGGTCAAGATATTGGAATGAATTTTCATTTCCTTCTCTAACTCATTTTATAGATGAGGAAACTGAGGCAAACAGGGTTAAGTGTCTTGCTCAAGGTCACACAGCTAGTAAGTGTCTGAGGTCAGATTTGAACCCAGTTCTCCCTAACTCTGGCACTTTACCAGCTAACTGCTCTATGACTCTATTAAATGGCTATCAGAATGGCAAGAACCTTTAAGACAATCCAATCCAGCGCTTCTCAAATGTTTTCCACTTGCCATCCCTTTTCGTGTTTCAGCAGCATTTGTTGGTGCTGCATGACATGATTGCATGCTCAGTGCAAAGTGCACAAGCTTTGTGTTCAAAACCAAGGCTGCAGTGAAGTTACACAATGCAACCAACACAGGCAAGGGCTGCTAGAAACACCATGGATTCATTGCATGTTTGATTTTTAATTACTTTTTGGTTGTTGTGTGTTCAGAAGCCTTTTATTGTTGCTAAATTTTTCGAGACCCCATAAGGGGTTGCAGCCCAGTTTAAGAAGTGTTGACTAGCCCAATATAGTATCATTTTTCAGATTAGGAAACTGAGGCCCCAAGAAGAAACCAAATCACAAAGTGAACTCATGGCAGCAAAACAGAATCCTGTGAAATCCAGTGGCCTCTTCTTTTTCCTTAAATTGCAGCATCTGATACTGTCTACCAGCACCTCCTTCCTGATAGTCTCTATTACTTTGACTTCTGCGCTATCACTCTTTCCTGATTCTCCTTCTTTCTCTTTAATCAATCCTTTTTTGGGCTTCTTGGTTCTTCTTCCCCCAGTCCCTTAAGCATAGCTGTTCCCTTCCCCTGGTCCCACTCCAAGCTGTGGCCTTGGTATTCTTCTCTTCTGTCTTTGATACCCTCTGCCTTTGCAACCTCATGCAATCTCACAGCTTCAGTGATCGCCTCTATAGAGATGACCACCTTCCCTATATAACCAGGCCCAACTTCTCCACTGAGTAATTATCCCACATTTCCAATTTCCTGAAGGGCATTTCTACCTATTTGTCTTGATTAAACTCAACACAACCACAAATAAATTCATTATTTCCCTTCTGAAACCTGTTCTTCCTCCTAACTTTGTAATTGCTATTGGGGCCACCATTAGAGTGACTCTTGACTCTTCTCCTTCAGCCCACACATCCAATCAGTTGTCAAGTCTGACTGATTCTATCTCTATAATATTTATCACATCTATCCCTTTCTCTCTACTGACACTGCCATCCGCCTCTCTCAAATACTTATTAGCTCCTCTGTGATAGCCTTCAGCCTCCCTTCCTCTAGCTTCTTCTCCTTATAGTCTCACCTTCACACAGCAGCCAATGTAATCTTTCTAATGTGTCAATTTGATTCTGCTTCCCCCTTTAAAGATTAAAAACCTTTAGTGAGTTCCCATTAACTACATGATAGAATATAAGTTATTTAGCTTGGTATTCAAGGCTCTATACTAAACCTTTTCATTTTTCTTTCATGGTGTGTTTTGTTTCATTTTATCAGTGACTCCCTGTTTGTCTCATTTTATTAATCTATTGGTATTCTTCCTCACCTGATTCTTCCTACGTGGAAGATATCTCCCATTCCTTGAACTTCTTAGGGCAATCTCTTTGACTTCTCTCATGCAATTAATCCTATTCTTTCTGGCTTATATCTGTCTTACGTATATATCTGTCAGTCTCTCACATATACTCATGTTCATAATTAAATTATAAGTTCCTTCACAACAGGGACAATGTCATTTTTCACCTTCAAAGATCCAGAACCTACTACAGGTCCTTGATGGTGCTTCCTAAATGCTTGTTGAATTTCAATTTGACCTATAATAACCCAAACTCCCAATTAACAGGATTTTGTTTTCATGCATTCAATTTTTAGGAAAAAAAGAGTCAAATGACAGAGGAATAATATGGTTATAGCAGGGATTCAGTCAGAACAAAAAACTTCCCCAAATGCTACATATTTAGCCCAATTTCATCAGCCTTCATTCAGTTAGTATACTGGTCAATGATCATTGACTGGCAGATTACTGAACCAGAGGCACTTTATGTTCCTTAATCATAAAAGGAAGCTTCAATTCTGTTCCTTACACATTATTGTATCATTAATGCAGAAAATAAAACAAAAGTATTTTGGAAAGGTTTTCTTCCTTCCTTCCTTCCTTCCTTCCTCCCTCCCTTCCTCCCCCTCCCCCCCCCCCCCCCCTCCTTCCTTCCTTCCTTCCCTCCCCTTCCTTCCTTCCTTCCTTCCTTCCTTCCTTCCTGTAGCAGCAAGCACCCCAACCGTCCTCAGGGTTTGCAGCTACCACAGGTTCTTGGATCTGCTTTGTTAAAGGAAAGCAACTCAAAATGGGTTAACAAGCTTACTTTAATCAGTCAGACATATATCGTTTACCTTGTTCAGGAGAAAAGGTCAGCACCCTGAACCTCAAAGTATACAGGCATAATTATCAAGATAGAAACATCAAGTAGACAGATTTCCAAACTGTCCAACCATTACATCCATACCCAGTCAACATCTGGGTTTCCACATTCTGGGTTTTTCAAAGCCGGGGGACTCTCAACAACGGCTTCCCAGAATTCAGATCAAATCACAGAACACTTCTCAAAGTGAGTCCCAAAAACAAAGCTACACATCAGGGCTTATATAGCCTTCTCCTGGCTCAGAGAATGTAACAACCTTATTGACTCACTGGCCAATCAAGAAGTATCTACTGAAAAACAAGCCTCCCCCACCCCAGGCTTCAGGTGCACATTAGCCTAGGGGCAGGGAAGATCTTTAAAATTTACATTCTTATTACACTTCCTTCCTTCCTTCCTTCCTTCCTTCCTTCCTTCTTTCTCTTTTAACAATGACAGAAGACAAAAGGGTTTTTGGTCAAATTTTAGTAAACCAGAAAATTAAATTACCTACAATACACTATTCCCTGAATATTAATTAGTAAGCCTTGACTGCAATAATATTTTCAGAAATAATAGAAAGGTACAGCTGCAGAAATTCAATATACTGTGAAAAGGAAAAATTAGCATGTGGAAAATTATCAAGAAAACCCCCCAAAATTTCCAAGCTGCAACATGAGAGAATAGAAATACTTTCATGGGACTCACTAACGGAGTCATTATGAAAGTCACTTAAAATATGATTGGATAAACATGAGGCTATATACTGCAAGAATGTTGGGGTGGGAGTAAAGAAGTAGGCAGACTCATATGTCTTTTCTTTCTCTAATTTCTACAAATGGCACCAGAAGGCAAGGAGAAAAGTCATTTGGCTTTCAAAAGGCAACTCTGGTCTATTTAAGTACCTAAAGAATCATAAGGAATATAGAATACATCACTCACTGAGTCCTACCCATTCTACCTGTGTAACATTTTTCATAGCTATCCTCTACTTTCTATCTCTATTACCATTCCCCATAATCAACTGCCTCTTGCCTCCATGCTTTTCCTTCTCCACTTTATCATTTATTTCACTGTCAAATTTTGGTTCTCTATTCATAGAATCAGTCATGTCATCCTTCTGCTTAAATATCTTCAATGGCTCCCTATTGCCTCTGGAGAAAAGTTCAGTCTCCTTTGACTATCACTCAGTACCCTCTACAAATTAGTGCCAAACTACCTAAACAATCTTATATTACTCCCTCATATATACTTTATAGTCTAGCCAAATTGATCTACTCCACCTTTTGAAATATTCTGCACTATCTTTTCTCTTGCCTTTGTTCACATTGTTCTGTGGATCTCAAAAATACAATTTGCCTTTCAATTCTTTTTTCCTTTAAAGCCCAACTTAAGAATCACCCCTTTCACTTTACCTGATGCTTTCCATTGCAATGACTTTCCCCTCCCTCCCACCTCACTCTTCAGACTTCTCTCCAGAAACCTTCCTTCCTACCATGGAGAAACTTCCGTCCTGAGACTCCACTCTCTTGATTGGTGACTACCTGGCAGAGACTCTAGACCTACTTCATTTTGATTTTTAGACTTCTCTTCCTCACCAACTGCCTTGTACCCCTCTTCCCCCCAGCTCCACTTTCTAGATCTCCTTTATAGGTTGTCTTCCCTCATTAGAATATAAGTTTCTTGAGGGTAGAGAGTTTTGATCATTTATATTTATATCCCCAACACTTATCACAGTGCTTAGCATATAGTTAACACTTAATAAGTGCTTTATCTATAGTGCTCTTTTAAAAATGTTATTATTTACTTTTAACATTCATTTAAAAACTGTTTTTTGAGTTCTGATTTCTCTCCCTCCCCTCCAACTACTGTGAACACAAGAAATGTGATATCAGTTATACGTGTGAAATCATGTAAAATGTATTTCCATGCTAGTCATGTTGCTAAAAAAAGGAAAAGAAAAAGAAAGAAGAAAGAAAATTATGCTTCAGTCTGCAATCAGATGCCATCAATTATTTTTCTGGAGGTAGATAACATTTTTTCCTCATGGGTCCTTTGGAATTATCTTGGATTGTTGTATTGATTGTGTTGTATTGTAGCTAAGCCATTCACAACTGATCATCATACAATATTGCTATTACTGTGTAAAATGTTCTCCTGGTTCTGCACACTTCATTCGCTTTGTACTGATCTTCTCAGGTTCTTCTGAAATCATCCTGCTCTTTGTTTCTTATAGCAAATAGTATTCCATCACAATCAGATACCACACCTTGTTTAGCCATTCCCCAATTAGTGAGCATCCCCTCAATTTCCAATTCTTCAATACAACAAAAAGAGCTGCTCTAAATATTTTTGTACATATGCATCCTTTTCTTTTTTCTTTCATCTCTTTGGGATACACACCTTGTAGTGGTACTGCTGGGTCAAAGAATATGCATGGTTTTATAATCCTTTGGGCATAGTTCCAAATTGTTTTCCAGAATTGTTGGATTGGTTCACAATTCTACGAACAGTGCATTAGTGCTACAATTTTTCCACATACCCTTTGACAATGGTTATTTTCCTTTCCTGTCATATTAGCCAATCTTATAGGTATAATAAGGTGATACCTCAGAGTTGTTTTAATTTTCATTTCTCTAACCAATAGTGATTTAAAACATTTTTTTCATATGACCATGGATAGCTTTGATTTATTCTTCTGAAAACTGCCTGTTCATATCCTTTGACCATTTATCAATTGGGAAATGATTTGTATTCTTATAAATTTTACTCAGTGCTCTTTATATTTGAGAAATGAGGCCTTTATCAGAGAAATGCTATAAAATTTTTTCTTCCAATTTTCTACTTTCCTTCTAATATTGGTTGTATTGGTTTTGTTTGTGCTAAAGCTTTTAAATTTAATCAAAATTATTCATTTTACATCCCATGGTTCCATTTATCACTTTTTTGAGCATAAATTCTTCCCTTATCCAAAGATCTGACAGGTACATTTTTCCATGGTCTCCTAATTTGCTCATATAACCCTTTGCCTAGAAATCATGTACCCATTTTGACCTTGTCTTAGTGTATGATGTAAGATGTCAGTCTATACCTAGTTTTTGCTAAAACTGCTTTCCAGTTGTCTTAGTAATTTTTGTTAAATAGTGAGTCCTTGTACCAAAAGCTTGGATCTTTGAGTTTATCAAACACTAGATTACATATGCTCATTTACTACTATGTATTGTGTACCTAATCTATTCTACTGATCCACCACTCTACTTCTTAGCCAAATCAGATTGTTTTGATGATTACTACTTTGTAATGCGTTATGAAATCTGGTACTGCTAGTCCAAGATGGCCTAGCATTTTGGCCCCATTTTTTTCCCATTTATTCTCTTCATATGCTTGACCTTGTGTTCTTCCAGATGAATTTTATTTTTTTTTTTTGGTAGTTTGGTTGTTATGGCCCTGAATAGGTAAATTAATAATTATATTATATTAGTATATTATGTTATGTTATATTATATTATATTACCTATTACTAATTAATTTAATAAGAATTACCATTTTTATTATTTTGCCTTGTTCCAGCTATGAACAATGACTATTTCTTCAGTTGTTTAGATCTATCTTTATTTGTGTGAAAAGTTCATATAGTTCCTGAATTTGCCTTGGCAGGTAGACTCCCAAGTATTTTATATTGTATGCAGTTATTTTAAATGGAATTTCACTTTCTATCTCTTGCTGGTCTTTGTTGGCAGTACACAGAAATGCTGATGATGTATGAGTTCATTTTATATCCTGTAAGTTTGCTAAAGTTGTTAATATTTTAAACTAGCTTTTTTGCTCATTTCTAGAGTTCTCTAAGCATAACTCCCTATCATCTGCAAAGAATGATAGCTTTGTTTCTTCATTGCCTGTTTTTATTTTTTCAATTTATTTTTCTTGTTTTATTGTTATAGCTATCACTTCTAGTACCATATTATATAATAATGGTAATAATGGACATCCTTTATTCACCCCGATCTTATTGGAAAAGCTTCAAGTTTATCCCCATTAAAGATAATGCTTGCTCTTGATTTTAGATAGATACTACCAATCATTTTACAAAAAGTTCCATTGATTCCTTTATTTTCTAGTGTTTTTAATACAAATGGGCATTGTATTTTATCAAAAGCTTCCTCTGTATCTTTTGAGATGATCATATGACTTCTGTTGTTCTGTTATCAATATGGTCAATTATGCTGATAGCTTTCCTAATACTGAACCAGCCCAGAACCTTCAGGTTTTTTATGCTACTGTTTTCCAAGCTGGTTCAGAGGGTCTGTAAGTTTTTGGTGCTTCCAAGGTGGTTTGATCCAGGGGAAGGTGTGATCCTGCTCTCTGGGCTCCTGCCTTGGTCTTTATACAGGACAGCACCTTGTTCCTTTGTAGCTGCAAGGATTAATACTCCTCTTGGCCCTGAAACTGTGTCCCAGAACTGCATACAGCCAATGCAACAGGGTCCTTCACCAAGTGCCAGCAAAGGGTCCCCTCTAATCTCTTTCTGACCAGTTGCTGACCCCATTACCATCCTTGGGCTCAGAGATCCTGAAGCTGCTGCTGCCAATGTCACAGGCACCTCTAAGACCTGCTGCTGGTACTGCAGGGCAATGTTGCTGCAGCCATTGCTGTCTTCCTGGTCAACCTCCACCCTAGTGTCACAGATTTTTCCTACTGATCTCTCAGTTGTGTTGGGCTGGAAAAACGTCTCCCCATAACTTTGTTTTGTCTCTGCTATTCCGGAATTCAATTGGAGGCATCATTTAAAGTTGTTTAGAGGGAAATATTGCAAGAGTTGAGCTGAGTTGCTGCCTATTCTCTGCCATCTTGTCTCTGCCCTGTAATACTCTTTTGAGCCTCTCCAATGCATTTATATTATAATTCTGTATTGTAATTATCTGTATATTACATCCCCCCTACTAAAAAGTAAGTGATATAGGAATTCAAGCAATGTTTTATCTTCATTTCCTATTTTCCTCCAGCATGATGTTCTTCACATAGTAAATGATTAACCAATACCTGGTAAATTTCATAAGTGTTTGTTGAAATGAATTCTCAACAGAGAGAGATTAGGTGTCTTGTAATACTGGCATTTAGAATGAAGATTGCAAACTCCTTGATAGGAAGGACCATTTTTCATTTTTTCTCTGTGTCTCACAGTACTAGGGCTTCTGGCCACAGTGGTCCAGAGATTCTGGTTACAGTTTCAGGGCCAAGAGGAACACTAGCCCATGTAGCTGCAAAGGAACAAGATGCCATCCTGCGTAAAGACCAGGGCACCAGCCCAGAGAGCAGGGATCACACCTTCCCTTGGATAATACCACCTTAGAAGCACCAAAGACTTGCAGACCCCCAAAACTAGCTCTGAAAACAGCAACACAAAAAACCTGAAGTAACTCCCAGAGTACCTTGTAGAGAGAAAATACTTAGATGCCTATTGAAGTGAATTGAATCTGATGACTGATTATAAGCAAAAGATTATGGGGTAGTAAGTGTGCAGCTATTTCCACACACATCTGTAAGAATGATTCCTTGGAAAGCAGTTTATAAGTAGAGGTGAACCACGCAGGGCACATTTCTGATTGCAGCTGACAATGAGGAAGTGCCAGGCTTCACCTGATTCCCATCTGCCCCAGCTCCCTGCAATCCTGTCCAACAATTCCTTTCCCATGCTAACAGCTCAAAGAGCATATTTCAGCTTGTCTTTTCAGTTTTTCTACATTTTCTTGTTTCCTCTCCATGCACATTGCTGCTTGATTCATGCTCAGGTCTCCCAGACACCTGGACCCTTTCCTCTTGTATCCATTCCCAACCCAGACTTGATGAGATCTCTGCCATATTCACCTCTCACTAGTATAGCACTGCGGCTCCTTGCGTTCAAGGACGACCTGTGGTCATAGGTGCTGTGGGTTCCAATCTCTATTATGACTTGCTCAGGAATCCTGGCAAACCCCTTCAGCTGTCATGTGGAAGTTTTAGGTGACTTGTTTTTGTATTTAAAGCATCTGTTGTGCTCTCACTTTGCATCATCTCTGCTTTCAAGTTCTTGACAAATTCAGAATTAATATAAAATGTATGATCACATTAAATAACACTTTGTAATAGAGGAATTTAGCCAGAACCCTCAAGGGGCTAGAGTTCTAATTCTTACCATTGTTTGAAGGTATCCCAGTATTGTGTTAGTCTATTCTGGAAAAGTGGTGAATCCCTTTCAGAGTGTCCTTGTGAAAGAGTCTATTTATGCCTTACTGGTGATATCTTCTTTTTTTTAGACTTTCATGGCATTTATTGTCTGGACTGTGCAATGCTGTACTTTACCAAAGACTGCCATTCCATTTTCTGTTTGTTTTGGAGGGGTGGGCAGGGGAAAGGGACTCTAAATAACAGGATCTGTTTGTTTTAACACCACCTATCTGCCTCTAACGTCTTTTCTAACTCCAAATCTATGATCCCCTGATCCCTCAAGGCATTTAAAAAATACCCATTACATGTAAAGTGGGGCAGTAAGAGCAGCCACTTCATAGGGTTATTGTGAGACTCAAATGAAATCATGTCTTAAAGTGCTTTACCAACATTAAATCTCCATAGAAATGTGGGCCATTATTATTATTGGTCCCCTTTCCTTAACTTTCTCTCATGTCAGGGATCTATTTTCTTTTATGGGAACTCCAAAAATTTCTTCTGATAGGCCCCATTGCCTCCATGCCATGCTGAGTTTGGGCCGACTGTGTTCATTTTATTAGATGTTCTCCTCTGATTAATGACCTTTCCTCTCCTCCTTCTCCCTCCAATCTCCAAACTCAGTAAGGTGCCTTCCTGATCCCTCTTAGTGAAAACCACTGACCAGCGGTGAAGCAGTAAGCCTGCATCTATTTCTGGGATCTGAATTCATTGGGACTGAATGATTGGATGAGTGATTATGACTGCTCTCAGAGGCGAGGGCAGCCTGCCTAAAACAGAGGAAATGAAATGCATCTTTAACAGATTACCCACCACCCAGATATCATCCTTGGACAGCTCACTTGACTCCATCATCTACAAAGGTGAGCATAAATGATCTTGTCTACATGTATAATTGCCAGATAAGTGCAGTCTCAGCTGCAAAAGTCAGGAGGACAATTGAATAAAGGAGCTGGGGGTCCTTGAATTTGCTTTGAGCAATAAAGATAAACAACTAAAGGGCAACAGGGGCTGGTTTTATTTAATGGTGATTCACCGCTGCAATATGGATAGTGCTGCCATAATTAGAGGAACAGGCCTTGCTCCTGCTTTTCCCTGAAAGGCATATTAACTCTCCATAACTCAGCAAAGACAAATAGTTGGATCATAAAACACAAGATGTTAAAGGGGGAACAAGATGGCAATTAAAAAGAATACAGCCTAAGTTTGTGCCATAAATTATCTCACTGCAGGGAATGAGCAGGACTTGTTTAAAGCAGAAAGCTGTGAAGCTTAGAATTCTATAGGAGCCGACTTACTCAGACTCAGCTTTGTCCCAGGGAATGTGCAGGAGTTATTTACCATATGTGCCTGCCCCTCTCCCCCTAATCCCCTTTCAAAAAACCCAAATTTTTTAGCCTTGAGTATAACAAACCATTGGAACTGTGGACTTACAGTCCAAGTAGAATGTATAAATACAGCCAAATTCCCTACTGGACTGTCAATTTCGGAAAGGCAAGGGTTTCCTTTCATCTAAACTTTATGTTTTTCCTACAGGGAAGCTAGGTGGCACAGTGAGTAGAGTGCTAGGCCTGATGTCAGGAAGACTCATCTTCCTAAGTTCAAATCTGCCCTCAGACACTTACTAGTTGTGTGACTCTGAGAAAATCACTTAACCCTTTTTGCCTCAGTTCCTCCTCTAGAGAAGGAAATGATGAACCACTCCAGTATCTTTGCCAGATGGGGTCACGAAGAATCAGATGTGACTTAAATGACACAACAACATGTTTTTCCAGTGTTCTGTGCAGTGAGTACTTAATAAATTGGTGTTATTGATTGATGATCTTCAGGTTTGTCTAGCATCTGGACTGATGATATCACACTGATATATAGACCAACCACCAGATCACCCCTCCACCACTCCACCCACAAAAATCTCTATCATTTCAAAGCCTTGGAGACGAAAGGGATCTCTTGAACTTTCATCTAATCCCTTTCAGGGCTGCAAAGATCTCTATGAAAACTAGGTAGCCACTGAATTTCTGGTTTGTTGTGTGAAGTACCTTTATTATGAACAGCTGTTGGCAGGACTCTTTATTCATGCAGAACACACATACAGGTGTTCTGACCTGACTGGTAGATAGATAGCTACATGTGGACAAAGATATGGATGAATGGATGGGTAGATAGATAATATATAGATAGACAGATAAAATATTTATTAAGCACTACTGTTCCAGGCACTGTGCTAAACATTAGGAATGCAAATATGAGGGAAAAGGACAGTTCTTGCCCTCAAGGACTTTATATTCTAATGGAGAAAGACAATATGTAAAGGGGAGTCTGAAAAGGAGTAAAGGCTATGTTCCAGTCTAGGCTATGGTGTCTATGATGGCATGATTCTAGGCAATAAAAGAGAAAGGTTTCTCTTAGAGTTCGACATAGTTCCGGCAGTGGAGCCCAAGGTTCTAATAGGGAAGGAGCTGGGGATAATGGTAGGAATGGTAGTAACGTGGTTTGGCAGTGATGGCCAGGAGGTGATGAAGTTAGATGTCACCAAGAGGGCAGGAGAGGGAGGTGGAGGATTGCAACTTTGGGAAATGTACTGCTTTGCTACCAGAGGCAGCTCTGATCTCATAGCTGATAGTAGCAATGAGAAGATTTGGGGAGATGACTACCTGTCTGCACGTAAGAGAGGTGCCAGGGTAGGAATAATGATGATTAATAATAATGATGAAACCAATTCATTTAAATAGCTCTTTAAGGTTTGCAAATATACATATACATACACACACATACATATATACTACACTCACATTATCTCTTTATCTCATTGGATGAGTCAGATGGGAAATCAGGAAAGGCAAGTCTAGAAGGGCCTTTGGGACTAAAGAGGATACCCTCACAATGTGTTGGCTTAGAAAAGGAATGAAGTTGAGTTATTTTAGGTTATATAGAAGTCTCCCTCATAATCAGAGATGTTACTATGAAATTGTTTATAACACAACTATAAATCAAAAATAACTCATTAAATACCTAAGCACTAAGGGGTTCAAAGATAAAAATGAAACAGTCTGCCTTCAAAGAGCTTATAGTCGATAGCTTATAGCACATCTTATAGCTATAGTCTATAGGATAATAATGTATTTGTGCATCTACATATATATATGTGTGTGTATTATATATAATTTATATATGTACATACATTACATTTAGACATACACATATATAATTGGTATATATGTATATATACATATAAACACACACACACACTTATATACCTGTTGAGTTGTTTCAATCATGCCTGACTCTGTGATCCCATTTGGGGTTTTCTTGGCAAAGATAGTAGGATAGTTTGTCATTTCTTTCTCCAGTTCATTTTACAAATGAGGAAACTGAGGTAAACAAGATTAGGATTGTACAAGATCACACAGTTAGTAAGCATTTGAGGCTGGATTTGAACTCAGGAAGATGAGTCTTCCTGATTCCCAACCCAGTGCTCTATCTACTGTATCACCCAGCTGCTATAAATAAATAAACAAATAAATAAATATATACATATATGACATGTGCAAAAGATTTGCAAAGTAATTTGGAGGGGAAGGTATTTGTGGATGGGGGCAATAAAGAAAGGTTTCATGCAGAAGATACTGTGTGTTTAAGCTAAATATCAAAGGAAACAAGGTGTTCTAAAAGACAGAAGTGAGTAGGGGTTGCATTCTAGCTGTCAGGGACAGTAAGTTCAAAGATATGGAAATGGAAGATGGAGTGTTATGGAATGTAAAAATTGAAGTAATATATAAGACTGGAAATGTAGATTGAGACCAGAATATGAAGGAATTTAAAAACCAAACGGAAGAATTTATAGAGGTAATTGGAAACCACTAGAGTCTATTAAGGAGAGTAACACTTTAGCAGCTATGTGGAAGATGAAGATGGATTAGAGTGAGGAGAGACTTAGAATAGAGAGAATAATAATTAGGAGCTTATTGTAATACTCCAGGTAAGAGATGATGACAACTTTCACTAGGGTGATGGCTATATAAAGGGATATATTCAAGAGCTGTTGTAGAAGAAGAAACTACAAGTTTTGAGAACTAGTTGGATATGTGCAGTGAGAGTAAGAAGTAAAGGATGTCTCCAAGGTTATGAATTTGGGAAACTGAATGAATGGTAATTCCATTAATAGGAAAAGAGGAAATTCTGAAGAAGATTGCATTTGGGAGGAATAATAAGTTCTATTTTGTACTCAAATCTGAAAAGACTATAGGATGTTCAGTTTGAAATGTCCATTGGGTAGGCAATGTGTGACTAGAGCTCCAGAGAAAGGCTAGGTGTGAATGTGTGTGTGTGTGTGATCTGCATAAAGATGACTTTTAACAAAGCTTGACTTTTCTCTCTTATAAGAAGAGTCTGTCCATTTTCAGCACTTTAGCTATGATAGACTTTTCTATCTAAAAGGAATAGGTTCACCTCACAGATAAAGAATACAGACTAGCTAGCTAGCTAAGTAATACCTGCAGACTATAAATCTATTTTTTAATCTCTACTTGCTGTTCACCAAGGTCTCTGCCTCCAGCCACTATCTGATTTAGAGTTAGAAAGTATAACTCTTGCCAGTGTCTGATTTCAAAATTGCACCTATTTAACAATGTAGTAGGCACTCCCCTTACCACAAAACTACAAAAGTTCTTGACTTTAGAGGCCTTCCAGCTTTTATTTATCTCAAATTTTTTTTGGCCTTCTATGTAAATGAGTGGGAAGGGTAAATGGCAAAAAATAAAGTCCCTTAGGTGGAATTGCTTCAGATATTGCCTTTCCTCTTTAAGCTCTTTTTCAAATTCCTGCCTTTGTTATGTATATGTGGCCAACTTCTAATCTTTTTAAGGTTATACTCCCACACTACATTTCATATCAAAAGTATTAAACAACTCTTTACTTTCTCTCAAGATGGCAGACAAATGTTCCCAAAGGAACCAAAGGAAAAAAAGATCAAGAAGGAAAAAAAAGAGAAGAAAAAGGAAGATGTGACTGAAAAGTGGTGACAAAGCATTACAGTTGGAACCCAGTCCTGGCCCAAGGGATTGGTAGATACTCCAGGTCTGCAATGTATTCCCCCAGACCCATGTACAAGCAGAAATACACTGCACCCAAAACCCAGATTGAAAGGAAAAAGAGAAGGTGGCTGCTACTATCTCAAAGCCAGTTGGTGGTAATAAGAATAAAGGAACCGATGTGGTAAAGATTCACAAAATGCCTAGATATTACCCTACTGAAGCTGTGCCTAGAAAGCTGCTAAGTAATGTCAAAAAGCCCTTGAGTCAGCATGTGAGGAGACTTCGAGCTAGCATCACCCCAGGCACTGTTCTGATCATGTTCACCGGCCTCCACAAAAGCAACATCCCAAGAACTCCTCAGCATTGTTGCTGTCCCCTCTCCAGCCGTGGTGCACCTTACTACTTTCTAACAAACCACTTCCAATCCCTATTCAATTATATACAGTTCGTCCTTCAAGGTACTGCCTGCTGTAATCTTCAAATAGAGAAGGCAGTCACTCCCTTGCGGTGTTTGACAGCTTGAACTTTTTTTAGGAGAAGGATTTGAAACAAGGTTTATAAAAAGAATGTTCCTTCCTCATTTCTGAAACACCGTCATGTTTTGCCTTGAACCAGGGGTGAGTCGGCAACCTTCCTCTGTTGCATTCAAACCCAACTTCATTATTTAGCTGGCACCAGCCCATAAGAAAGGGCAGTTCTTTCTGCCAGGGCTTGTTGTTCTAGAGATAGCCCTGTTCTCTTACTTGGCAATTACTCTATTGATAGTCGTTTATTTTCTTTTCCTGGGAGGCAGGCCAATTATCTCCCTGCAGAAGAATCATAGCCCTGGAAAAACAATAACAAAAATGGGACTGAAAGAGACCATATTGTTGAAATGAAGAAAACACTTGTCTTTGTGAAATACATCTAAAGGCCCAAGTGGCTGTGTAGATATCACATATCTGTGACGCATATAAAGTCATGCTTTTCTTACAAGAAAAGACATCATTGTGCTATCGTAAGTCTGATAATAACAGCCAGCACCTATGCCAGGCCCTATGCTAAGCATGTTACAATTATTATGTCAATTGATCCAACAACCTTGGGAGATAGTGCTATTATTATTATTATTATTCCCATTTCACTGTTGAAGGAACTGAGGCAAGAAGAGATTAAGCAACTTGTCCAAGATCACACAGCTAGTTATTCAAAACAATAGTCAACATTTGTACTGGCCTTTAAAATATCTATATGTATAAGTATGTATGCATACATGGACATAGATAGTGCTATGCAACCTCTCTGTCTCTCTTTGTACATATCAATTCATTTGATCCTTACAATATCCCTTTGGGGTAGATACTATTATTACACCTGTTTTATAGATGAAAGAATTGAGTCATGTCACGAAGAGCAAGGAATACAAATACAAGCAGAAATACAGTCCCTGCCCACAAGGAGCTTATATACTAGTGGAGGAGCGTAGCACTTATAAAAGAGTGCAGCCATTCAGGGCATGGTAGAGACAGTCTGGAATGCCAGGAGAGCAGCCTGGAGAGGAGTGATACCTACAGAGATCACATCACTTGTCTGCAGTCACATAGCCAGCAAGTGTCTAAGGAAGAATTTGAATTTTCATCTTTTAGACTCCAAGAGCTGAACTTTGTCTCCTATGCCATGGAACATACTCCCTAGAACTGAGAAGCTGACATTTACCATCTTAGAGTCAGGACAATCTTTTCCAAGTTAATTTCAATTCAATTTGGTAAACACATATTAAAAACTAACAATGTGCAAAGCAGCATTGTGCCAGGCATTGGGAATCCAAAGACAAAAACGAGATGATCCCTGCCCTCAAGGAGTTTACATTTTCCTGGGAAAAAAAATACATGTAGTCTACATGGAAAATAAATACAATTTGATGGAGGTGAGAGCATTAAAGACTAAGGGAAGAGGGAAGGTCCAGAGTGGTGACATTGGGGTTGAGCCTTTAAGGAAGAGGGTTTGAAATCTGGGTTTGAAATATACTGAGGATAGAAATATGGCAACTAGAGGGCATGCTGTATAGAGTCTTAGACTTAGAGTCAGGAAGAGTTGAGTTCAAGTTCTGAAATCTGGGCGAGTCACTGAACCTCTCTCAGTCTCTATTTCCTTATCTGTAAAATGGAAATAATAATAGCCCCTCCCTAACAGGATTGTTGTGAGGATCTATAAAGATAGCATATATCAGTAGTAGTGCTATGTAAATGCTGTTATTACTATTATATTGTGCTAGACCCATAATCATTGATTCCACTTCAGATGGAATATTTAGCACAAACAGTCAATAGTCAATAAACATTTATTAAGTGCCTACTGTATGCCAGGTACTGTGCTAAGCACTGGAAATACAAAAAAAGGGCAAAAGACAGACCCTGACTTCAAGGAGCTTACAATCTAATGAGGGTGACAATAAGTAAACAAATGAACAAACAAGCTATATACAGGATAAACAGGGAAATAACTAGCTGGGAGAAGGTACTAGAATTAAGAGGGGTCAGGAAAGGCCTTATGTAGACAGTGGGATTTTGGTTTCCATTTAAAGGAAGCTAAGGAGGTCAGTAGTCAGAGGAGAGGAGGAAGAGCGTTCCAGGTCTGGAAGAAAACCAAAGACAACGTAGGGAGCCAAGAAGGGGAGTAACTTGTTTCTGAAATAGCCAGGAGGCCAGTGTCACTGGATCAGTGTATTTAGGGAATGTAAGATCTAAGATTGGAAACGCAGCAAGGGGCTGGATGAGGACAGTGTCTTGAAGCTGGTAATTGTGGCCCAGCAGGGCAGTTTGATCTCTGGCCTCTGAGCTTAAATGTGATGGAACGTGGAACAAAGAACGAATCTGAGAAGTGGAAGGGACATGTGGGTGTTATTGATTCCACGTGGAGTAAGAGAGGAACCCTGGCAGAAGGCATGTGTATGACGCAGTAAGGTTCTAGCCTCTAAGGTAAAACCCAAGAGAGCTAATACTGGGTTTAGAGTGAGTGAGAAAGAGTGTGACTGACCCTTCTGAGGTTATTCTGTACTGTAACAAACTTTGAATTCTTGATTTGTTAGGAGAGTGAGTTCTAGAGTCCAGCAGAGGCAGAGACCTCTTGCCTAGAAAAAAATGGAGACAATTCAGTCTATTTTCATGCAAAAAAAAACTTTATATGATAGTATTTTGAGCTACAAGTAATTATATTTTTAGGAGGAAATATTACTGGTATCTTCTCCCGGGATTGTTCTTTGTATCATGTGGAACTGCAGGGATCTGGGATAAACATTTTGGGGAACATTGAGTAAGAAAAATATTGGAGGCAGTGTCAAAATTACAGACATTTATCCTTCCCCTAAAATTATAAGTCACAGACACTTGTCCTTCCTCTAAAAATCACGTCTGGAACTTCCATCTGCACTGATGAGAGGGGTTAGTGTTTCTCTGCAGGATTCACTGTATATTTGCTGTAAAAACCTTTGATTCTGATTTTTATTTAAACAATAATAATTTCCTTAGGAGGGACACAACTACTCAAAAGAAATTACCACTGTACCTTTCCAACGCCCTGCTTTTCTAACTGAACAAAACTAAATGAAGGTTAGAAGTGTCTGGGCAGGAGAGCAGCGATTGCCCAGTAAAGGGAAGGAAAGTGTGTGTAGGCAAGCCTACAGGAGCAGTAGCTCAGAGTGCTTGGAAAATCTGAAGTATCTATTAACACAACCTCCCCCTCCCATATCTAGTTTTAGGAAGTTAATAGAGAACATTGCCAGGAACTGAAATATAATACATCATTGAAAGGTCTACTGGGGTACTAGTGGGAAGCATTTATAGTCTCACACATTATCCTATCTATCCCACACTCTTGGCTGTAAAGTGCATTCAAAGCAGCATGTTTGTATTACAGTACTCAGTACCCTGTGATGCACTTGGTGGGGTAAAGGGAGGTGGTACTCTATGGAGTTTTTTATTTTCATTTTTTGTTTTTTTACTGAACAATAAGCATTTTAATTGGTTAGTCTGTCTATATTATATATTACAATCTTAATCTGTTTTTGTTGGTCTAATTAGTCTGTTTATATTTTATATCATATCATCATATCATATTATATATCCGGCTTATTAGAGTTGGTTATTATTTATAACAACCAAATTATAACATTATAATTTATATCACATTCATTTGAAACACGAATTCATAAATACAGTGGGAAGTGCAGAGACCCTTCACCAGGGAGAAGGAGACAAGTGAGAGTTTACTCTGGCAGAATTTAGAGTCCATAGGTTGAGGGTTGGAGGGGTTATAGTCTATGTTACAGGAGAGGATAGGACCAAGAATATACAAGAGCCAGGTCTGAGAGGTTTGGGAGATGATTGCTAAGTGATTAATATGAGTAGTTACACATTGGAAATTGAACAATGCTACAAATCAAGACTTGATTTATTGTTGTATGTCATAGGAACATTTCTTTTTCCTTGGAGAGCTAGTGGTTAAGCCTTTTATTTACCAGCACTTCCCTGGTATGGCTGATAACATTCCAGCCTCTACCTGGACATGCAGCCCTGAGGACCTTCAGAATGGCAGGACTGAGGTGTGGTAGGAGGGGGCATTAGGTTAGAATCAAGGTTGGTTACAACAAATCCTTTCCCCCTCTTTCTCCTTCAGTTCTACTCTGCAGCACCAACTTCTCTAAGGAAAAGTGCCTAGGCCTGAAAGTAGATGATAAGGAGATGCAGCATGGTAAGGGAGGATATGTCTCCTTTGTTCTCCATAGAGAAAGTGTGAGAAACCACTTCAGTAAGCTTTGGCTAGTTCTAGATCATGTTCCAAACCTTCCCTATGTCATGGTCTTTAGATGTTGGAAGAGGGTGCCATACTTTGTCCACTCTCTGGCACTTAGCTGTAATGCCTGGTGCTTAATAAATGTTTATGTTCTTCCTTCCTTCTTGGAAAAAAAGGTTTCTGTATTACACACACACACACACACACACACACACACACACACATGCGCGCGCGCGCACGCAGAATTACAAAGCAATTTCTATATGATGTATATCTGAGATATATATATATATACATATATTAAAATACAGACATACATATTTGTACTTTCCATCAAGGCAAAGATCACTTTCTCTCCAGAGAATAGCACAATTTTTACCTCAGTAGCTACATAATAAATGGTTATTGAAGTTTTACTTTGATATCTGTCAGTCACTTAAGTGCCCTAGGGAGAATGCCATCCATCTTGCTTTGTATATTGTTACAGCAATCAAAGAATTAACTTGCCTGGAGAATCCAAGGTAAACAAGTAACCATAGATGGCTATTCAGATCAAAATAAAAGTCTTTCTTAAATAGCCACTGAGCCCTACTATTCTCCTTGAGTTCTATAACTCAAGGAGATTAGAAGAAAGAAACATAGGACATTGAGTCTACTCTTGGGATTTTTCCCTTAAAGGAAAAAGAAAAATTTATGCTAAAAAATAACCAGGAGTCTTATAGCCCTTGGGGCACTAAGTGGTGAAGTGAATAGAGTGCTATGCCTGTGGCTAGGAAAACTCACCTTCCCGAGGTCAAATCCAGCCTCAGAAACTTACTGGCTGTGTGATCCTGGGCAAGTCACTTAACTCTGCCTTAATTTCCTCATCTGTAAAATGGGCTGGAGAAGGAAATGACAAAGCATTTAAGAAAATCAGAAATGAGGTCACAAAGTGTCAGACACAACTGAAATGACCCAACAACAACAAACTTAAAGCACCAAGAGAAGTTATTTCTTGCTTGTATTAATAACTAATTATGGAATAAGGACCAAGGTTTTTTCCCCTTTTCTACTTCCTTATTTAGAAATCAATCCCTGCAGGTTATTCAGGCAGCCTTTGAAGTACAGGGCTGATACTGAGAGGGAAAGCTTAGATCTGTTCAGAAGGCAAAGAATTTTAGTTTAGGTGAATTGATGGATTCCAGCCCTTTTGTCAGACAGGTAATATGAATATAGGCTAAGTCTCTTTGACTAAGATTGAGTGATTAGTCACACACCCCAGACCCTCATTAGAATAGATCCAACTCTCAATAAAATATTCATTCTGTCATTAATTGTTAACCAGTAAAAGTTGATATTCTACCCTCAGGAACACCCACTCTTCCTAGGGCATATAAATGTTGAATGGATTCCGTGAGGGGTTTTTGGCATTTGAGAGTGTCACCGACCCACAAGTTAGCATGATTAATAGAATGATTAATTACCCAGAAACGATGCCCCTTGAACTTTTTAAACATCACAGCACTTACTCATTAAGTGTGGGATGGACACATGTGCTTATTTGGACTCCTACTCTGTCCATGGTTTGTCTGCACAACCTGCCAGACTCTAAAAGTGGGTGGATCTAAAAATAAATTTTAAAAAGTGGGTGAATCTAAAGGTGATATAAAACCAAAAATGAACAGACTCTGCCCTCAAAGAGCTTAAATTCTATGGAGCAGATAGCATGTACACAAATAAGTATGTACAAAATATAGATAAAATAAATACAAGTGACTATGTTGGGCTCTGAGGATCCAAGGACAAAGAAACAATCCCCATTGTGAATGGATGTAGTTACACCATTGCTCAGGGCCTTAAGCAGCTGTAGAATAAATTAAAAAGAATGGATGGCAGAAGATATGGAAACTACTTAGTAGCAGAGAAATTTTTTAAACAGTGGCAAAACCTCTGCTCAATCTGTCACTGGCTGGGCAAACCATAATACCAAAAGAAAATGTTAAAGCGATTTCCTACTCTTTCATGATGATCTTTTACTCTAGGAGGCATGGGGGAGCAGAAAGGGGTGGCTGAGATGCTGAGAGAGCTGTAGCTAACACAAGGTTTATCTAGAAATTGCTGAGGAGCCTAAAGTGAATGGAGGAGAAAGTATAGGGGAAGAAGCGAGGTGGGTAATAGTATTTACATAGCACTTTGAAGTTTGCAGATTTTTCTACAAATATTATCTCATTTTATCTTTATGATCACCCTGAGGGCTAGGTGCTATTATGATCCCCATTTTACAGATGAAGAAATTGAGGCAGACAGAGGCTAAGTAACTTGCCCAAGGTCACACAGCTAGTAAGTAGCTGAGGTTGCATTTGAACATGGATCTTCCAGGCTCCAAGTCCACCACTCTATCCATTAGGCCACCTAGGGAAGAGAAAGTTCTCTACAAGGTTAATCTATGTTTGCAGACAATCTCGTAGACCCCTTGGTCCTTTCAAGTGTGGCAGGTAGAGTCAAATACATAACAAGAAAGAGTCATATATATAATAAAAGAAAGGTTAATTTAAAAGAGGGATTGATGTCTTTTCATCACAGATTATCTGGATTCCTTCTCTGGCTTGCTGGTGTTCTCAGCAAAAAGCTTATAGAAACACTGCATTCTCAAATACCAGGAGACTAAGTAAATTAAATTGCTGGATTCATATTTCATTTTCAACTCATTCTGTAAGGAAAGAAAAAGATCATTTCAAGGTCCCCATTAGCATTTGTTCCTACATATGGGCAGCAAATGTGCAGGTATGGATTTCCTCAGAATGAAGGGGGGATGCTGCTGTTGTTGAGTTATAAATGTGCCCTCTCTGCATTTCCAGTTTTTAATCTTTCTCTATTGTAAATGGCACCTTCAAAACAAATTCTGGAAATCTAGGCTATAAATAAGGCCTCTAATGAAGGAGGTGAGAGAATTTGGCTGGGAAGGAAGAGGAGAGGGAGGAAGAAGGGAAAGGGGGAAGTGGTTAATCATTGTATCAAATTGCCTTCATTTGCCAAATTCCCAGAGCTAGCATTATGCAGTCTCATCACCATTAATTTTTTTTATTTTAAATTTTCCTGTGTGATATTAATTCCAGAGGCAATTTTTGTCACCTAACTAGAGAACTGGAATGGGACTTTGGTTTCCTGAGAGCGCAGCTAATATCACATCAAGATAGTTATCTTTTTTTCCTGTCCTCTTTTACAGTGGGAAAAGAAACAAAAGATTCCCCTATTCTTTTGGTTACTAGCATTCAGCCACATTTTGCCAAATTTTATGTCAAATTCAGTCCCTAAATGGATTCTCCCTTTGGCTTGGGAGGGATTGCTGACTCTCTCTACCTTGATTTCTTAAATCTTTCTAACTTTGCATCTTCTTGACTATGCACTACATTACCTAGCTACTTAGTATTTATTAATAATTATAATATGAAATTATAAATTCTTTTCCAGAAGGAGTCTGCAAATTACATTGCATTATGTGCACATAGGTAGTTAATAAATACTATTTTTATTCTTTATTCATTCAAAGGACCGCTTCATATCTTTATACCAGCCTCCAATCACCACCAGAAAACAGATACCTGCCTAGTGGCTTGTGAAGGAATCTCTATTTTCTGCACTCTCAAATAGGGAAAAGGGAAAGAAATACCATGAACTGGTTGCCACCCACTTTCTCTCTTGTCTGGGAATCTGGACATCATGGGAATTCATAAGTTACATATTTCATTTCATATTTCAAATTCATCATTCATTTCTTTGAATAGATAAGATGACTCCACTTGAATCTAAATTATGATATATAGAATGGCAGCCACTTCCAGAGGTTCTGCACTTAGGTGCTTTCCCAAATCACTTTGCTTCTGTGATACATTTTCCAAACCAATGAGTTGATTCAACTTTACCTTGTTCTGCCTGGCTGTCTGTAGCACCAATGTAATATTTACAGCACCCATGATCATGATAAAGACCATGACTATAAATAGCACATAATGTTTGATCTCTATACCAAACTCTCCAGATAGAGGATAGAACTGAAGCATTTATTTAGACACCAGAAAACCGAATCCCAAAACCAGGAAGCTGATTCCATCATAGTACCAAAGATATTCAAAAGCCATAGTAATGCTGAGAGCCACAGCATCCTTCAGCCTTCCCACAAACAAATACAAGATCAACATTTGCTCACAAACCTCTCTATCTCCTTGTCTGAGCTCCTCTGTCCCCCACCGTCTGGCTAGTTCTGAACACCAGCTTCTGTGGGATCTGCTTCCCTTCAGCAAACTCCTCCTGCCACAGGCTCCATGTGACTACATTCACCCTATTAGGGGGCAGAGTTTATCTTCACAGCAGGGAAGCTTTATGCGGGCTCTGCTGCACCATCCAGCAAATTCCCTCCATCACATGTTCCATGTGATTACATTCAGCCAACCAGGGGGCAGAGTTTATCTTCACAGCAGGGGAGGTCTTCAAATTCCCCCATAGGTCTCTTAAGGGGCAGGGAAGATCTTCAAATTCCCATTCTCATTGCACTATCTCATCTCCTACAGCTGCTGATTTGGAAATGCTTTTGTGATATCTCTGCAAGCTTCCTCAGTCTGGAATTAGGAATAAAGGTAGTTACCAATCAACCAGAGACAAATGAGAACATCATAGAATCTTTGAGTTGGAGGGAACCTCAGAACTTGTCTAGTCCAACCCTTACCTGCCATCTCTGTCTGGAATTAAGGCTGCTCCTCTAGCATGCTACCTTCACTCCACTGACTCTTGCCTGTTGGAAGAGGCACATCTATTTACATGGGGGAGGGATTGAAGGGCATTCTAGGTGAAGTGAAGTAAATAAAAACATCAAGTATATTCAGGGAGTGATGAGTAGGCCAATTTGACCAAGACACTAGGTAGATACATGAGAGGAACTGGAAATGAGGTAGGATGAAGCCAGAACACAGAAGGACTTCAATACCAGGTAGAAGCTTCTAGAGATCAATTACAAATATATGAGCTTGGAAGAAAGCTGAGTTTCAGATTTGAGAGTTCTTCCCATACAGAAGACAATTAAGGGTGTAGGAATGACAGGAAGGGGTTTGAGAAAAGACCAGAAAGGTAAGACCAAGTCTTGAGAACAACAAAGGTGAATAAAAAGTAGCTAACAGAGAAGTAGGAAGAGAACTAGGAGAGAATGGCATGACAAAAGCACAGGGAAGAAAGCATATTGAGTTCAGAAGGGATAGGTAATATTGCTGAATATTACGGAGACATTGAAGTGGTTGAAGAGGAAGAAGACCAATGGATTTGATGATTAGGGGATCATTGGTCATTTGATTTAAACAATTAGTCAATCAACAAGAAGTTACTAAATGTTTCCTGTGTGTCAAATACCACACTAAATTTTGTAGATATAAAGAAAGGCAGAAACAGGCCATGTCCTCAAGGAAATTATGCTCTAATGAAATAGATAACATATAAACAATTAGGTATATATATACATATACACAAATATATACATACATGTATATGTGTGTATACATATATACACATACATATATATATATATACACATACACACATACATACAAATACATGGTCCTGGTTGCAAAAAAGCCATAAAATACAATAATAAGTTAAAAGTCACAAAAACTTACATTCTGTGAAATGTGGAAGTCCAGACATGGCATCTTGTCAAAAATCATAACAGACACTGAATCATAATTGAGACACTAAGTCAAAACTTAGATACTATGACTTAGGAAAACCATAACAAGAATATCATGACCCGTATGTGACAGGTATATGATCAATATATAATCTCATGTTCGAGCATGACATTGGCTTAATGCCCAAATTCATTACTAAGCAGAAAACCAAAAACATTCACCAATCAGTAGTAATGCACACTCTAGCTCCTCCTCCCTTTGTCTGTTTTCTATAATTACAATAGGGATTTTTGCACACTGAGCTGTCTGGCAGCCACCCCAGATTGCCCCTATTTTGTAAGTAATTATAATGATTGATTAATTCCTATAATCAATCTGGAGCTCTTTGGCCTCTTCCTTTGGTATCAAGAACACCCCATGGTTATGAGGGAAGTACAGAGTTCCCCAGCCAGGGGAATTCTGGACCTTATACTATATATACTTACACCATATACATACATACATATACATATACATACACACACATACATATGGGGTAGAGGCAACTGGGGTTGTTACCCAGGGTCACACAGCTAATAAGTATCTGAGACTGGACTTGAACTCAAGTCCTCCTGACTCCCAGGCTGGTGCTCTATCCACTGTGCCACCTGGCTGACCCTATCAATTAGGTATATTTAAGACAGATGAGATGGAAGAGTCACAACCAGTGCAAAGACATGGAAAGAGGAAATGGAGTGTTGTGTGTGAGGAACCAGCAAGGAAGTCAGGTGTGACTATATTGTATGTAGATTGGGTGAAGGGGAATAAAGTATATAAACACAGTAAAGGAGGATCAGATCAGGTTGTGAAGAGCTTGAAATGTCAAACAAAAGACTTATCTTTTATCCTGGAGGTAATAGGGAACCGATGGAGTTGATTTTCATCTGGACCATTTCATAGTATCTTTTTTTTGGGGGGGGGTTAACAAGCTTACTTTAGTCAAATATGTATCATTTACCTAGTTCAGGGGGAAAAGGTCAGCACCCCGAACTTCAGAGTATACAGACAGAATTATCAAGACAGAGAAACAGATCAAGTGGACAAGTTTCCAAACTGTCCAACCATTACATCCATACCAAATCAACATCTGGGTTTTTCAAAGCCGGGGGGCTCTCAACAATGGCTTCCCAGAGTCTCATCTGATCAAATCACAAAACACTTCTCAAAGTGAGCCCCCAATTTCATAGTATCTTAAAGGAGGATAGAAGCTCCTAGGCTGTGAATTAAAGCCATCTACAGAGGTGTCTTGGCACCCTCCTAGCGCCACCCCCCCATCCCTTAAGGATAGGGACTATCTAAACTTTAAATCCACACTGATACTTTATCTAGTAATAAATTGCTGTTGTTGACAGCTATAGTGTAATGAATACTTACTTCCCAGTAGCTAGGGCCCTGGCAATCCCCCCCAATATTTCTTTGCTTTTATACATACACACACACCTATATCTACATCTATATCTATAGCTATATCTATATGTATATCTATCTATATCTATATCTATATCTGCCTGTCTGTTTGTCTAATTACTCATCTGAGTACATGTTGTTTCCCTACAACAGAATGTAAGTCCTTTGAGAGCAGGGTCTGCTTCAATCTCCTTTTCATAAGCTCATTTCCAAGCACAGTGCCTAGCACAGAGTAGGTGCTGAACAGTTATGTGTTGAATGAGTGAATGACAATCCTTCATTACAGGGAGTGTCTCATTTGAATACCCCATCATCAAAAAGGTGTCAGGACCAGATACCCTTTCTGATCTTTTAAATTTGATCACATGATCTGGAGAATATCTGTCATTTGCACAGTAATGTGGCCCTTCCCAGTTCTGAATTTTCTGTTCTACAAATAAATATTTTTACTGATAAAACTGAAATGTCAGAAAAAGTGAGGCAACCTACTTTAAGGTCACTGATGCCTCTCAGCAAGGGTGTTTAAAAATAACCCTCAATCTGCCATGTACTCAGCATTGTCATTATGTGGCTTTAATGGCAGACTTAGTGTCAGCCAGGATTGTGTGTGTGTGTGTGTGTGTGTGTGTGTGTGTGTGTAGTATTGAAAGTGTAGCAGGGGCTGTTGTAGGCCATAGTGCCGATCTCTGATTCTACTTTCCAAGAGTTAAGAGCATGTGACATGGTAACAATCCTGTCTGCTACTGAAATGGAACCTTAGAAAAGGACAGGTATACCACAGGTATGAGGCAAAGTGTCACTGTGGAAAGATCCCTGAATCTACAACTATAAGACCTCTGCTGCTGTGTGATATTGGTAAAGTCCTTTTACTATTTAGGGCCCTTGTTTCTTTATTTGTAAAATGAAGCAGTTAAGTAAGATAAGGTCTAAGGTCTTTATCTGTTCTGAGTCTGATCATAGATTTAGAGCTAGAAGGAAATTGAAAGGTCATCTAGTATAAGCCCCTCACTTTACAGATAATAATAGTAACAGAAATAATAAGAATCAGAAAGAAAGCCAGCATTTATATAGCACTTTAAGGTTTTCAAAGTGCTTTACAAAGATTAGTTCACTTTATCTTCACAATAACCGTGTAAGGTAGGTGCTATTATTATCCCTATTTTCCAGATGTGGAAACTGAGACTGAGAGAAGTTAAATGACTTCCCTAGGGTCACATAGCTAGTGTTTAAGGAAGGATTCAAACTCAAGTCTTCCTGGCTCTAAGTCCACTACTCTACCTACCTAACCATCAACTATCAGGTTATCCTTCTCCTTGCCAAGTCTAACTTCTCCATTTGAAAACTCAGTCTCATCCTTTCATCTTCTTCTGGAGTTTTACCCATTAGTCATATTCCTAATCCCTGCTTTCTCATCTTTCATCTTCAGGAATGGATGAATAAGATAAAATATATAAAGTACTCTATAGGGGTGGCCAGGTAGCACAGCGAGTAAGAGTACTGGCTCCAGTGTTGAGAAGACCTGGAGATCGAATCCCGGGCTCAGACACTTAGCACCCACCCAGAAACACCTGGCCGTGTAACCTTGAGCAAGTTACTTAACCCCAATTGCTTAGGGGCGGCCAGGTGGCTCAGCGAGTAAGAGTACCGGCTCCAGTGTCGGGATGACCTGGATCAAATCCGGGCTCAAATACTCAGCACCACACCCAGAAATAATAACTGGCCGTGTAACCTTGAGCAAGTTACTTAACCCCAATTGCTTTAAAAAAAAAAAAAGCACTCTATAATCTTAAAGAGCTATACCAATGCAAGATATTATCTTTGTTATTATTATCATTAACCACATAAAGCCATATACATAACTGAAAACAGCTTAAATATTACTATTTCCTAGAGTAAGGGTTTCCAAACCTTATGCAACAATGTATCACTCATGTTTAAAAAAAATCATTGTTGTGTCCCCTCACCAGTATATTTTCCATAAAACACTTACATAAGGATTTTTCTTAGCTTTCCCAGCCAAAACACTACACTTAAGGAGAACTCTGTGAGGAGTCTACAAAGAATGAAATGACTTCTAGGATATGTAGCATCAAGAACTGTAGTTACCCTTTACTATATGTGTATGCTACATTTGTTCTTCACTGTCAGTTTACTTTAAGTTTGAGCTTACTTTGCTCCCTCAATATCATATACATTTGTGGGAAGATGCTCCACATTTTAGGATAAATGTTTTGTATCAGTTGTTTCTACAATAGTATCTTTTGAATGCATTATCTAAAAGATAAATCTACTGCCTGATTGTTACTTTAAAACACATTGATAGGGGCTTTTTTTAGCCATAGTGTTAGAAGTTTAATCCCATAAGATTACCCCTAGAATCCCAGGTAGCACCTACATTTTTGGGACCCAACCCTTGAGTGTGAGTGCCCAGGGGAACTATTACATATAAAACATATACAAGTAAGTGGCAGTATTGTATATGTGTGTGTGTTTATAATAATAATAACTAACATTTATATAGAGTTTGTTGTGTTCCAGGAACTGTGATAAATGCTTTATAATTGTCTCATGCAATCATTAACAACCCTGGGACATAGGTGCTATTATCACCCCCATTTTACAAGTGGGGAGAAGCTTAGGCAAACAGAGGTTAAATGACTTGCCCAGAGTCACGTAGCTAGTAAGTATCTTGGGACAAAATTGAACTCAAGTCTCTCAACTTCAGGTCCAGTATTCTATTCACTGTGTTATCTAGTTGTCCCTAGTGCACTCTCTCTCTCTCTCTCTCTCTCTCTCTCTCTCTCTCTCTCTCTCTCTCTCTCTCTCTCTCTCTCTCTATGCCACTAAGTGAGAAAGTCCAGATCTGAAATCTGGTTCACCGATCCAAAAGTCAGTTTTATTTCTACTTCATCATGTTGTATATTCCCCCATTTATATCCAGAGTTAACTTACTTGGGTTGATTACATTTATCAAGCTCCTGCTGATGGCCCTATACTAATAATATCATAATATCATGTTCTATGCATGTGAAAGTGGTGATACTGTCACAACACTACTTGGCAATGTTCAAAGGAAATTTCTGAAAATGATGGCATGATCTTAGTAACAGTCTCTAAACAACCCTCATTCCCATCTGTCTGCCTCACTGTGCAGCTTCCCATACTATAAATGATGTCTCTGGTGTCTTCAAACTAGATGAAATTACAAGGTCAAGAGGATGTCAAGGTATTTCTGGGGAAGTGAACTCTCAGGGAGATGTTTGGGGAGGCAGAGTGGCCTGGCCATGATCCAGCCAGCCTATGGCTATCGTAACATATGGCTAATTGATCACTCACCGGAAGGCTAGGGAGCTGGAGTACTCTGCTAATGCTGCCAAAGAAAAAATTAATATGGAGACTCATGAGGGGGGTAAATGTGGAGGAGTAGTGATATTAGTGATGGAGATTGTGAAGTAGGAGATGGAGAGTAATATGTAAAGGCACCCCTAAGGTCATTTCCAGTTCTTAGATTCTAAGAACGTGAGGACAATTAAAAGGAATCATACCAATCAAAGCCAACTAAGCACATGAGCACTGATAAGACAGAGTGAGTGGGTGGTCAGAATAGAACAATGGAATTTTTTTGTAGTCTTCCTGATGGATATGAATTTAGAGTGGATGCTTTGTAATGGATAGATTGGTACAGAGAAGGGAGAGGGATGATGGAGGAAAAAGCATTAGGAAAACCACACAGAAGTAAGAATGAGGGCTTGGATTTAAATGGGATAAAAAGAAGTCATCTAGTTCACTCTCCCATTCAGTGCAGAAATCCTTCAACAATGCCCCCTGAAAATGAGTGCTCACCCTTTGCTTGAACCCTCATAGGCAGCTCCCTGGTTTATGAGATGGTCACTTCTATTGTTGAACTACTCGTTAGAAAGTTCTTCATTCTCTAAAGTTTGCCCAACATGGATTCCAGTAACTTGCATCTGTTCCACAGAGCAGTAGGATGGGGAGGTGGAATTAAGGGAAGCACAAGAGGGACCATGAGACATAGACTATCCCAGGTGTCTCTTTATAGTCCAGATGTATGTGGAGCAGGGGTAGCTAGGAAAAGCAAGAATTAGTAACTGAACTGCTGCATACAAAGTAGAAAATCCATCATTGCCATAGCAGAGTATTTTGTGAGAAGAATTCAAGGAACATAAGCCACTTAGGACTCATGGAGTGGTACTGTGGATGTGGTTTTATTTTAAAGGTTTTATTGCTACCTTTCATTTTTATAGCATAGTCACTTCCACATATGCCTCCCCCATGCTCCTAAACAGGAATCCTCTTGAAACAAAAGGAAAAAAATACAGTTAAATAAACCAACAGCATTAGATAGTATAGGCAACACTGCACATCCACAGTCCCCAACCTCTGAGGTTGATTCTCTTACCTCCTCTCCAGGGGCAAGATAAATTATTACAATTATGTAGTGCTCAGCTTTCTTTTATTGCTCTTTTTTTTAAACTTATAGTATAGTTATGGTGTGCCAAACTTATAGTATGGGCATATAGTTTTCCTGGTCTGCTTATTTCACTTTGCATTCATACAAGTTCATACAAGTCTTTCCATGTATTTTTAAAAATTCCTCATACTCAACATTTCTTACAGTGAAGTAACATTTCCATTACATTAATACATCACAATGTGTTTAGTCACTTTGTTTCTAATTATTTCCTATCACAAAAAGTGTTGCTATGAATATTTTGTTATATATAAATGTATTCTGTCTTTCATCTGCTTAGGGTCTGTGCCTATTAGAAGGATCTCTGGGTCAAATGCTATGAACAGTTTAGATAGTACCTGACACATAGTAGATGCATAATGAAGGTTTATTGCTTGATTGCTTGATAATTGGGCTAATCTATAATTCCATCAGCAGAGTATCAGTGATTCTGTCTTCCTGAAGTCCCTCCAACATTGACTATATAATCTATCTTTTGTATCCCCAGAACTTTGCCTGACTTGTCAAGTATGAAGTGAACCTTCAAGTTACATTAATCTGAATTTCTCTTATTAGTTATTTAGAGCAACCTTTTATATATTATTAATAATTTGTGATTCTTAGTTTGAGAATTTTTCACATCCTTTGACCACATCCATTGGAAAGGGCATTAGTTCTTATTATATATTTGTGCTAATTCTCTACATATCTCAGATATCATACCTTTATCTCGAATGCTTGATACAAAGACTTTTCCAATCAACATTTCTCTTCTCGTACTAGCTGCGCTGATTTTGTTCATACAAAAGCATTTCAATTCCATAAAATCAAAGCTATTTTATTTCTTATTATTGCCGTTGCCCTTCTTTCATTAAGCATTCTCTCCCTGGGCACAGTTGTGAAAATAATTTTATTACATTTTCCTTCCAATCATGGGATATCCCCCAAGACTCTCTCCTGGCACTTCTTTTCTTTGTACTCTATATTATCTCACTTGATCCTCTGAGTTCAGTTATCATCTCTTTGCAGATGATTTCCAGATCTATATTTCCATCCCTAATCTCTCTGTTAAACTGTAATCCCACATTACAAACTGCCTTTTGAACCTCTCCAAATGGATATCAAGCAATCTCCAACCCAATGCATTCAAAATAGAGTTTATCTTCCATCCTGCCCCTCACCCTGCCTTCTTCTCAATTTTTCTATTACTGTTGAGGGCACCACTGTCCTTTCAATCACTAGTGCTCACACATTCAACTCCTCACTCACCCTCACGCCATACATTCAAGCCATTGTCAAATCTTGTTATTATCCTCACAACATCTCTTGACTAACCCCCTTCTCTTGGCTCACACACCCTAGTATTAGTCCTCATCATCTTTCGCTTAGTGACTATTGCAATAGCTTTCTAATTAATCTCTTTGCCTTCAGTCCCTACATACTTCAATCTATCCTCCATTCAACTTCCAAACTGATTTCCTAAAATATAAGTCTGACTATGTCCTCTCCCTATTCAGTAAACTCCAGTGGATCTTATTGCCACCAGGTAAAATATAAAGCCCTCAGTTAAATATTTACATTTGGTATTTTGTTATCTTCACAACCTGGGTCCTTTTCCACAGTTTTAAAACTGAAACATTTGTTTACACTCAGTCTTCTGGATTATCTCCCACTCATCATCATTTCTCGAAGATTACTACTGACAGGGACTGGGAGATTACATTTGCATGCTGTGACCGAACCAGGTAGATTGGTTTGGCTAGAGCAGATGGAACATGTTTTGGAGTAATGGTAGTTAACATTTACATAACTTTTTAAGGCTCACAAAGTGCTTTCCTTACAAGAGGAAAAGTAGGAAATGAGACTGAAGAGGAAAACTGCTGGAGAGTCAAGTGATGTAGGCAGAAGGACATTCAACTGAGACAAAGAACTGGATTCTAGACCTGCCATTGATCTGCTACAAGTCACTTCACTTGTACAGGCTTCAGTATCCTCATGTTTAAAATGAGCACTTGCTGACTTCTAAACTCAGTGTTAAAATTAAAATGATTCATTAACTAGAGTTTTAATTAGATTAGAAAGGTAAGTGGGAGACACTGTAGACTCTTGAGAAGGAAAGTGAAAAGAACAGAATGATGCTAGAAAAGGAGAGAGAAAAGAGTTTAGTCCTGATATGAAATAATTCACAGGCTGGCCTCAGGGTTATTTGTTGTTGTAGCAATGGAGGGAGAGGGCTGGATTTATTCTTGACATCTTTGTGGGATGATCCAGTAATATTTACATTATACATTTATATAATATAATTAATATAACATAACATAGCATAATATATTATATGTGTTATAATAATTATATTATTATGTTATGTTACACTATGTCATATGAAACAAGATGGCTGAATAAGAGCAAAGTATAAGAAGTCAGAAAGACCTGAATTTGAATCCTGCCTCAGATACTTACTAGCTGTGCGACATTGAACAAGTTATTTAACTTCTCTGTTCCCTTCTGTGCAAAATGAAGATAATAATCTGGGATCATCTCAGATATCACTTACCCCTCAAATGAGTTAATAAATCAAATGAGTCAGATGACCTGAGTTCAAATACCAATTATGTCATTCGTATGACCTTCAGCAAGTCACATAATTTTTCTATGCCTCAGTTTCTCCAACTGTAAAATGAGAGTTGGTCTCTTCCAACTCTAAAAATATGATCCTATAAGTACAATGTGCAGGTTTATAATGTCTATTCATAAAAAAATTGGGTAGAAAGTAGAAATTCTACTTGTAGTCTCACAGGTGCTAGAACTCCCAGATGAGGGAACTCTCTCTACCAGTGCAAGTTGATACCTATTCTATTCTGCAATTTATAGTCTTAGAGAATTTACTATACTACCAAGAAGTTAAGTGTCTTGCCCAAGGCCACACAAACCAGTATATATCATAGACAGGACAGATGACCTCTGTTCACAAGAATAATTACTTAAAATCAGATTCTACCAAATGGGGCATGAGGGGAGCTGTTTCCTGGCTTCATCATGTTGCCCTCCCTCTTTCATAATAGCCTCTCTAACAACAGTCTGACACTGCTTTCCTGGGATCTCTGCTTTCCTGCCACTAATTAGAGTCATTTGCCTACTCTACCTTTTCAAATGAGGCCATGCTTCCTTTGGGTAAGGCTTGTGGCATTGCCCCAGTGCCAACATTCTTAGTTTGGCTAGGGCCCCCCAGCAGAGAGCTACAAGGTAAAAAAAACTCTCAACTGGGGGAGATCCAGAAAGTGCCACTAGAGGAGGCTGAAGAATTGGCCTGTTCTGGGAAACATCCTTCATTTCAGGGGAGCTGCTCACTACTAATTTCAGACAAGTAGCTACCAAGGTAAGGAATGCAATGATCAGCTTGTACACAGGGAGCCAGGCAGTTATTCAGATGGAAGGGAAGGGGAAGCAATACCAAGACTGAGACCTAAGGAGGCAGAGATGATGCAGCTGAGAAATAAGAAGCCCGGAGTCATGGAATTGAGGACATTGGTGGTCCTGGAGCTGCTTGAATTTCTGACCTGGACCCCATGTCCCTCTCCCCCATACCGCTGCCTCCAGTCCTTATGGCAGATGGTATCCGAGTTCACTAGATACACATATGGCTTTTAGCAGAATGGCTAATAAGCTGTCGTGCCAAGTTCGGATCAAGGAAGCTCTTACCCATTGATAACCCCACAGTTTCTCCTACAGAACTCTGCAAAACCTTCAGAAGGTTGGCAAGGTTGCCCTAGGGTAAATAATGCTCATGTGGATCAACGGAAATGAAGTGACTACAGCAAAGTTTATTCTCAGTTATTGTTATTCTCAGGGTTCTCAGTCTTGTGACTGGGATTAGACACTTAAAGGACATTCTAAGAACACCTTAAGCATAGAAAGGCCAAGGCCCCTTGACTCTAGGCCCAAAGGTTTGAGAATCAGCTCTGGAAAATCAAAAGCACAGAAAAAAAAACAATCACACAATGAGCTGTGCTGGCCTCATTTCTTCCTGCTCCCTATTTTTATACTCTTTTCTCCAGGGGATTGTAGGGCTCCACCGAGGGCCAGAGTTCTGCTTCCTCAGGCTGTTCTCTAGGAAGTTTTATTCAGGTGAAACTACCAGAGTCACAATCCCAGGCACAGAGGTCCAGGGATAACCTTTTATCTAGTTCTTAAGATTGCTAGGTTTCAGTCATTTTTTAGTTGTGTTCAATTCTTTGTGACCCCATTTAGGGTTTTCTTGGCACAGATACTGGAATACTTTGCTGTTTCCTTCTCCAGCTCATTTTACAGAGGAGGAAACTGAGGCAAACAGGGTTAAGTGACTTGCCAAGGGTCACATGGCTAGTAAATGTCTGAGGCCAAATTCAAACTCAGGAAAATGAACCTTCCTGACTCTAGACTGTTCTCTAAAAGAAACAGAAGAAAGGAAACAAGCATTTAGTAAGTACCTACTAGGAATTTCATTCTTACAACAACCACCATTTTACAGTTGAGGAAACTGAGATAAACAGGTTAAATGACTTGTCCAGGGTCATATAACTAATATGTGGCTGAGAATGGATCTGCACTCAAGTCTTCCTGACTCCAGGCCCAGCACTCTATCCACTGCACCACCTAACTGCCTTTATGGAGGAAAGGAGGTAGGAAGGGGAAGAATAAGGAGGAAGAGGAGGAGAGTGAAGAGCAATGAGGATGGGGAAGAGGAAGGAGGAGGAGGAGGAAGGAGAAAGTGTTGGGGGGAGAGAATGGAGGAGGAGGGAGGAAGAAGTGGAGAAAGGAGGAGGAGAAGGAAGGAGAATGGGAAAGGAGGAGGAGGAAGGGGAAAGGGGAGGAGTTGGGGAGAGGGAAGAGGAGGAAGGAGGAGGAGAGGATGAAGAGGAAGAAGGAAAGGGACAGAGAAGGAGAAAGAGGGGGATGAAGGAAGGAGGAGAAGAGAGGGGTGGGAAGAGGAGGAGACTGCAACCAATAAAATTCAACAAATAGTCAAACTAGGAGCTTATAGTTTGTTTCTCCTGAAAACAGGCTAGAAACAGATCTGTACAATTTCTCTATCTTTGTAACATTGTCAAGGGGAGCTGTGGAGGGAGAAACTCAGCCCCTTGCCCTGTAAATGGCAGGGAAATCAAATGTTTGAGTGAGAAGAAAATACGTTCATCACCAATGACATCCCCTGAAACTGAAGTCACAACTTCGAGTCAATTCTTTTCAGACAGGATGGAAATGAAATCTGTTCTTTGGAGAATCCAGTGTGATACCTAGGAGAATGGTGTTTCCACTCCCCCCCCCCCCATCCCTAACAGTAATAAGGAAGTTTGAAAGGAAAGCAGTATTGAGGATAAAGATAATGAATTCCATTGTGGATGTATTGAGTTTAAGATGTCTACTGGACATCCAGCTGGAGATGTCCAAAAGGCAGTTGGAGATGTAAGACTGGAGGTCATCAGGGAGGTTAAGACAGGATAAGTAGATATAAGAATCATCAGCATAGAGATGGTAATTAAATCCATAGGAGCTGATGAGATCACAGGTGAAGTAATAGGGAGAGAGAAGAGAGGCCAGGTAAGACAAATAAACATTATCATAAACAGAAAGAATTGTTTTCCATCATCAGCCAAACGCAAGATTGAGCCATCAAAATATAAGGACAATATTTCCAATAGATATTTTCATACCAAACATTCATAATCTCCAAGCTATGCGGAATGAAGAGCTTTAAAAATATAGAGACCTACTGGAAGAATTCTAAGTTACAGGGCAGCAGAGTAAGAAATGTCTTTTCTTTGTCATCTTGTTGCTCTCAGGGTCCTTTCAATCAACCTACACAGATGAACGCAAATCCCAACACTTTTATTCAGAAACAAAAAGCAGCTACTTTATTAGCCTTTTTTCACAGACCATTAAATTAAATGAGTAACAATAGGATAGTGACTTATACTCAGGACCATTTCCAACAGAACTCCATTGAACAAGATGAGAATGATTCTTCTGTAATAATAATAGCAGTTCACACTTATAGAGTGCTTTAAAGTTTTCAAAACCTCTTCAAAATTGCATTTAAGAGATCACACATTTGAAATAACACATCACACAGACCTGCTGATGTTTCCAGGACCTGTTTGGTTATAACTTTGTTTCTCTGTTTCTGTGAAAGCTTAACTGCCTCATCTCAAAAAGAATCATCCCACTGACATCCCCTCATTAATTCATTCATTCTTTTTAGTCATACGTTTGGTATTGATATTTTTTTTGCACATCCTGGTCACCTGCTCACTTCTGCCCAACATTTCTGTTTGCTAGGAAGTAATAATTATGATAACAACAGTCATAGCCCTGGGTATATTCATAACACTTTGTATACTCTTGGGTAGCCTGCTGTCTAAATGTCCTCCATTTGGGTGGACAGTTGAATTCTGGGATTTCATCTCTGGGGATTCTGTCTTGTCATTTAGTGTTCAATGAGGATCAAAGGTGACAGTGATGAAACTACTCAAGAATCTATGTGGATGGAACATCTGATCCTCACAGTCATAAAGAAGTCTGGAAACTTACCCTGCATTATAAGTCTTCATTTTATGTTAGAATATGGCATTATGTCGATGCCTTACCCTCGCTTGCTCATTTTGCAGAAAAATGTTTGAACTTTGGTTTTGTGTTCAGGTTCTGTGTCATTGATGAACCAAGGAATAGTGATAATCCTGAATATTTTAAATTATTTAGGTATTTCCTTCCTCCCCCTCTTTCCCCTCCTTTATCCCTCCTTCCCCTCCTCCCTCTCCTTTTCTCTCTTCTTTTCTCCCTTCTTCTTCTTCTTCCTTTTCTCCTGCCCTTCCTCCCTCTCTCCTTTTCCCTTTCCTCTCCTTTCCTTTCCTCTCCTCTCCTTTCCTTTCCTTTCCTTTCCTTTCCTTTCCTTTCCTTTCCTTTC
>NW_027187419.1:60499245-60516284 GCF_028583685.1 Petaurus breviceps papuanus | reverse complement strand
CTTTCCTTTCCTTTCCTTTCCTTTCCTTTCCTTTCCTTTCCTTTCCTCTTTCCTTTCCTTTCCTTTCCTCTTTCCTTTCCTTTCCCCTTGCCTTTCCCCTTTCCTGTCCTTTCCTTTCTTCCCCTTCCTCCCTCCACCCTACTTTTGCTTCCTCATACTTACCTTCCATAAAAGAATCTATGGGATCCTTTGGGTTTTCTTCTTCATTCTCCTGATGTTTAAGCCCTGGATCTGTTTGCTTTGCTTTGTTTCATTTTGTTTTTTTCCTTCTGTAACTAGGGAAGATGACCTCTGTGAAGGAAAAAAATCAACAAACCAAAGATTTCTGGGTTCCTGTAGGAATGTGACAAGATTAGCTAGTAAAGAAAGAAAACTAGTGAGTTCATCTTGAATGGCAGCAGCAGTGATATTGATGGAGACAAGGTAACCCACATACCAAACTGCTCCAAGGCTTAAAGGTCAAAGGAGCAGTTGAGACAGAGGGCCTGCTGTCTCACTTAGAGCATTCACCCTTACAGTTATGTGAATTTCATAGAAGCCTGCAGTCACCCTGGTTACTGAAGCAATAAGCTGGAATTGAAAGACTTTGGAGGAAACTGTATACATGATATATTTTTCCAAATAGAAATTGAGTCAAGCAAATTCTATCAGGGAATATAGCTAACAAAACATGTGTATCTATATGTGTGTGTCATATATATATATATATATATACACACATATGTGCATTATATATAACATAAATGCATATCTATCCTTGTTTATTTTTATACCAGGCTAATTTTAAAGGGTCTATTTCTATGAGAGTCAAACCTTTCCCTAAATGAGGGTGGAATATTTTTCCTTTCTGCTTCTTGGGATTCACTCAGCCTTTCCCCCCCTCTAACATAACATCAACAGAAATATCTCAAAACTATATTTTCACCCCAGATGCCTCAGGCAGCAATTTCTCATAAACTCCAGCAACCGATTTCATTTCTCAGTGGACATTTATCATTATTATTTCTTTTAAACATGAGTCTTCTCAGTAACACATTCCTCCCTCATCAGCTTTCCTTGCCTTTTAATACAATTCATTCCATCCATCATTGTTTTCTAATAAGAACCAAACTGTGTAACCTGCATAGGACTGTGGGGTTCAGCTTGACAAGAAGGGAATGCATAAACTGAATGAAAAATCCTCAAGGTGACTAAGATGAGAAAGCAGTGGAGACTGTGTCACACAAGGTAGGGATGAAAGAATTATAAACATTAAGACTAGGGAAAGGATGATTCAGAAGAGACGTGTTATCTGTGTATAAGTATTTGAACAGCTATCATATGGGAGACTTATTCTGCTAGGCCCCAGAGGACAGAACCAGGAGTACTAGATGAATGTGAACAATTATTGTTGTCAATTTGCATACCAGTGTTACTTCCAGAGATGAACACCACCCCACTCAAAAAAAATTATAGCAAGTCTCCCACCTCCCTATCCTTCTTCAGGGCACTGCTGACCTCTAGAGTGGGGCGGAATGGAGAAGAACGGGAGAGGAGATAGATATTACAGCAATCATTCCCTTCTTTTTGTCTCAGAAAATGCCCCAATTTCTAGGTTTGCATAAACTTTCCTTCAAGGCAAATATCTGTCTCTGTCTTCTTGCATCTCTTGATCTGACTCTCCCCAGCCTCTCTAGGAGACATCCACATGTCTCCATAAGCAAAAATATGAATGATAAGAAGAAAATAGAAAATCAAGTGGAATCCTATAATATAAGACAGTGGCAGCTGAGTGTTGCAGTGGGTAAAGGTCTGGGCCTGGAGACAAGAAGACCTGAGTTCAAATGCAGCCTCAGACACTTACTAGCTGTGTGACTCTGGGCAGGACACTTAGCTCTGTTTGCCTCAGTTTCTTCACCTGTAAAATGAACTTGGGAAGGAAATGGCAAACTATTCTAGTATCTTTGCCAAGAAAACCCCAGATGGGGTCAGGAAAAGTCAGACATTCCATTTCTCCTCCTACATTGATATTAACCTATTAACAGCTACTCTTTTGAGTCCTATCATCCAACCAATTCTGACTCCATCTAATTAATTTTAACCTAGGCCACATCCCTTAGTCTTCTTCACAAGAATAATATGCGTACTTTATTATTGGATGATGTCAACTTAGAAGGAAATGTCTAGTGAAGGCCTTTTGTTGTCTGTTCAGTCATTTGTCTCTTTATGACCCCAGTTGGGGCTTTCTTGGGAAAGAAACTGGAGTGGTTTGCCATTCCCTTCTCTAGCCCATTTTACAGATAAGAAAACTGAGGTGAACAGGGTTAAGTGACTTGCCCAGGGTCACACAGCTAGTAAGTATCTGAGGCCAAGATTTAAACTTAGGAAGATGAGTCTTCCTGACTCTAGGCCCAGTACTCTATCAACTGCTCCACCTAGTTGCCCATAAAAGGCTTAGATAATGGCATAAAAGACATACTAATCAGATTTGTAGAAGGTCAAAAGCTGGAAGAGATGACTAGTACACAGGGCAATAGACTCAAAATATGAAAAGATATTGACAAACTGGATAGAATTTGGGGCCAAATTTGCACTTTGTGTACGTAATGAATCCCCTGAAATGGGGATTTGAACTCAGGGTATTTGAAGTTGCTAGCATGTTAAATACAGCAATTGGTTCCAACTTAGTGGAAATGTGCAGTGCAAATTTGAAAAATGCTACCACTTCAAGGAGATTCACTATTGTCATTATTCAGGACCTACGTGTAATAGTTAAATTCAATAAAGACAAATGTAAGTATTACATTTTAGTTCAAAAATTCAATTTCATAGATCTATGATTAAGGAGATATGGTAATACAACTGTTTGTCTGAAAAGGATTTAAGAACTTGAGTGATATCCAAGAAATCTAATGTAATCTTAGACTCCATTAAGAAATGAATAGTAAAAAAAAAATTAAATATTAAAAAAATTTTTAATTAAAAAAAAAGAAATGAATAGTAAGAAAGTGTTCTGCCCTGGTCAATTCATACCTAGTGCACTATGTTTGATTCTGGTTTGCACAAGGAGAAATGATATCATCTATACTCAAGTAAGTAGTTGATACTATTACTTACTCAATAGCAAGTACTTAATATAGTATATGCAAAATAGGAAATCCTTCCAATCTATTCACTATTTGTTACCAAACTTTGCTTGGCTTTTGGTAAGAAGTTGATACTATTTTAGACATAACATGTGAGTCAATGGCTAAGGATTTTCCTTAAACAGTAAGCTGGATGTGAGCTTGACTCTTATGGTTCATGTGTTTACTGAAATTATTTACAAACATTTTATATTTCTGCATTCAGAAATTCTGCTTGTACCTGCTCTCGCAGGTTTGACATATGTCAAAACATATAAACTCATAAGGAAATGTGCTTGTGGAGGAAAGAAACTAACTAAAAGAAGGATCACAATAATTGAGGGGGAAGGGAAATTAACTAATTGAATGTTGACTAATAGTTTGAAAGGTTAACACCCCAGTCCTTTTTTATTACAACTAATCACTGGGGCGGCCAGGTAGCACAGCGAGTAAGAGCACCAGCTCCAGTGTTGGGATGACCTGGAGATTGAATCCCGGGCTCAGACACTTAGCACCCACCCAGAAACACCTGGCCGTGTAACCTTGAACAAGTTACTTAACCCCAATTGCTTAGGAGAGGCCAGGTAGCACAGCGAGTAAGAGCAACGGCTCCAGGGTTGGGATGACCTGGATCAAATCTGGGCTCAGATACTCAGCACCACATCCAGAAATAATTGGCCATATAACCTTGAGCAAGTTACTTAACCCCGATTGCTTAAAAAAAATAACTAATCACTGGGAAAGGATGGAAAGTTGTTTACAGGCTCCTACATGTCTCCCTTTTTTATGTTAAGAAGTGATGCTTTTCACCATGACAACTGTCACCTGCGTCAGGTCCTGGGAATGTCTAGAGCAATGAAAAATATTTTCTCCAACTATAATCTAGAATTTCCCCCACACTATGTTCTGCCCATATGTAAGAAAATAGGAATTTTAAAAAGCAGGACCAGGAGTTATATGTCATATGTCTGAGCTGTGGAAAATTCCATTCCTTACCTTGATATTTCTCATTTCTTTTGGCACTCCTGACTTAAGAAGCTTTTAGAAGGTTCCTATCAAAAGCCTCAAATCAGAGCAGATCATCTTCTTGACTTTGTCACTTGTTTGTACAAATTGCGGCACCTATCTATGGTCCAGTCTGAGACCTCACCATGAATTTCTGAGGATTCCACATAAATGACATTGCAATATCCTCGTTAAACATTTCATGACATAATCAATTTCCCTTGTCAGTTTACCTGCTTTATCTGATTGAAAACTCTTTTCCTCTCTAAATGATACTTTATATAGTAATCAGATAGGAGGGTTTACATCACCATTCATCAGACAGAGCACCTGCAGTGTTTTTCCTCTGAAGGATACATTTCTGATTAATGGAAATCAGGTTCTGCAAAATTCCACACTATGGAGAAGTAAGAATTACTGGGACAGAGTCAGTCAGCAAGCACACATTATGTACTTATTATGTGCCAGGAATTGTGCAAAACTGTGGGGATACAAAGAAAAGGGGTGGGAGAGGGAACCACGGTCTCCATCCTCAAAAAGCTCACATTTGATTGGTGGAGACAACTTACAACAACTATTTAGATGAGAGAGACAGAGAGAGACAGATGGAAAGATGGAAGGTAATGTCATAGGAAAGGCACTTGTAATAGTGGGATTGGGGAAAGGGAACCAGGAAATGCCTTCTGCAGAAGGCAGTATTTGAGCCAAATCTTAAAGGCTTCCAGGGAATCCAGAGATGAGCAAAGAGTTCATTCTAGGCATAGGGAATAATAGTCTTTGAAAAAATTAAAATTGGAAGATAGAGGGTCATGTGTAAGCAGTAACAAGGCCAGTGTTGCTGGATGTAAGTAAGTAACTAAGATGGAAAAAGTAAGATGATTTAAAAGGTAGGAAGGGACAAGATTGTGAAGGGTGGGTCCTCATCAATAATATATCAATCAACTATTTATTTAAATATCTGCTAAGCGTCAGATACTGTGTTTGGTGCTGAGGAGGTAAGACATCAGTGAAACACTCTCTGCCCTCAAAGAGTTTACAATCTATTGAGGGAGACAACATGTGCACACATAAACTTTTGGCTAAGTATTGTTGTTGCTGAGTAGTTTCAGTCATATCTGACTCTTCCTGACCCCATCTGGTGTGTTCTTGGCAGAGATACTAGAAGGGTTTGTCATTTCCTCCTCTGGTTCATTTTACAGGTGAGGAAATTGAGACAAGCAGGATTAAGTGACTTGCCTAGGGTCACATAGCTAATAAGTGCCTGAGGCCAGATTTGAATTAATGAAGGCAGGTCTTCTGATTCCAAGCTCAGTGCTGGATCTACTACACTACCTAGCTGCTTTGGCTAAGTATATAGTGAGCCATAGGGTACAATGACCTCTAGGGGACTAGCAACATTTGCCTGATATACTCTTCTGTTTAGGCTAGGGTTAGACTATGGCCTCTTGACAGACGGGTAAACTCCCAATACTCTAGGTAGATTCTACAAGGACTGTGATGGAACTTCCAGGAAGGTGCCTACCAATGTCTTCAAAAGTGTCTTGACATAATGCAATGACTTTCAAAGTCTAGGCCACAGCACACCCAGGAGGTTTTCCTAAGTGTGAGGCACTATATAGAATTTGTATTTGCAACTGAATGCTTTTAGTCAAATCTTCCCAACTCTCCCAGAGGATGACCTTATAAAGAATATACATATATGTATGTATACATGTACAAATGCATATATGTATACATGCATGCAAACACTATGTATAATTACATATATATACACACATACATGTATACCTACAGAGAGAGAGAGAGAATAATACTGTACCATGAATAAAAATAGTTTTAGGACCACTGGCATAATGGAAAATACCCAGGATTTAGAGTCAGTGCACATAACTTTGCTACTTAATCACCATTTGACCTTGAAGAAAAGCAACCCCCGTCCCAACCCAACACCTGGGCTTGATATTGGTCTTCTAAAATATGAGAGGGTTTCTTCCTTCCCTATTTCAATTTTATAATCCTATGATCTCTAGGAGGCTGATTATGATGGGGCAGAAGTGAAACTAGTGACTGGCCATCTCTGGCAAAGAAGTCCAGACTACTAAGGGTCCACCAGGAAGTGTTTGAAGTGTTTTTCCATCTGGGAGAGACATCTTCCAGGAGTTATCTTTATCAGGACCCTTTGGTCAGGTGTTTCTCTGCCCGTCCTCTGTCAATCCCCTTTGTGCTTAGGCACAAAGCAACATCTCCCTTCTCTGAGTTCTGTGGCATTTGTTGATAAATAGCTTAAGACTTAATTACGCTCAATCTTGTACTACTCTTTCATTTTTTTTGTTATGAATATCTTTGTCTCCTCAACCAGATGGTAAGCTCAAGAGTCTTGTGTGGGAGTCTTTGTGGTTTCTCCTTTGTTCTTGAAGAGGACCATGACATCAAGGAGGTAATGACATGACTAACTCAAGAGTAGAGTCTGTCTTCTACTTCCATATTCTCCATAGCACTCATCAATGCAGTTGCCCCATTGTTGAGTCACATCAATAAATATTTATGTATTACTTATTATATAGTATCATCATGTAGGTTATTAATTATTATTTATTGTCAATATTTTGGTTTATAAATATTGTTATTAACATTATATATCATTATGTTTATGTATTTCCTGCTTTCTGGCTATGGTAATCTATAGAAGTTCTTTTCTGATGCTTCATTGTGGTATGTAGGTGACCCTCAGTTCATAAGGGATCCTTCATTGGGAGTGCAAGTGCTGACCAATCTTTTCAGGCTAGAAAGGAGTCAGAAGGACTCCTCTGTTCAAATCCTATCTCAGACACTTACTACCTCTGTGATCTTAGGCAAATTATTTAACTTCTCTAAGCCTCAAGGAGGACTTGGACTGACTAGATGGCCTTTGAAGTCTTGTTCAGATCTAAATCTCTGATTCTATGATTATAAATCAGGCCCAGGGTTCAAGGGCATATATCTGCTCTAAGAGGTAAACTAAGGTTAAGTGTTATAAGGTGCATTACCAGATAGTTCAGAAGGTGATGGGATTTTATTTAGTCACCAAAAACTCTTTAAGACCACCTGAGTTACATGTAAAAGCTATTGGTAGTGGTGGCTGGAGTGCCCACATTGATGAGATCCTGAATCCCTGAATACTGAAGTTGCCTGGGTGCAATACCATTCAGCTTTTGAGACAGCAAAGAATATACCTTTAGACAACTCACATCCTCTCTATTTTTGGAATTGTGCTATCTCCTGGAATTTTGAGATATACTTATCCACCTCACACAAACATAAGTACATGCTTATGTGAGCACACACACATGCATATGTATGTGTGTATGTTTGTATGTATGCTTTTAGACCAAAGTGTGGTTGAAGGACCCCTGGGCGGTTCCTTACAATCCTTTCCAAAAGTCTTAGAGGTCAAAACTATTTTCATAATAATACCAAGATGTTATTTGCCTATTAAATATGCCTTCCTTTTTCAACTTTTTATTTCCATGAGGCTGGATTTTCTTCACATATGTTAACCAAAACAACATATCATGACAGATTGAAGGCAGAAATAGATATGAGAATCCAGTTGTCTTCTGTTAAGTCAGATATTTGAGAGATTTGCAAAACAATGTCACTCTTCTCACTAATTTTTATTTTCAAAAATACAGGTCTTTTTCATAAAATGTTATTATGTTAACATGTAATGGATGGATTTATTATTATTTTTAAATGAATTATTAAATACTTTGAAAAATTATCAGTTTTGATATAAAATGTTGTAAATGTCAATGAATATAACCAGTGCTCTTCTTAAATTGGCTTGTAGTAACTTGCAAAAGCACCTTGGAAATTCATGCTACAAATTAGGGATTGATTTATTGGTTTATTGGGGTTTTTTTACATTTAAGAAAGTGAAGAAGAAAATAATAATACAGATTAAGTTTTAAAGTATTCTATGTATACAGTTTACTAGAAAATCAGTTATTAAACACTTACTAGTACACTTCTGGATATAATTTACATAAACAAAAGTTCTTTGGTGTATGCAATAATTTTAAGTATGTAGTCCTCAACAATTTTAAGTGTAAAGGGGTCCTGATACCAAAAGCTTGAGAATCACTGACTCTAGCAATAACTATAATCTTTATATAGACACTTCCTGTATTTGAGTAGGTCTTCACCAAAGAAATAAGGTATAAAACTAACTCTTCATTTTACTCAAATATAGGACTTGGGATCTTCAGGGAACTTCCAAGAAGATTTTATTAGAATTTACTGTGAGGTTCTGAAGATACAGAAAGGATGTGAATCCAGTACCAGGGTCAAATATTACATTACTCTCTACTAATGCTCATTCTTCATTGTGAGAATACAATTCACTAATATAGTAATTTGTGGCTAGACTAGTTAGTCCTCTCCCCAGCTTCAATCATGGAGCTAACCTCTGTGATACCTTAGCTTATTGATCTCTCTTTCCTCAAGGATTTTACATAATGGATTCTCTTATGCCTCTTAAAGCAGTATTATGGGATTGTCCATTAAGAGGAAAACACACAAGATAGCATCAAGAATATGGTGGCTGTCCTTTAATAAACAGAATGGAAAAATTAAAACGTGTCTTTGAGTCTGGTTTGTTTTTTTTTCCCAGAGATATAACTGCTCACAGAATTTTTTTTTAATCTTCACCCCACTAGAGTAACTCCTAGAAAGTGGTGGGATCAAACCCAGAATCCCCCCAGCAGAATTTCTGGGATCAATGCAGGAAACGACAAAGAGGAACAACAATTAGGTATTTCTTTAAGGTTTACAAAGTGCTTTTTTTTTTCTTATAACAAATGCTGTGAGGAAAGTCATACAAATATTATTCCCATTTCATTTAAGAGCTGTGAGTTCATTGGTGCAGGAAATTCCCAATAAGGAAATTCCTCCCACCAATTCAGATCAGCAATTGTTTGGCAACTTAAAGTTTTAGTGTGTCTGACACTGAAAGGAAGTGACTTGTCCAAAGTCACACAGCTAATAAATGTCAGAGGGAAGATTAAAACCCAGGTCTCCTCATTCCAAGGTTAGAACTCTTTCCACCAAACCACACCTGTCTCTTCAGGGAAGGAATTCCATCTCTAACTAGAGAGAGGACTTCTCTGAGCCACTTTCTCAACCCATCAACAAGGACTATTCTACTGGTCTCCTTCCATATCAAAAATGAAGAAGAGTGAGCTAGAAAATAGAAAGTGCATCCAATATTTGGGCTTCATGTTCATGATGTAATTGTCTGACCATGGACAGGCAATAACTCCCCCAAACCTCATCTTTTTCATCTATAAAGGGAGGATAATCCATGTCCTTGTTACTTCATAAGAATGTTGTAAAAATTAAGTGAGAAAATAAACCTGTAAGCATTCTGCATTTATTAAACACATAATTAAAAAAATACTGACCATGTACAAGAGGAAGTACTAAGGATAAAATCTAAAACTTCATACAAACACAAGGTATAACTGAAATGTCCACATTCTTTTTTTTTTTTTTGGAGGGCAATTGGGGTTAAGTAACTTGCCCAAGGTTGCACGGCTAGTTTTTTTGTGTGGGTGTTAAGTGTCTGAGGCTGGAACTGAACTCGGGTCCTCCTGACTCCAGGGCTGGCGCTTTACTCACTGTACCACCTAGCCGCCCCAATGTCCACATTCTTTGACCCAGAAATCCCAAGAAGATCAAAGATGAAAAATAAAGATCTCTCATAAACTAGAATATTATTCAATATTTTGTGTAGGAGCAAAGAACTAGGAACAAAGCAGATGTCCATAGATTGAGGGCCATTTAAACAAACTGTGGCATATGTGGACTTGCTACTTTCTGGAATATAATGAATGATAAATATGATGAATACAGGGAAGAACGGGAAGACATATGGTGAACCTATCCAAAGTCAAGAAAGCAGAACCAAGAAAATAATATGCACAATGACAAAAAAAAGTAAAGGGAAAGAACAACAAAACAAATTAATAATGTCATGAAAGCCTTCCTCCCCAAATAAAAGATATAACAATATATCATCTTTCTTTACACAGGTGAAGCACCATGGATTCTGAACATAACATCAGTCTTAATAAATGTGTTGGCTGGGGCGGCCAGGTAGCACAGCAAGTAAGAGCACCGGCTCCAGTGTTGAGAAGACCTGGAGATCGAATCCCGGGCTCAGACACTCAGCACCACACCCAGAAATAACTGGCCGTGTAACCTTGAGCAAGTTACTTAACCCCGATTGCTTAAAAAAGAAAAAAATGTGTTGGCTAATTTGACCTGTTTTTTCTCTTTCTTTCTCTTTTTTTTCTTTGTTATAAGGTATGACTTTCTTAGGAAATGTGGGCAACATAAAAACCAAAAAATGGTCAAAATTATTTTAAAAGCAGGAAGTCACTAATGCATGTCACAACTGAGTCACTTATTCTCTATGGGCCTCAGTTTTCTCATCTATAAAATGGGGGTCTGGACCACATAGCCTCTAAAGTTTCCTTACAGATCTAAATCCATGAGCCTGTAACAGTAAAAATGCAGCACTTAACCGAAAAATCATGAGGGAATTGAGTGATATGTTTTCAGATGAGAAAATATGTGAAAGAAGTGTTATTATTTTGCCCATGGGTTTTTAAAAATAAAGTTATTGATACATTTTGTTTGGACATGATGTATGCTTTTCAACAAAAAACAAATGCCTACAGAAAGTGAATTCCCCAAAGTAGCTTATTGATCCTTAACAGAAGGAAAGGATATGGCATTTAATATTGGGAGTAATATTGGCTACTGCAAATAACCAGAATTTTGCTGCCTCTCCATGTTGTCTTTATAGTGTGTTCATTGTGTGTAATGATCTTTTGACCCTGCTTTCTTCCATGTATCACGTCAAAGATGACTTCATCCAAATTCCATATTTCTTGCAGTTCTTCATATTCATTATTCCTTATGACATTGTGATATTCCATTATATTAACATACCATGGCTTTTCCTATCATTCCCCAATCCCTGGGGAGATAATTTGTTTCCATCTCTTTATTATTACAAATAATACTGCAATAAATATTTTTGTTCCACATGGGTCCTTTCATGTTGTCAATATCCTTCTTGGGGTCCTTGTAGTGGAATTTCTGAGCCAAAGAGTATGAATTTTTTTTTTCACAATTCCAAACTGGTTTTCCAGAATCATTGAAATAATTGACAAGTTTATTAACAATGAATAAGCGCTACTAAAAGAAGGTAGTATTGGAAATACTAACGTGGGAGTCAGCTGCATAAAGGCATAAAGAGAAATCATGAGAATAAACAAAATTATCAAAGGAAAGTATAGAGAAAGAAAAGTTCGAGGACAGACCTATAAGTAACATCTACATAAAAGGCTTGGAAGAGGGCAAAGAAACAGGGAAGGAGCAATTAGTGAGTTAGGAGGGGAAGCTAAAGGGTTCAATGCCAAAGTAAGAGAAACTACATAAAAGGAATGGATGACTGATGATGTCAGATGCTACAAAAATGTCAAGAAGGATGACTGGAAAAAAAAGGCCATTAGTTTTGGAGACTAGGTGTTACTGATGACTTTAAAAATTATCACTTCAATAGCATAAGAAGAGAGGACAGGTTTTGAGGAAGTGTGCATAAGGTATAGACAAATTTTAAGAAGAGAAATGTGCGAGTGGAAGCTGGATGCCAAGGGAAAGCATTGTTAGAATTGAAGAAGCCCATGGCATGTAGGAAGGAGCCAGGCAATAAAGAGAGATTGGAGATTAGGATGGTTGGCTTCTAAAACAAAGATGCTGAGAGGAGGTATTATCTCTTCTTCTATGACCAAAAGGGAAGAAAGACTAAGTGAATATGCCTAGGCAATTTGAGGAATGAAGAAAGAATGATTCATTGTAAGGTCATTTTGGACAGCCTCGATTTTCTCTATGAAAGAAGAATCTACTGGGCAGTTAGATGGTGCAATGAATAGAGCACCGACCCTAGAGTCAGGACCTGACTTCAAAGTTCTCAGACACTTGACACATTCACTAGCTGTGTGACTTTGGGCAAGTCACTTAACCCCAATTGCCTTGCCTTCCTCCCTCAAAAAAAGAAGAAGAAGCTAAGTCATGCTGTAAGCATGAAGAATAGGAATGCAGCTGATGGGGTGAGGAAAGAAAATGACATGGAACAGTAATGGTGGGGAATGAAATATAGAGCTCATAAGATCATAGATCTGGTGCCTGCAAGGATCTCAAAGGTCATCTAGTCTAAATGCGTCCTTTTACAGATGTGGAAACTAAGACACATGGAGATTAAATGACTTATCTGAGGTTACAAAGGTAGCAGGCATGGGGTGGATATCAAATCTGGGTCATCTGACTCCAAAGATTGGGGTTTTCCCCCTGTACCATGGAGGGAAGGGAAATGAACTGTCTAACAACAAGTAGGGAGGGTCTAGTTGATGTTATACATTATGAAATCTTTAAGATAAGGATAGGTTGCCATTTCTCTTGTGTGGGTATAGTGTCACCTGGACCCAGGGGAGAAAGAAGGATTGTGTTTTGTTTTTCTTTTTGGAGGGGTGAAGGCAGGGCAATTGGGGTTATCACTTGCCCAAAGTCACATGACTAGTAAGTGTTAAATGTCTGAGGACAGATTTGAACTCAGGTCCTCCTGACTCCAGGGCCGGGGCTCTATTCACTGAGTCACCTAGCCTCCTATAGACTGTGGTTTTAAACTGTAATTTCTCATGGGTGTTTTGTTAGGATGAATAAGGTAATGAATCAGATCATCCTCTGTGCCCAAGTCTCTCCCTGTCAGTTAAGTTAGGTGCTTAGTTAGAGACAATAATGTTCAAGCCACTAGGGAAAATTGAAGCAATAATGCATCTCATTGTTCCCTCAACATCTGAAAGAGTTATTAATATATGTCTTGAGTACTCATATAACAAGAGCGCAAGAGACTGAAACTCTGAATAGAATAGGCTCTCATTATGTGTGTTTGTGTGTGTGTGTGTGCATGTGTACATTTTTGAACTCTGGTGAAAAACTACAATGTGTTATGATTTATGTTTTTATTTGTTGCAATGGATAGGAAAAGGGAAATACCACCCCCACTCCAAGGCAAAGGCTTCTGATATGAACTATCAAACCAGCAAGGCTGAACTTAAAATCAAGAGAGCTTAGGTTTGACACTTAATATCTGTGTGATTGTGGTTTGGTCATAATCTCTTGGGATCTCAGTTTGTCTGTCTGTAAAAGGGGATAATACTAACTCTCAGGGTTGTTGTGAAGAAAGCACTTTGTAAGCCTTTAAAATTGCACTTATGTATCAAGGTTTACCATTTCCCACCTCTTCTACCCTGTACTCTGACTGGCACATATGTATTGTTTTTCAAATATATACACTGTTGTCATAATTAAAAAGGAAATTGTGTTACTGAATTTTTTTCTCATTAGAACATGCATGAGCTCCTTGAGAACAGGGAACTTTTGGCAAGGGTAGGGGGATTGGGGAGGAAGGGGCTGTATTTATGATTGGCATCTTGAAAGTAGAAATTATTTGAAAGGATTTTTCCTCCAATAAGTCAAACAAGTGACTAAATAAAAACTAGAAACTCAGAGAAAGTCAAATGGGTTGAAAGGACATAATTAAAATGCTTTGAGGCTTTCTCTAAGGTAGCTTACTGATACACCTGTCTGGAGTCTCTATCTCCAAAAGAGCTAAAACAAATGCCTGGGAGTACAAGCTTATATAAGCTGCCTACTAGGAAGTAGTGACGTTACAGACGGTACAAGCAAAAGAAGTGCTTGCTAAGCAAAGACATGCGACATGGAGCAGGACCATGATGCTCATAGAGGATTTCAGCATCGTGACAGAATTGGAGATCTTAGTTTCCTGGACCACCCGTATTCTCTGACCCTGCATGTTCCCTATGTGTGCTCCCTTTCATATGTATTCCATGTCCATATGTGTCCTCATATGCATACCCCTCTGCAGATTTTCACTAGTCATGAGTGTCCCCTGAATGGATCCTCTCACCTATCAGTGCCATGGTAACCTGTTGGAGAGTGTACTCCCTAGATGGGTTATGATTTTGAGTGGATACTGACTAACAAAGTTAATTCAACATGGAGTTATTTTCTGGAGCTCCAAGTAAGAGAAGGGTCCCAGGTACTCCACAAAAACACTAGTCCAAGAAGATAGTATTGTGATATTTCTCTGAAAGACTTCCTTCAAGACTCAGCTCAAATCCTACCTTCTGCATGAAGTCTTTGCCTTTCCACCCCTCCTCCTCCCCCCAACAAATGCCTTTTCTCTGAGATTGCCTTCCATTCATTCTGTGTGTGTGTATGTATGTGTGTATATATGTATATATATATATATATATATATATATATATATATATATATATATATATATATGGATGTATAAACTGTCAACCTGAAGGTTTGGTTAAAGGAGGCAAACAGGCTAGGTGATTATAAATTCATATTATTTATTCCTTTAAAGCTAACAGATATGAACTGTATGGAGCCAAAACATAAGTTCTGACTGATAAAAGAATGAACAGCTTTAAATATATTTCAGGACAATCACAAGTCAGGATGTTTGTGTCCCTCAGATTTATGGTCTCCATATGTGTTTAACTGTACCATGAGAAAGGAAGATTCTTAGTTGAATAAGTTGTAAATACAGATTGACAATTGACAAAGTAGTGTCAGTTGGAAATTACGATCCCAGCATATCTGAGTTTCCCCTATAATATATGTCTCTGGGATACCAAGATAAGACAAGTCCCACCACTCTGGTTGCAGGCATCCAGTCACAAACACAAAGAAAACTCCTTGTCAACCTTATTTGATCTTTGAAGTTGCTGACATAGGAAAGGGCATTTTTAGAGCAAAGCAAAGCAGTTTATTGATTAGTTCAGGCTCTGTATCTTACTAGGAGTTCAAATCATCTGAAAAGATTGTGTGTGTGTGTGTATATATATATGTAAAATATATACATATATAGTATAGTATATGGTATATACACATATAAAATATATAGTATATAAACATATTTAGTATATTAATGTATATTATAGTATAATTCAATATATTAATATATAATAAATTTAGTATATGAATATAAATATGTTTTAAATATATATTCAGCAGGTACATTATTTACATGGTGGCTCCTTGTTTAGAATGTGAGCTCCCTGAGGGCAGGGACTAATCTTTTGCCTTTCTTTGCTTTCTTAGATCTTAACCCTAACTCCCCACTTTCCATCAACAACTCTACTTGGTTTCTACTCCATGAAATGTCATGCCTTCATACCAGGTACCCTGGTACTCCCCCCTGCCCAACTTCTTCTGTGTTGTCTTCCTCCACTAGATTGCAAGCTCCTTGCGGTCAGGGGCCATCTTTCTTTTTCTTATTCGTATCCCGAGTACATATCCCCAGCACAGTTCCTGGCACTTAGTAGGCATTTAATAAATGTTTATTGAATACAATTTAGCCAAGTGCTTATAAGATAGTAATTAATAAATACTTGTTGACTAACTGGTGGAAGGAGCACAGGTGAAAGATTCAGAAGACCTGGGTTGAAGTCCTGTCTGACACTTCTCTGATAAATCACCTACTTCTCTGGGTCTAAAATCGTAGACCTATAAAATGAGACTCCTATAGATGACCTTTAAGGGACTCCTCCAGGGCTTATAGTCTGTGATACCAACTAAGACACCTAGTAGTCTGGGATGCCTTCTGTCATTGGATGTTCAGTCAATAAAGACTGATGATCCTTACAAAATCTTCTGGAGTCAAGATGAGGACTCCCCACATTCCAAGCACTCCCTCTTTTCCAACTAAATCAGCTCAAAATATCACTGGCAGGGTGAATCTAGAGTTCTCCTAGAGACCAAGTAATGTAGCTTTTTTCCAAGGGCACCTGAGACCCCAGAAACTGGAAATAATGAATGCAGTTCACTTTTCCAAACAGAGGTTGCCTTCATTTTATCTAACTCCCATTAAGTGGTGGGATCATTGCCTGAACTTCCTACTGTTTCAGAGAAAGCAGAAGGAGCTAAAACAGTCCTTGCCCTCCTACCTAAGGATTCCCACCATCCATTGTGACAGCCTGTCAGTCCCTCAGGAAGTGTTAGAGGAGGAAGGCAAAACTCATTTTATTTGTTGTTGGTTTTTTTACTAATTTGGGAGAGCAAGGTAATGTTCGGAGGAAAGAGATGATAGCAACAACAATAATATTTAGCATTTATATAGCACTTTAAAGTTTGCAAAACATTATATATATATATATGTTATTTCATTTTACTGCCTCATAACATTAAGAAATCCATTTGACTTCTCCCTCCTGCCTCAGTTTCCCAGCCTATAAAATTGCCATTGCAAAATTTAATTAACTCACACCCCAATGGGAGCATTACAGTAGTTGCTGCTATGAAAGACATACTGTTTTAAAAAAACCCAAACTGAAAATGTAAATTATTATGTCCCTGAATCTTATACTCAACCATATCCTTCACATTGGAAAGAACATTAATTAAATACTTACAAAATAATTAGAGACCCAGGCAGCAATATCAGAGCAGGATTATTTGTGCTACACTAATCAGATTAATGGAATGAAAATGGAACCTAAGCCAAAGTCGTGGAGAGACCTAGAGGAAAACTATGCTTCTCTGCTATCTCACTAAGGAAAAAACAATCTGAGAAATTCAGGGAAGAAGAACAAGGAAGAGGAGGAGGAGGAGGAGGAGGAGGATGGGGAGGATGAGGATGAGGACAAGGAGGAAGCTGAGGAAGGAAGGAAGGAAGGAAGGAAGGAAGGAAGGAAGGAAGGAAGGAAGGAAGGAAGGAAGGAAGGAAGGAAGGAAGGAAGGAAAGAAGGAAGGAAGGAAGGAAGGAAGGAAGGAAGGAAGGAAGGA
>NW_027187419.1:60426936-60494245 GCF_028583685.1 Petaurus breviceps papuanus | reverse complement strand
TATTTCTGGGTGTGGTGCTAAGTGTCTGAGCCTGGATTCGATCCCCATGGCATCCTGACACTGGAGCCGGTGCTCTTACTCGCCACCTGGCCACCCCTTATCCCCAAACTTTCAATGTCTCCCTACTGTCTCTTGAATAAAGTTGCTACTTATTAAGCTGGTGTGTGAGCCCCTTAAAATCTGGTTCCAACTTCTTTTTCCAATCTCATTTATTTTACTTTGTATACCAGTCAAACTGTGGTGTCATTCATCATCCCCTAAACAGAGCTCACACTTGTTGGCTCCCATGCCTTTGTCCCCAGCACTTCCCATGCCTAGAATTCCCTGTCCCCTATCTAGTTTAGTGAAATTCTACCCATCCTTTAAAGCCCAATTCCAAGCTGCCTCTTCCGTGAAGCCTTCCCTGATCCTCTGAGCCGAAACAGTTCTTTACCTTCTACAAAGTCTTCTGATGTGTTGACTACTGCTCTCTACTATTTTGTTCTGTGTTGTCCATGGTTTTCCTTTCTGGTTAGATTATAAACTCCACAATGGAAGGAACCATGTTATGCTTATCTAGAGAGCAGGCACTCAACTGGTTGAATTAAATGGCATATAGATATATAGTATGTTTGCTCTGTGGGTTCCTGAGAAGCTGTATGTACAATTTTCTTATTGATTTATATGTGAATTTCAGAAATGTTGTACCCTTAGCCAAAGAATTAGAATCACAGGACTTCAGAGTTGGGATGGATCTCCACTGCTATCTAAGCCCATCCTGACCTGGAAACAAATGCCCTCTACCCTGCAATATGACTTTCCAGTAATTATCTAGCTTTTGATTGAATACCTCCAAGGAAGAGTTTTTCCAAGGAAATTCATTCCACTTTTGGATTGCTGTTATTATTTGAAAGTTTTCCCTTACTTCAAGCTTAAATTTGTCTCTTTACAATTTCTGCCAACATTGCTCCTCCTTTGGACCTCTGGGGTCAAGCAGACATCAAATCCCTCCAAAACAGGGCAGTTTTTAAGGTACTTACAGGCTCCCCTCATGCCCCATCCTCCTCTTGCCCTTCTTTTTTAAAGTTAAACATTACTAATCTACAGGTTTCAGTTGGCAGTGGTTCCAAACACTTTAGTTCTTCAGTTTTTCTGCCCTGAGTTTCTCTATGCAGTAGTTAAACTATCTGCAAGCTAAATGCATTGGACAGGTTATAAAACAATAGCTTTTGTTGCTATACAAATAGCTATTCCATCACATATCTATTTGGCAAGTCTAAATTTTCATGTGTTCACCTTCTCTCAATAAGAGATACTCTATATTTAAATTAAATATATATAAATTAAATTCTAATTGGGATGGTTTTGTATGTGCAGTCTATTTACAAAAGGCTGTGTCAAAGACCCCTTTGGGAGTCTAGTGAAGCTTATAGATCACTTCTCATAATAATATTTTTAAATGACTAAAATAAAATACACAGGATTAAAAAAGAAACCAATTATATTCAAATAAGGTTATCAAAATATCAAAAAAGGCAAAGTCACAGACCCCAGGTTAAGAACTCACAATCTATATGTTCCAGCTAATTGATAGCATGTGTTTCATGGAACCCACTGGGTTATCAATTCTCCATTCAATTCAACAATGAAGAATTTTTCAACCTATCTGGAAAAGATGTAAATCACAGGTTCACAGACTTTTTGTCTAGAGCGACCTAAGGATGAGGGTTGGGGAGGGGAATCTCATCAACAATAAATGATAAACCTTAATCCCAAATCACTCTGGCTCTCAATTGATTGGCCATCATTAGGTCTCAGGCCAAGCCCCACATTGTTTGGGTCCTGATTGTCTCAGAATGCATGTAAATAGCAATTGTTTCTGTTTTGATAGGTCCCTCTCAGATTGGCTTTTTTTTTTTTTGACTAGGTAAAGAGGTCATTCTCTGCCTCATTTCGTATTAAGCCTTAATCACTCAATGAGTGTTGCCTCAGTCAAACTGAGAACTGTTAAAGACAACTTGAAAAGGCCAAGGTCCCCCACTACATCCTGATTATTTCCAATCATCTGGATCTGTAACCGGCCACTGGCCTTAGATGGCTCTGGAGAAGAAAGTGAGGTTAGTGACTGTGCATACCCCTACCTCACCTAAATGCAATTTGTTTGCTTGTCATAGCATTACTTCCCTGATGTCATGGTCCTCTTCGAGAACAAAGGACAAACAATGACATTCAATAAATCAGCAAGCATTTATGAGTTATTTCTATGTGTCAGGCATGGTGCTATAAACTCTAGAGATACAAAGAAAAAACAGAGATAGTAAGCTCCTTGTGCCCTCAAGGAGCTTACATTTTTATGAGGCAAGCATCTATGTCAGAATGTATAAGACACATACAGAATAGATTGAAGGTAACCTCAGAGAGGGTACTAGCAGCTTCCTCGTCCCTCCTAGTTGCTTTTTGTAATATCTGTGCTACTAACTCTAGTAAATACAGATATAAATAGGTCCCCATTTTTCTTTAACTGAACAGTTATTTAGTGTTTTCACTATTTAAAAATGAATGGGATATCACCATATACATTATCTGATACTGGCTGAGCCCCCACCAGGTGCTTGGCCTCGTTGTCTATGCCCCTAGCTTGTGTGCCCAGGAACAAAGGTATGCTGCAAAAAGGGCTGTCTGTGTGTATGCACATACATGGAATGATATCTTAGGGTAGGGCTGTCTTTTTCTGAATATTAATGCTCCTTCCCCTATCCCTGAATTAAACCAAGAAAAGGACATCCTCTTAAGAGATAAGTGTCTGATTAAAATGTATAGACATAACTGGCAAGGATTCTTTTCCCCTTTACAGACTTGAGAAGTCATTCTTATCTACTCTCCAGGCAATTTATTTGAATTATAAAGAATTAACAGACTCTGAAATGAGCAGAAAAGATGATGTAATCAAGACTGCTAATAAGTTTTGCTTAAATATTAGCTGGGAATATAGTACATTTTTAAAAGAGCCTGCTTAAATGTATCATCTTCAGAAAGAAATTTAAATTAAATGAAAAATAGGAAAGCTATTTTTACCAGCAGGGAAATCTACTTTTTATAAAATAAACAATAAGGAAAGCTTTCTGAATATATTAGTTCAATTAGCCAACTTGCCCTCATGCTTTCAAGCTTTAGCAGTTTCTGGAATCTTTTCATCATTTTAATATTATTCATGCTTTTATTATTAAAAATGAGAATTTAAAAGCCTTCCATGAGAGCTAATATCCTCTTACAGGCTGTGTAAGATAGAGTTGAATACTCTAGTAAAGCAGATTATAATCAAGGATATCTAAATAACAAAAAGATTTCTTCACCCTGATCAGATGACTTCTAAGGTCCCTTCTGGCTAAATCCTGGGCAGAGGAACTCCAATGTGATAGTACAAAAACTTGGAGCCTTTCTAAGACCTATAATGGTCACTCATGGCAGAGTAGACCCTAGCCATGCCCGATTTCCCCTCCTTAACAGCATTACTCTTTTTCTGGAAGCTTCCATGCCCTATGCTTGTATTCTCTAGTTATCTCTATCAGCCTCCTCTCCTAGCCATTACAAATCATAGGCTTATAGGCCCAAAGACCCAGAACTGAAATATACCTTAGAGGTTATCTAATGTAGTCCAACTATCCCATTTTATAGATGAGAAACTGGGGCCCAAGGAGAGTACCTTCACATGTCACACAGGTAATTGGCTTCGGAGGTGGGATTTAGACAAAAGTCCCCTATTCAGTTCTCTTGAACCTAGGACCAATGCTTTTCCCATTACACCATATTGCCTCTGGGTAGGTAATGAGAATGTTTTTCTTACAAATTTATGACATAATCCTGCAGTTTCCTTAGATGGTATAGCAGCAAGCACCCTAGCATACCCAGGATGGCTGCTAGCACAGGTTCTTTGGTCTGCTTTGCTAAAGGAAAACAACTCAAAAACCTTACTTTAGTCAATCAAACATATATCATTTACCTAGTTCAGGGGAAAAAGTCTGCACCCTGAACTTCAGAGAATACAAACAGAAGTTACAAGATAAAATAACACAATTCAGCAGACAGGGCTTCTAGCTGTCTGACCATTACATCCATACCTAGTTAGTCACCAGAGAGAGAAGCACCAACATCTGGGTTTTCAAAGTCGAGGGGCTCAATGGCTGCCCAGAGTCTCATCTGGTCAAATCATACAACTCTTCCTAAAGTGAGCCCCAAAGTAAAACCTTGCCTTAGAGGTAGATATAGCCTTCTCCAGGGTCAGAGAACATCACAACCCTCGTGACTCATTTGACTAAAAGGTAACAAAACTTGTGTCTTCCTGAAAAACAAGCCTCCCACCACAGGCTCCAGGTGAAAACATGCAACCTATTGTAAAGCCAAGCATGAGCAGCTTTCCAGAAGAATGCTACTGTGAACAGCTTTTATAGTTCTGATTACATAGTATAGTGAACGCTCTATTCAATAACAAATCAGAGCAAAACATTCACAGTAAATGAAGGTACAGCATTCACAATATTACAACTTATCCCAGATAATCAAAATACAGCATCCACAATGAAAAATGGCCACATAGTTTTCACCATAGTGGTCACACAGTTTTGAACAAAGTATAGTCATTTAATCAATCAATCACTTAGTAACTCAGTCTCAATCAACTCAATCATTCAATCATCCTTAAGGAGGCTGGGTCACAAAATACAATAGTCAAAGTTCTCCACTCATGGGGCACACTAAGTTACAGTATCAGTCACTACTCAGCACTCTCCTAAGGGGTAGTTTAAATACACAGGCTATAAATCCCTCAGTCACAAATAAATTACAATCTTCTTAGTCAGTACACAGTATCCAAGTAAAGTCTTCTTTCAGCTTGACTCAGGGTAGTCTCTCAGATTCCCTGGATCCCCTTCCGTGGTCCCAGCTCCTACCTGGATTCACCAAACTGTCAGCTGGGTTCAAAGGCAGACAGCTCCCAGTTCCTTGTCCAGCTCTCTGTGCTGTTCATGTTCCACGCTGAAGCTCACAGTGTCCAGTCCACCTTAAATCCTTCACAATCTCTGTTCCTGGGAAGTCAAGGCTTAGCAAAGCCACAAACAGGTTCCTACAAAGTACCAGTATCCCAGTCTTGCTTCCTCAGTCTCCAGCAGCTCTGGGAGAAGCTGGTAGCTCCCCAGAAGAAGCTCCAGATGGTTCCCAGAATCAAAATCATTTCACCCAGGTTCCCCAAACCAAAATCATTCTCTCCAGCCTGGGCCTTTCCTCTTCAGCCTCCTCAGCAGCAGCTGCTTCTGTCTCCATGAAGCTTATCCCAAGGAATTCTGACTCTCCCTCTCTGGGGCTTTTCCTTATATACAGTATTGCTCCTCCATTTTCAGCCCCTTTAGGTTACATCAGCAACAGGAATTCATACCTTCTGTTTCTTTAACAGAGGCTTAATTTGAATCTAGGTGCTAAGTACCTCTCAGCTTAGCAATACAAAAGGAACTTCAAATTTCATTACTGTTACACCTATTAGGGGACAGAGTATATTTTCAAATCAGAAAAGGCCCTCGAGTTCAATTTAGGCTTATTAAGGGGCAGGGAAGATCTTCAAATTTCTATTACCATTACATATGACCAGTGAGCTGGCTTTTAAGGCCATGTTAATAGAGGGGTTCCACATTTTTTAGTTATAGAAACATGACTGAACTAAATGTGAGCCCCATCAAGGTGACTATTTGAAACTGGGAAATTTGAAACTGGGCTGAACAAGTTGTGGTATATGATCATGATGGAAAATTACTATGCTATAAGAAATGATGAGCTTGACAGTCTTAGAAAAACCTGGACAGACTTGAATGAAATAATGAACAGTAAAATTAGCAGAACCAAGAGAATATCATATACAGTAACAACAATATTGTTTTAAGAACAATTTTGAGTAAGTCTTTTTGATTATTATAAATAGCCAAATAAACTACAAAAGATATATAAAGGAAGATACTACCTGCATCCAAAGAAAGAACTAATAAATAGAAGTATGAATGGTTTTCCATCTATCTATCTATCTATCTATCTATCTATCTATCTATCTATCTGTTTGTCTGTCTGTCTATCTATCAGTCTACACATATACATATTTGTATCTAATGGTAGCCATCTCTAGGGTGGGGGAAGAAAAAAGGACAAAAAAAATAGTTGCATGAAAATTTTTTTACATATTTAAAAGGAATAGCAAGTTGTACATAATAGATTTGCAATTTTATGTACAATCATCTTTTTTATATTTTGCTATGTCATAGAAATTCTTGTTTTATTTCTTAAGTTCAGAATAAAATTTTTAAAAATTAAAAATAAAAAAACCCAAATAAACAAAAAGGCAACAACCCTTTGTAAAGGACTTTCTAAAACTTACAGGCACTTAGGGCCTATCTATCAACAACAACCAAAATGTACTTAATGCTACTATATTCACAGCACCATGCTAGATGGCGTGAAGTAGGGAGAGAATACCCCAATGAAATAATACATGGTGTATATTTTCATAAAGCTAGTCTAGAAAGGGAACCCCCAAGTACACAAGTGACTGCAGCACAAAGTAATGGGCAATAAATTTAATATGAAGTACTACATTCAATTCTAGGCATTATAGTACAAGAAAATTGGCTCATACATCATCAGGTCAGTGAGGGGGCTCAAGTTCATGCTGTCTGACTGTCACATAAGGAAATGGGGAATGTTTAGCCTGAAAAAGAGAAGACTTTGGGAAGGGGAAGACAGAATGATAGTTGTCTTCAAGTGTTTGAAGGATGGTACTGTGGAAGAGGCTTTAGATTTTAATGTTCTTTTGGTCTCCAGAGGAAAGAATTAAGAAGCAAGGTTTGAATTTAGAAAGAGGTAGAGTTGAGTTTCATATCAGTAAAAACTTCAATCAGTGAGTATTTTCTCAAGTGTTTACTATGTGTCAGAACTGTGCTAAGAACTGGAGATATAAAAGAAAAAGCAAAAATAGTTTCTGCACTCAAGGAGCTTACCTTCTAAAGATAGAATGAATTAGTTGCATTAACAGATAATGGATTTACCCTCACTAGAGATCTTCAAGGAAAGACTAGATGGTGAGTCATTAGACATTCCTCTTCTGGTTCAGGACAGGTGAGTTGGCCTTTGAACTCTCTTCCAGGTCTGAGCTTCTGTTAAGTGCATAAGAGAAGTATAAAGAAGTCAGTGCCTCCATGATGTATTAGAACAACAATGTCAAATTCAAAAATGAGGGTCACTGCACTCTACAAAGGATCCCTGCAGGCTGTATATCGACTTAGAAAAATCACATATTAACATAATTTATGTTTATTGTATTTTATTTATTTTGTTAAATATTTCCTAATTATATTTTAATCTGCTTCAGGCCACATTCAGTAGTATAGTGGGCCTCACATGGCTTCCTAGCTATGTGTTTGACACCTTTGCCTTTGAGTAAGTAGAGGAAAATGGCATATGATGACTGTGTTAGGTGATTGTATTAGGCATGGGACCAGGTTTTTATCAACCAGGGCAGGAGATCTCCCTACCCAAAAGAACAAAATGAAGATTGAGGTATTAGACCATTGATTCCAGGTGTTAACATAGTATTTGCCAAAAAGAAAACAATCAGATTAAAGGGGTGGAATTTTCCCAACTGGCCTTGTTACAACAAAGCACATCTGTAATGCATTTTATTCAATTACATGAATGAGACCAGGAGGCTGACAACAATTGCACAGATTGTTGAATGATTAATGAAATTATAATAATATGATTCAATAGCCACAATCAATTATTAATATTAAGCATGGCTTAGTAATGGAAATAAAGTTACTGTGCTTCTATCATTCTTTCCAAGAAATATTTCACTCTCTTCACAGTCTTCCAGAAGTCAGAGGATAGGGCTTGCAAGTTGTCTTTTGACAATTTTATTTCTTTCCCCTCTCAAGCTACTTAATGGCTCCTATGTCAAATCTTCTTCCATATCATTTGATACTTAAGCCTGTAATCCCTTCCCCCCCCCCATATGTCTAATACTTTTCCTTCATATCACAGAGATTTAGGGTTAGAAAGGAAATCTAGGAGCTCACTTAGTTCAGCATCTCCTAAAATCCACTGATCATTTAGAGTTTGAAACATAGTAACAAAATCCATAAATACTGAATTAGTGTATCCAAGGAGAATTCTAAAAGGGCATCTCTGAAATCTGTCTAATATTGTTCAACTTTTTTTTTTAATCAGTGATTTGGATAAAGGCACTGATGGCACACTTACCAAATCTTCAGATGACTCAAAAACTAGGAAATATAGCTAATATGACAGATGCAGGGTCTAAAAAGAGTTCTACAGGATAGAAGATTAGACTGACTGAACATTAGAAGATGAAATTCAATGAGATCAATGTAAAACTTAGAGGCTTACAAGTAAACATCGTGTATCATGGCGTAATGGACTGAATGTTGCCTTGTGATCAGGAAGATTTGGGCTCACGTCCTGCCTCTGACAAATAAAAGTTGTAGGTGACTGTAAACAAGTTGTTTAACCTTTCATTCAACATCTTAACCCTGTGTAACTCTCTAAGTAAGGTACACCAGTCATAATTTCCTTTGAGGAATAATTCTTCTACCATAGGAATTGCCTGCATCAATCACAGTTCTAAACAAATAAAAATTAAAGTCTTGTACTTGGGTACCAAAAAAAATCAATTTTCTAAGTATATGATGTATAGGAAAATATAGAAGCCTAAGAAAGTATATAAAAGAAGCACAGAAGTGTATAGTTTAGGGAAGGAATGTAAAGTATAGGAAAAGCATACAGCAAGTGGGAAAGCATGGCCAGATGGCAGTTTGTTTTAAAAAGGTCTGGGTATTTTAATAGACTGCAAATTTAATATGAGTCAGCTATGTGATAAAGACAGCTAAAAAACCCCCAAACAAATATAATCTTGGGTCGCATCTAGAGATATAGTGTGAGCAGGACTAAGGAAGTGATGGTCCCACTTTATTTTTCCCTAATCAGACTATATTTGGAGTAATCTTCAGTTCTGAATGCTTTGTTATGGGAAAGGTATTGATAAGTGGAAGGATATCCAGAGGAACCAACCAGGGTGAACACTGCAAGAAGTAGGGCTTCCATTCACAGGAATGACCATTTTTTGGCTTATTGTAGAAAGAGTACTTTTTCAATTAAGTGTTGGACTAGATGGACTCTCCCATCCCTTCCAACCCTAAGATTCTATGAAATCTGCAAATATCTCAGAAACAAGGTTGGGATTAATTTGTGACAAAAAGAGGGAAATTAAGCCTATTGTTACTTCCAACATATAATCAGTATTTTCACAATATTCATAATATCATATTTGATGTTTTAGGGGAAAACATAGCTTGCATCAAAGTCTTCTCCTTACATCAAGGGGAATGATAGGGTTCTGTGGTCATAGTTGGAAAAGTGCTGGCCAAATCCAATCCTTTCATTTTGTTTTCTTTATATTTAAAATATTTATTAACATTAAATGAATAATTATTAATTAATATATAATATAAATTAATATTGATGTTAGATTAATATTAAATAAGGCATTTAATTTTTTTATTCTGAATTTAACAAATACCAAATAAAATGAACATTTACATATACAAAACAGAATAGAGAAAAGAGAAAAAAATACATGAACCTGTGAATTTCTATTATGTATAGCTTGCTTTTCCTTATGATAAATTCAATATGTAACTTCCAAAGTTGCCCTGCTTGTCTGGGCTTCCTTTTGGCTTTCCATCTATTCTCTTCTGTGCATTAAAATGTTTCAATGACATTTTTCCTTTTTTTTTATAACCTTATCACTAAAATCTACTTTCTCTTCTATATTCTTCTCTACTCCAAAGGGAGAAAAAAACCCTCATAACAAATATACATAACCAAGCAAAATAAAAATGTGTCCAAAAATATGTGTCTCATTCTACATCTTGAGTCCATCACATCTCTGCCAGGGAATGAGTAGGATATTTCATCATTGGTTCTTTGGAAATGAAGTTGCTCTTTGAATTGATTGTAATTTTTAAGTCTTTCAAAGTTGATTTTCCTTAAAATATTTTTGTTATTGCAGATATTATTCTCCTGGTACTCCTCACTTTACTCTCCATTAATTCATACAAGTCTTCCCTGGTTTGTCTGGAACTCTCCCTTTCATCATCATTTCTTGTACTTCAATAGTGTTCCATTACATTCATACACTATAATTTGTTTAGTCATTCCCCAATTGATGGACATCCCTTTGGTTGTCAGTTCTTTACTAATACAAAAAAAAATTGTTATAAATATTTCTTCTATGTATGAGTCCTCTTGTTCTTTCTTTCATCTTCTTGGCATTAGGATCTGCTAGCTATATTGTTGGATCAAAGGCTATGCACAGTGTAGTGACCTGGGGATGTTTTTCCAAATTGCTTTCCAAAATGTCCACACTAGTCCACAACTCTACCAGCAGTGTATTAGTGTACCTGTTTTCCTGTAGCTCCTCATTTTCCTTTTTTTTTTTTAAAACTTTGTCAATCTGCTGGGCATTAAATGGAACTTCAGAGTTTTTAAATGTGCATTTCTCTGATTATTAATGATTTAGATAATTTCATATGGTTCTGATAGCCTGGATTTTCCCTTTCAGAATTGTTTTTTCCTACAATTTCATCATTTATTTTTAGGGGAATAGCTATATATTTCATTCAGTTATTTATATATCTTAGAAATGAAATCCTTATCAGAGAAAATTCTTGGATAGATTGTTACCCAGTTATCTTTCTTATTTTAACTGCATTGATTAAACTGACAACTGCATTAAACTGACACTGTGCACAAAGAATTTAATTTTAATCTATGAAAATTATCTCTTTTATAGTCTATGATTCTCTATTATCTATTGTTTCATCATGAACTAACTCTTTCCCTATCCATAGTCCAAGTCAAGTCAAGTCAAGAAGCATTATGGGTCAGGCACTGTGTTAAGTGATGATACAGAGAAAGACAAAGACAGTCCCTGCCCTCAAGGAACTTACAGTCTAATGGAGGAAACCACATAGAAACAACTATGCAAGATAAATTAGAGATCATCAGAGGCATTTCTTTCCTTGCTCCTCTAAATTGTTTATGATGTGACTTTTCATAGCAAAGTTATGTGCTCATTTAGACCTTATCTTGGTATATGATGTGAGATGTTAGTCTATGGTTAGTTTCTGCCATTTTACATTCCAATTTTCCCAACAGTTGTTATAAAATGATAGCTCCTTACTCCAGTAAAGACCCTACATCTTTGGTTTTATTGAACATTGTGCTACTATATTCATTTGCTTCTTTATGTTCTGCCTATCAACCTCTATTTTTTTAACCTGTCCAAGTGATAATTATTGCTTTGAGCTACTACAGTTTTAGTTCTGGTGCTGCCGTAGGTTCTGCTTCTTTCCCCTTTTCCTTTTCACTCTTTCCTTTGAGATTCTTAACATTTAGTTTCTTCACTTGAATATCAGTAGTTTTTCTAGCTCCATAAAGTAACACATTTGTAGTTTGATGGATATAAAACCGAATAAACAAGTCAATTTAGGTAATATTGTAATTTTTGTTATAATAGCTTAGCTAACCCATGAGCAGTGAATATTTCTCCAATTATTTAGGTCTTTATTTCCAGAAGGAGTATTTTGTAGTTATAAGCAAGGATTGACTCCCTACCCACAAAATATCAGTTCCACAATACCAGTATCTAGCAATTTTCTTGGATGAGGAACTCATTTCTAATTGTGTGTATATGTAAGCAGCAAAAAACAAAAAGATTTTAAGAGGGCAGAGTCAAGATGGCGGAGTAGAAACAGGACTTCTGTTGGGCTTTGGCTTCTACCTCTCCCAATTAATGTAAAAGGTGACTCTGAAGAAACTTTGGAGCTACAGAACCCACAAAATGATACAGAGAAGCCAACCTCTCACTGAGGATAGCCCAGCAGGACAGCAGCAAGTGGTCAGCACAACACAGCACAGCCCCACCCAGCCCCACGAGAGCCAGAGATTTTAGCCCCAGGGCAGGCCTGACCAACCACAAACTGGAGGGACTTCAGATCACCAGCTGTGGTGGTTTCCAGAATTATCAACACATAGATACTAAGGACAAAGTGAGAGGTCAGTGCAGTGTGGACTTTGGGATCCAGTAGTTGGGAGTGCACTCAGCTTTTGCCCCTAGCGCGAGAAGCAGCTGAGGTGCCTTGGCTTTGTAGCCACAGCCATGTGGCTGCTTCATCCCCTGGCCTGCAGATTGTAGGGGGATCAAGCAACCAATCTGAGGGGTAATCACTCTTGATTTAACCTGCTTGGATCTGGATTGCTGTCTAGAGTGGAGGTACTGAGGTGTGTAACCAGCTTGCCAGAGCATGTGGAGGCTTCAGAGAGGGCACCCAACTAATTTGGCAGCTGAGAATACCCCAGCATTTGGGATGAAGCTCCCCTGTCTGGTGGCAGACTCCTACTGTGGCAAAAAGCCCAAAAGTCAAGTAATTGAGTGGCAACACGAGCAGGCAAAGGAAGCAAAACAAACAGAATAACCCAACTTTACACTCCTATTTTGGAGACAAAAAGGAGCAAAGCATGGAACAGGAGGAAGACAGTGAAGTCAGAACTCCTGCACCAAAAGCTTTGAAGAAAAATACAAACTGGTTACAGGCTGTGGAGGACACTAAGAAGGATTTTGAAAACCAAATAAGAGAAGTGGAGGAAAAATTGGAAAGAAAAATGAGAATGATGCAAGAAAATTATCAAATGAGAGTTAACAACCTGACTGAAGGAAACACCACCTTAAAAATGGAAAAACTCAAATAGCAAAAGAGGATCAAAAAGCCAATGAGGAGAAGAATGCCTTAAAAATCCTAATTTACTAGATGGGAAAAGAATCTCAGAAGCTCACTGAAGAGTATCATTCCTTCAGAATTAGACTGGAGCAAATGGAAGCTAGTGACTTTATGAAAAATCAAGATACTATTAAACAGATCCAAACAGATGAAAAAATAGAAGGCAATGTGAAATATCTCATTGGAAAAACCACTGACCTGGAAAATAGATCCAGGAGATATAATTTGAAAATTGTTGGACTACTTGAAAGCCATGATCAAAAAAAGAACCTAGAAATCATCCTCCAGGAAGTTCTCACAGAAAACTGCCCTGATGTTTTAGAACCAGAGGGCAAAATAGAGGTTGAAAGAATCTACCAATCATCTCCTGAAAAAGATCCTAAAAAGAAAACTTCTAGGAATATTATAGCCAGGTTCTGAAATTCCCAGAACAAGGAGAGAATATTACAAGCAGCCAGGAAGAAACAATTTGAATATTGTGGAAACACAATCAGGATAACAGAGGATCTGGCAGCTTCTACACTGAGGGATCGAAGGGCTTGGAATATGAAATTCCAGAGATCAAAGGAGCTGGGATTAAAACCCAGAATCACCTACCAGCAAAACTGAGCATCATGTTTCAAGGGAAAATATGGTCATTCAGTGGAATAGAGGACTTTCAAGCATTCTTGATGAAAAAAAGAGTTGAATAGAAAATTTGACATTCAGATACAAGAAGTAAGAGAAGCATGAGAAGGTAAACAGAGAAAAGAAATCATAAGGAACTTATCAAAGTTGAACTATATACATTCCTACATGGAAAAAAACATAATTGTAACTGATGAAACTTTTCTCAGTATGAAAATTGTTGAAGGGAATAAAAATATGTGTATATATATCGGAGGGTATATGGGCATATGAATATATATGTGAATGTGTGTATGTATGTTTACAGGTATACATAGATAGAGGGCACAGGACCAATTGAGTAGGAAGGGATGATACTTAAAAGGTGAAATTAAGAGGTGAGAGAGGAATATAATGAGAGGACATGGGGAGAGACAGAATGGGGTAAACTATCTCATATAGAAGAGGCAAGGGAAAATGGTTACAATGGAGTGGAAGAATAGGAAGGAAAAAGGGAATGGATCAAATGGATCAACCTTACTCTCCTTGAATTTGGCTCAGGGAGGGAATGAAATACACACTAAATAGGGTATCTCACCCTACAGGAGAGTAGGGTATAAGGTGATGGGGGGGGGGGGATGGAAGGAAGGGCAGGCTGGGGGGGGAGAGGAAAATTGGAAGCACCAACTTTTGAAAAGGGACAAGATCAAAGTAGAGAATATAACAAGTGGGAGGTGGGATAGGTGGGAGGGAAATACAGTCAATCTTTTACAATATGTCCACTACGGAAATTTTTTGCATAGCTACACATGTACTACCTGTACTGAATTGCTTATCTTCCCAGTAAGGGTGGGTGACAAGGGAGGAAGAGAATGAATCTGGAATTAAAAGTTTTAAAATCAAATATTCAAATATGTATGTGTGTGTGTGTGTGTGTGTGTGTGTATACTATTATCAATACTATTTTACATGTAATTGGGAAATAAGATATACAGGCACTGGGGCATAGAGATCCACTGGAAAAGTCAAAAGGGGTATGGGATAAAATATGGGAGAGAGCAGATTGGAGGAGGGGATATCCTGTGGGACTGCTATTTTGGAGGGGTGGGTAGGGGAAAAACAGGGAGAAAATTTGTAACTCAAAATCTGGCAAAAATGAATGATGTAAATCAGAAGTTAATAAAGCTTTTGAAAAAAAGAAGTTAATAAAGCATTTGATTTGGAAAAAAAAGGAAACAAAAAAATTTATCCAAGTTGATAGCAAAACAGAAATCAGAGACAGTATATATAGGAGAATAATATAGACAATACAGAGTTAAGGAGCTCTCCTACTGAGAGCAAAATAACTCAGTTCAATCTAGAGAGAGTTCCAGATCTCACCTAATGAAACTCCCTGAAATCTCTAGTGTAGCAAGCTGGGGATAGGGATGTGATGGAGACTGCTAGCTCCTTTTATATCAGCTTCTTCCGAGTCTTACTCTCCCTTCAGCAACCCAAAGTAGGGTAGGTATCATCCATCTTCTTTCTTGAAGTTGGAAACCATAAGCTCCAAAAGTAACTGAAGAGATTGATGCGTCAAAATACCAGAGTGTAGAGACCATACAAGACTGAAACACCCAACCCTCATGTAGGTGCATAGTATTGATCTCCACCAATGAGAAGACAGTCCCATCCAGATGGACTTTGGGGCTCCACTTACACTTGGAAGAACTATGTCCCTCACAATCCAGGGCTAATTTATTTCTTAATCTGCTAAAATATTTTCTTCTGGCTAAAGAAAAAGAAATCCCAACAATATTTAGGACCACAAGATTTTCAAGTTAGAAGTGAACCTTTCTGAGCCTCAATTTCCTCATCTATAAAATCAAAATAATAATGGCACCTATCTTAATGGGTTGTTGTTAAGGTCAAATGAGATACTGTATGCAAAGCATTTTGCAAAAGTTGAGTGCTCTATAAATGTATGATAGTATTATTATTTCACCACTGAGGAACTTGAGACTCTTAAAGATTAAGGAACATGCCTGAAGTCATGTGGGCAGTAGGTAAAAGAACCGGGATTTGAGTTCCAGATTTCTGATGCTAAACCAAGTACTTTTTCTATCTTCCACAGAAAAATATTAGAATCTTCACTGTCATTTCATCTTCACTTATGATCTCAGTTGCATAGGTCTTTGACTTGGGGGTCAAATGTTTGCAATTCTAGGAGAGGACATTTCATGTATATAACCAAACCAACCCCCAATCCCTGAAACATGTCACATTTCCTTATTTTATATTGTAATTTTTTTATCATCTGGATCTGTGATCTCATTAAGTGAAGCAATTACCTTACCCCAGAAGAAACTCTTAACCAACATGTATTAACAACTATTCTGCAACTTACAGACTTTGAGAGATGTATGGACACAAACAGGTTAAGTGGCTTGCCCAGGATTTTATGACCAGTTTATATCAGCAGCCCATTTTAAATCAAGGTTGCCCTGAGTAAAGCCTGTCTTCTATCCATGGTGCCACATTATTTTGACTTTACATTTTATAAAAGCCAAAATTTTATTCAGGAGAACAATGGATTATAAGTTCACTTATATCTCTCTGGTAAGTATAAACTGAGCCCAGGATGTGAATCACCTCCACAACAGGATGTGCAGCATCTGATTCAGCTCCAAAATTCCCCAGTCCTTGCCTGCTAACCAAACACAGCAAAAACTTCAGACTCACTTCCTGTGTCTTACAGCTAGTGATTCAGATCTGACACGAGAATCTCAGCAACTCCCTGTTAGAAGTCACTGCAAATTCTTCCTTAGAAATGTTAGGAGGGTATGGGCTCAACTTAAGGTATTTTGACATCGAAATGAAGCCACTCTTTCACAGAGATCTGAGACTTCTTTCCCCTGCCCTTACTGGGCATCAGACTAATCAGGGCAAATGATAGTGAAACCTGGGGCTTGGGTTCACATAAGGCTCTCCTCATTGGTGGAAAATGCTTAATGGCTACTGTATCTAGAGTATGAAGTTATCATTCTCCACCAATGAAAAGAGAATTCTGTAAATAAGCTTGAGCCCCCAGTAACAACAATAAAAAGGGATCACTGTCAAAACAATGAACATAGCTACTTTTAAGCACATTATTAAAATACAGTCTTTCGTCATAGCCCCAAAGAGACATCCTGTACTTGAGCGAAGCAACTGAGAAAGCTTCATTCAGAAAACAAATATACCCACATTCTCACTTGCTAAGAAATGGAAAGAGGAGAATTATTCTATTTGGGAAAAATATCAAAAGCAGGAATGTGTTTTGGTCTCAATTGTACCATTCTGAGTGTTTTCTAATACATGGAAGGCCTAATTGCCTACTTATCTCTTGTTTTAAAATTTAATTTAATTTAATTTTTTTTAGTTTACATCATTCATTTCCCCAAATTTTGAGTTACAAATTTTCTCCCTGTTTTTCCCCTACCCACCACCCCAAAACAGTGATCCCACTGAATATCCCCTCCCCCAATCTTCTCTCTTCTATGTCTTCCCCCATTCCCCCTCCGACTTTCCAGTAGGGCATGGTGGATCTCTATGCCCAGTGCCTGTATATCTTATTTTGTAGTTACATAAAATAATAATAATAATTACATATATATATTTTAAACATTTTATTTTAAACCTTTGAATTCCACATTCCTTCCCTACCTCCCTTGTCACCCATCCTTTGCCGCAGTAGAACTCTGCTACCAGAATGGGGAGCTTTGTCCCAATCACTGGGTGCCTTCTCTGAAGCCTCCTCACACTCTGGCAAACTGGTCACACATCCCAGGACCTCTACCCTAGATCACAATCCAGACCCAAGCAGGCTAATGCAAGAGAGATTACCCCTCAGACTGGTCACTTGGTCCCCCTGCAATCTGCAGGCCAGGAGCTCTGAAGCAGCCATATGGAAGCAGCTGCAAGGCTGCGGCACCTCAGCTTCTTCTCACCCCAGGGGCAAAGGCCAACCATACTCCTGTATTCCCAGGTCCCAAAGTCCACACTGCACTGACCTCTCACTTTATCCTTAGCATCTATTGGTTGACAATTCTGCAAACCACCACAGTTGCTGGTGATCTGAAGTCCCTCCAACCAGAGGCTGGTCAGGTCACCCTGAGGCTAAAACCTCAGGCTCAAGCAGGGCTGGGCTTGGCTCCCAGAGTGCTGCACTGGCCACTTACTGCTGGCCTGCCAGGCTGTCTTCAGTGGGAGCTTAGCTTGTCTCTGTCATTTTGTGGGTTCTGTAGCCAGCTCTGCCCAGTCCCAGCCCTGCAGTGATAGGACTGGCAATGGCCCTTGAGGTTGGTGGGTCAACTTGCTGCCACGTTGATCAGGCCTTGTCAGGGCCTCTGCATGCCCTGGCATCCAGGCCTCTGTGCTGGCCCCATCGTTGTCTGGGCCTCTGCACCTGCCCCTGTCATCTTCTGGCCCTCTGCCCTACTTATCTATTATTAATAAATAGTATGGTTGCTATCACAATAAAACTGCTCTTTGGGGCCCTGCAGCTGTAGTTTTCCTATTTGCATCCCAGAATATTTTTTAATATAATTAATTAATTTTTATTTTTCAACATTCACTTCCATAAGATCTTGAGTTTTAAATTTTCTTCCCCACCCTCTCCTACCTCCTCCCCAAGACAGTGTGCAATCTGATATAGGCTCTACTTATGCATTCCTATTAAACATATTTTCACATTAGTCATGATGTAAAGAAGAATTAGAACTAATGAGAAGAACCACAAGAAAGAAGAAACAAAATAAAATAACAAAAGAAAACAAAAAACAAAAGCACATAGTATGCTTCCATCTGCATTCAGACTCCAAAGTTCTTTCACTGGATGTGGATAGCATTTTCTATCATGAGTCTTTTGGAGTTGTCTTAAACTTTGCATTGCTGAGAAGAGCTAATTCTCTCAAAAACAGTCATCACATAATGTGGTTGTTACTGTGTACAATGTTCTCCTGGTTCTAGTCATTTCACCAAGCATCAGGTATACAAGTCTTTCCAAGTTTTTCTGAAGTTTATGTGCTCATCATTTCTTATAGCACAACAGTATTCCATTACATTCATATACCACAACTTGTTCAACCATTCCCCAACTGATGATTCCCTCATTTCCCTATTCTTTGCCACCACAAAAAGAGCTGCTATAAATATTTTTGTACATGTGGATCCTTTTTCTGTTTTTATGATCTCTTTGGGATACAGCCCTAGAAGTGGTTTTTCTGGTCAAAGCATATGCACAATTGTATAGCTTTTTGGGCATAGCTCCAAATGGCTCTCCAGAAGAGTTGCATCAGTTCACAACTTCACCAACAATGCATAAGTGTTTCAATGTTCCTACATCTTCTCCAACATTTATTGTTTTCCTGTTTTGCCATGTTAGTCAATCTGATAGGTGTGATGTGGCACCTCAGAGTTGTTTTGATTTGCATTTCTCTGATCAACAGTGATTTAGAGAATTTTTTCATGATTATAGATAGCTTTAATTTCTTCCACTGAAAACTGCCTTTGACCATTTGTCAATCAGGGAATGACTTGTATTCTTATAAATTCTACTCAGTTCTCTATATATATTTTAGAAATGTGGTCTTTATCAGAGACATTGGTTTTAAAAACTATTTCCCAGCTTTCTGCTTCCCTTCTAATCTTGGTTGCATTGGCTTTGTTTCTGCAAAAAAAAAATCAATTTAATGTACTCTCTGTGTCTTTCTCTCCATCCTATTTCCCCCTTGTTTATGCTTTTTTCTCTCCTTTCTCCCTTCCCCTCTTCACTAGATTTTTGTTTTTGATCACTGCTATCCTTAATCTGCCCTCCCTTCTGTCAGCCCTTTCCCTTTTTCCTTACTTCTTCTTCCTTCCCTTCTATCCACCCTCTCCCTTTTCTTTCCCTTTGTAGCAGTGAGCACCCTAGCATACCCAGGATGGCTGCTAGTACAAGTTCTTAGATCTGTTTTTCTAAAGGAAAGCAACTCAGAATGGGTTAACAATCTTACTTTAATCAATCAAACATATTTCATTTACCTAGTTCAGGGGGAAAAGTCAGCACCCTGAACTTCAGAGAATACAAACAGAAATTATATAAGAAAATAATACAATTTACCACACAGGGCTTCAAGCTGTCTGATCATTACATCCATACCTAGTTAGTTACCAGAGAGGGAAGCACCAACATCTGTGTTTTCAAAGCCGGGGGGCTCAACAGCTACCCATTGTCTCATCTGGCCAAATCACACAACTCTTCCCAAAGTGAGCCCCAAAGCAAAACCTCACATCAGGGTATATATAACCTTCTCCTGGATCAGAGAATGTCACAACCCTCTTGACCCACTGCCCAATCACAAAGTAGCAAGGTGTGGGCATTCCTGAAAAACAAGTCTCCCACCAAAGGCTCCATGTGATCACATTCAGCCTATTGGGGGCAGAGTATATTTTCAAATAAGGGAAGGTTCTCAGAGTCACTTAAGCCTATCAAGGGAACAAGGGGTAGGGAGGATCTTCAGATTCCCATTACACCCCTTTCCCCTTCTACTTCCTATATCATAAATTAGATTTCTCTGATTATATTGTTCCCTCTGAGTCAAATCTGATGAGTGAGGTTCAAACAATACTCATCTCTCTCTCTTCTTTCCCTCTACTGTAATAAGTTTTTTATGTCTTTTCATGCAATGTAATTTACCCCTTGTCTGTCTCCTCCTTTCCTCTTCTCTCAGTACAATCCCTTTACACCACTTAATTAGATTTTTATCATCGCATCAAGGTCTACTTATACTCACACCCTCTGCCTATGTGCACTCCTTTTAAATGTTGTGATTACAACAGAGTTCTCAAGAGTTATAAGTGTCATCTTACCTTGTAGGAATGTAAACAGTTTGCTCTTATTAATAACATGTTGTTGTTGTTTTTCTTTCCTGTTTACCTTTTTATGCTTCTCTTGAGTCTTGTATTTGAAGATCAAATTTTCTATTGAACTCTGGTCTTTTCATCAGGAAGGTTTGACTGTCCACTATTTCATTGAATATCTATCTCCTCCCTTGGAAGATTATGCTCAATTTCACTGGGTAGTTGATCCTTTGTTGTAATCCAAGCTCCTTTGCCTTTTGGAATATCATATTCCATGCCCTCTGATCTTTTAATGTAGAAGCTGCAACATCCTGCATAATTCTTACCATGGTTCCATGATATTTAAATTATTTCTTTCTGGCTGTTTGCAGTATTTTCTCTGACATTGCAATTTTGGAATTTGGCTACAATATTTCTTGGTGTTTTCAATTTGGGATCTCTTTCAGGAGGTGATAGGTGGATTATTTCTATGACTATTTTACCTTCTGGTTCTAGGACCTCAGTGCAGTTTTCCTTGATGATTTCCTGAAAGATGCTGTCCAGACTCTTTTTTTTTCATTGTGGTTTTCAGATAGACCAATAATTTTTTAAATGTCTTTCATGGATCTATTTCCCAGGTGAGTTGTTTTGCCAATGAGGTATTTCACTTTTTTTCTATTTTTTTCATTTTTGTTTCTGCTTGACTGATTTTTGATGTTTCATAGAGTCATTAGCTTCCACTTGCCCAATTCTAATTTTTAATGAATTGTTTTCTTCTATTAGATTTTGTATCTCCTTTTCCATTTGGTCCATTATACTTTTTTTTAAAACATAATTTTAATGATTTTCTTTCTTTCTTTCTTTTTTTAAAGCAATTGGGGTTAAGTAACTTGCTCAAGGTTACATGGCCAGCTATTTCTGGGTGTGGTGCTAAGTATCTGAGCCCAGATTCGATCCCCAGGTCATCCCGACACTGGAGCTGGTGCTCTTACTCGCTGAGCCACCTGGCCACCCCGACCTCCATTATACTTTTTAAAGAATTATTCTCTTCAGTGAGTTTTTGTATCTATTTTTCCATTTGGTCAATTCTACTTTTTAAGGAGTTGTTTTCGTCAGTGTACTTTTTTCCATTTGGTCAACTGAATATTTTAAGGACTTGTTTTCTATAGTCAGTTTTTTTGTCCTTCCTTTTCCAAGCTATTGACTCTCTCTAGCATACCTCTCATTTCTTTCCCCAATTTTCCTTCTACCTCTCTTATTTGACTTTTAAAATCCTTCTTGAGCTCTTCCAAGAAGGCTTTTTTACTTGAGACTAGTACATATTCCCCTTTGAGGTTTCAGATGTGGGTATATTGACAATGTTGTCCTCTTCTGAATTTGTGCCTTGATCTTCCCTGTCCCCGTAATAAGAAACTATGGTCTTTGTCCATTTCTGCTTTTCACTCATGGTGTTTGCCTATTTCTTGACCTTTAAAATTGAGCTCTCTGCCTGGAGTGTAGGAGACACTGACCCAATCTTGTTGTTCTGGGATCCCAGGACCTGGTCATTGGCTTTGTGTGCTGGGCCTCAGGTGCTGGCAGCTGGAGACCGTAGAGGTCTGAGCTGGGGTCAGAACCACTAGAACTCTTGGGGTGGGAGTGGGGAATCTGGACCCTGGGGGATGCCTGCTCAACCTGGATTTGCACGGGAATGTTTGGCTGCTGGAGGGTGTCTGCCAGCCTGGAGCTGTACCTCATGGAGTTGTGCTAAAACATTGGGAGATTTGGCAACTAGAAAACACCAGTGCATGTGGTAGTTTTCTAAGCTGGTTTCTACTGGTTCCTCTGCTTATGCTGAGGTGCTCACGTATGTAATCTTAAAGTCACTTGCATTCAAGAAGAATTTTAAAAGGAGTAGAGGCCAAGCTAACTCTGTCCTAGAGACATGGTGTTCCCATGGTATTCCTGATCACCATAGCCACTGTATATAATGACCTAGAATCTTGACCCTTTCTTCCTTGGCTTTTGAGATTGGCTCCATTCCTCTAGACTTTCTCAACTCCCTGAACTTGACCCTGTTCTCTCATATCTACCTGGTCCTACAAGCTATCTAGACCAAGGTTTCTTAACCTTTCTTTGTGTCATGAGTTCCTTTGGGAGGCTAGTAAGGCCTATGAGCCCCTTCTCAGAATATTATTTGTTACCTATATTTATAATTGAGGGAAATGCTAAATTTTAGTTAGAGGTTAATGAAAAAAAAGATGTATTATTTTTCCCATCCAAGTTCATGGACCCCCCTGAAATCTATATACATGAATCCCTTAGGGGATCCATGGAGCCAAATTTGAGAAGCCTAAGCTATGATCTCAACCTCTGTCCTGCTTCTACCTGTACCCCAATTTAGTACTGTCCTCAAAGAACTTTACGATCTAATAAATAGCTGAATGTCTCTATACACGTTTGTCCAGGGAACTCAGATGGCTATTATAAGACACTTCAGGAAGTATAGCTATTTTAAGTTACATTCACTCAAATGTGTTATAAAGCTGTCTGCAACCATTTCATCTACTAACACAGGCCAATCCCTCCCTTAGCAGGTTTGTGTGTTAACATATGCAATCTGTTTTTATTCTTTTATCCTGCTGCATACATTCATACACAAAAGACAATTATCATGAGCATGTTAGGAATATTTAAGAACTTATTGCAGAGTGGATCTTGAGTATCTATATACACATACACACAACACATACAAAACATGTACATAACTAAAAACCAGTATGATGTAGAAGACTGGTCCAGAGAGGGTAATGTCTTGTTAATAATTTGGTGATTTTCATTGTTATAAAAAGTCAGACCATAGGCTTGAATTGGGCAACACCTCAAGGATCACCTAGTTCAGGGATTCTTAGCCTAGGTCCACTGACCCACAAGTGGTCCATGGATACATTTCAAAGTATCCGTGAATTTGGATGAGACAACAATTACATTTCTACTTTTACTAAACATTGGATTCCTTTTCTATCTATTTTATTTTATAAATTTAAAGATATGATTCTGAGAAGGGGCCCATGGGCTTCACTAAATAGCCAAAGGACCCAAGATGCAAAAAACATCAAGAACTTACCTAGGTTAACCTGATCATTTTTATAGATTATGAAACTGAGTTTATGTAACTTGACCTATATCACATGGATGGCCCATCACCAGAAGGTCAGCTGCAGAGCCAGTATTTGGACAAGTGTTCTTCCTAAGTGATCATTGAGTATATGGCAGTAAATGAAATCACCAAGGGAGGAAATGTAGAATGAAGAGAAGAGGGTCCAGAAGTGTCTAAGGGGATATTTGTGCTTAGGTGCTGGGAGAAGAAAGAATATTCAGTAAAGAAGACTAAAAAATGGGCATACAGGCAAGAAGAGAACCAAGGGAGAGCAGTGTCATAGACACTAAGAGAGGGAGGAGAGTATCCTGGAATAGGAGTTATCAACAGTATCCAAGCTGTACAGAAGTTGAGAAAGATACGAACTAAAAAAAGACCATTGGGTTTAACAATTAGATCACTGGTGAGCTTTGAGAGAGAATTTTATTAGAGTAGTGTGGTCAGGAGCAATGTATTGAGAAGAGAGTGAATATTGAAGAATTCAAGGCAAAGAGAACTAGACATGTTTGTAGGAACAGGGGAAACATTCAACAGATTTGGAGAGACTAAATGAAAGAGACAGAGATGGGGAGAGAAGGAGAGGGAGAGAGATTCATGATGATGATGGAAGGGGATAGAATCAGGGGCACAAAAAGAGATGAGTCAAATTTGGCAAGAAGGGGTTGCCCCATCCTCTGCCACTGGAACATAGAAGGAAAGGATGGGTAAGTTTTTAGTTAAGGATTACTAGAAGCAAAGGAACTTATGATGAGTGACCTCATTTTCTCAGTAAAGAAGACAAAGTCTCCTACTGAGAGAGAATGGGAGAAGGAGTTTTGAAGATTTAAAGAGAAAGTTGGATTAGCCTCTGTGGGGAATATAATAAAGAGTCCATTAGAGGTAGATAAATGGGGCTGTCATGAAGCACTGAGGTTGCCATGAGCAGTTAAGGTTATCTAACATGGATTTGTTGCAGGCCTACTTAGCACAGTTTTAGATATTCCTCCAACAGTTCAAATGTAGAAGACAAGATAGATGGTATGAATGAGTTAAGGAGTAGTAAGATATAAAAGAACAATGGAGGGGAAGAGCAGGAAGGTGAAAGGGAATGGATTAATATTACTCTCATTGAATTTGGCTCAAGGAGGGAATAACATACACTCTCAACTGGGTATCTTATCCTACAGGAAAATAGGGGGGTAAGGGATAATAGAGGGAATGATAGAAGGGAGGGAAGATTGGGGGAGAGGGTAGTTAGAAGCAAACACTTTTGAAAAGGGATAGGATCAAAGGAGAAAATAGAATAAGTGGGGAATGGGATAGGAGGGAGGGAAATATCATTAGTCTTTAATGATATAACTACTATTGAAATGATTTGGGTAACTACACATGTACAATCTATATTGAATTTCTTATCTTCCCAGTGGGGGTGAGTGAGGAGGTAAGAAGGGAAAAAATCTGGAAATCAAAGTTTTAAAAACAAATGTTTAAAAATTTGTTTTTTACATGCCACTGGGAAATAAGATATACAGGTACTGGGGTATAGAAACCCATTTTGCCCTACTATAAAGTTAGGGGGGTGATGAGAGAGGATATAAGAGAGAACAGATTGGGGAAAGGGGTATTCAGTAGACTTGCTATTTTGGGGTGAGGGTAGGGGAAAGACAGGAAGAAAAAAATTGTAACTCAAAATCTTGTGGAAATGAATCTTGAAAACTAAAAATTAATTAATTAATTTAAAAAGATATAAAGAAGGACAAAGGGGCAAGTACTTCCTTAAACTGATTAACTATATGTTTAAGATTACGAAGGGAAGAAAGTAAAGCTAGAGATGGAAGAAAGAAGAGATGGAAGAAATGGAGACAGACATACAGATGGAAAAATGAGATTGTTATCAGAGAGTGGAATTTCAGAGTTTGATATGATGATGATGATGTAATATTTTGGGGTGATGATCAAGTCTAAGGTATAATTTCACCTGTGGGTGGTCGAAGCAGAGTGGACATGGAGGTAATTAAAGTTGAAGAGGTTAATTAGTTGGAAAGGCTAAGGTGTTTGAAGGGATATCACATTGATATTGAATAGTAAAGTCACCAAAGATGAGAATAGGAGAGGAATACTGTGAGTCATGTACTGAACTTTGTGAAGAAGGAGGGAGAGGAGAATAAGATGATAAATTTCACTTAGAATAACAGTAAAGTGAACTAAATATCAGAGAATTAGCTTATAAGCACACATTCACACACACATGTGACATAGAACTACAATTAAAAAAAAACAATGCCTGCAAAAAGAAGATATAAATAATCTGAAAGTTATTCAATGTTCATGACTAAGCAAGGTCAATTTACTGTAATAAAAATGATATTGCTATCCAAATTGCCCTACAGATTTAGAGTTATATCAATCAAATTACAAAGTTAATACTTTATAAACATTTTAAAAGTTAATTTGACTAACTTAAAGGTCAAGAATATAAAGGGAAAAATGAAAAAGTAGAAAGAAAGGGTATGGCATTACTAGATTTCAAACTCTACTGCAGAATAGAAATGACCATAACTATCTCATACTAGATGATAAGAAGAAAAGGAGATCAGTAGGGGGAAAAAATTAGATAAACAAAACCTAGAAAATAATGTACTTAGAAGTATAATATTCAATAAACCCCAAAATAGAATACTGGGAAGGAATTCCATTTGACAAGAACACCTGGAAGTAGGATAACAATGCTGGGAGGGGGGAGTGAAAATAGATTTGGACCTGCAATTGACACCCTGTAGCATAAAGTCTGTCTCCTTACCCATACAATTTATATTAAAGACACAAATTCAGGACATAATACATTTATTATGTTGGCATTATCTAGAGCCAAATATTGCAATACAATTTAAAATATCAAAGAGATAATGATAGCCAATGCTAGCTCTGTGGAATTAGCAATAAAACGCAAGGAGAGAAGTGGTTCACTGTGGATCCAACAGCTTATCTTTGGGCATTCTACAATCTCATGAAAATTCCTGTTGCTCCCTATTGGGTTACCTTAATAAGCCAAGTGAAGATTCAGGAAAAGGCCAAGACTGCAGTTGCTGCAAAGTTTAGAGACAAACTCATGGAAAGTACCCTCCATATAAATGTTTGTACGGCTACTGCTTTCACTCCTGCTGCCCTCTTGCCAATTCACTGTCTCCAGCTCTAGGGAGTATTATTATTTTAAAACTGATGCTTTAAAACTCCAACCTCTAGTTCCAATTGTGTGATGGCTTCATCTTTTAGTAATCTGGAAAGAAGACAGTCAGTCTAAGCCCTGTCTGAATGACTTATGTTTCTCCATGAGTTTTAGAATTTTGTAGTCCTTTGCAGAAATCAATTGGCTGTTCACATTCTACATGCCAGCATCAAAATATACAGCTTCCCTTACCAGAACAGAGATAATTAACTCAGTTTCCCAGGTCTTAAGGGGTCTTCGATACTAATATGAACAAAAAAAATCATAATGCAGAAGTGTATGTAAACTTGCAGAAATAAACATGTATAAGTTAGCATATATAATGATATATGCAAAGCATACATCAAATTGGTGAACACTGGCATAATTATCTGGAACATTTCACCAGTTTCATCAAGGGCATCATGTTAAGCTGGTAAATGATTAAATAGTCTCAGCCTTCATGTTTGGTCATTTCAGTCATGTCTGACTCTTCATGACCTCATTTGGGATTTTCTTCGAAAAGATACTAGAATAGTTTGCCATTTCCTTCTCCAGCTTATTTTACAGATGAGGAAACTGAGGTAAACAGGGTTAAGTGACTTGTCCTGGGTCACACAGCTAGGAAGCATCTGAGGTCATATTTGAAGTCAGATCTTCCTGATTTCTCTTATGACCTGCTGTCTAATCTGCCCCTGTGCCTATGCTAATTGATTGTATGGGTTAATCATAATTTACATAAGAACTATAGTCTTAGCTACCTAAAAATTTGGAGGGCACAAGCTCACTACCATTATTACTGCACCGTGAGGGCAGGGCAGGAGTGGGGGTAGTTCCTAGGGGCCTCTATGGCTAAAGTACTAAGCACAAAAAATATTGCCTCTAGGTTTAGTCCTCTCCCATTACAAAATAGCCTCTATAGTCCTTTCATCTCTAAATCTGTGATTCTTGGATCTCTCTCTACTAGTTGATAAAGGCCTCTCTTAAGTCTTAAGACTCTAAGCACATGTCCTGGAATTCCTCCAAGTGCCCACTGCCAGGACCTATAACCAGCCCTGAGGGGCCTGTCTAGTCTCAGGGCTCTGGCTAACCCCAGTCAGCCCAGCTGCCAGCCACCTAATCCTAGTATTGGCATGTGCCCTTATGGTTGTCAGCATAGAAACTGCTTCAGTAAAATTCAAGGTCACATAGAAAGAAAGCAGTTATAATAGAAAAACAAAAAATTTTCACCAAGTTTCCTTGAGGAATCTCTCTAACAGACTCTGTAATAGCACTTTGGAATTCACTAACTCTTAGACAATGAAAATATTAATTGAGAAAATAAATGAAAAAGGAACAGTTTCCTGGATTTTTTTTCTTGAAAGGATACTAAAAATTAATTTGATTTGGGTAAGTAGATAAAAAGAGTATGTGAATAAGAAACTTGAAGATCCTTTGTGAAAACTGCAAATTAATATTCGGTGCCTTTAATCTCTAACTGCTTTTTTCACTCATTTGAAAGGCAGTGTGGGTAGAGCAGAACCAATACAGGAATTCAATCAGAAAATGTGGGTTTGAGATCTTGTTCTGATTCTTCTAGAGGAAAGTCTCTTTCCTTCTCTGAGCCCCAGTTTCCAAATCTGTAAAATGGCCACCATAACACTTGTATGATCTTCCTTAGAGGCTCATACAACTAGAGTTAAAAAGAACCTTAGAGACTATATAACCCAAACCTCTCATTTCACAGAGGAGGAAAGTAAATCCCACAGAGGTTAAGCAATTCATTCCAGGTCGTACAAGTAGTAAGTATCAGAGGGAGGGAGAATTTGAACCCCAGCCTTCAGACTCCCAGACCAATCCTCTTTTCTCTGCTGCCTCAAGTAAACAAATCAAGCAGTGAGCATCATTAATGATTTGCTACATTCCAGGCACTGCGCTAGGTGCTGGAGATACAAATATAAGCCAAAAGAAACACACTCCCTGTCTTCAGGGAGCTTACATTCCAAAGGTAGACGATAACACTTAAAAAGGAACTAAAAAGACTAAGGAGGGGGATATTACCAAAATACGAAGAATCAAAAACAGAATTGGGAGAGGAATGAAGGATGGTTGAGCTAGGATCTTTCTCAAAATGGAGGTTCCAGAAAGAAATTACCAATGGGAGAATAGTGCCATAGGGACACAGAGAAAAGGCAGCTGAAACATGGTGGCCAGAGAGCAAAGCATGTCTAGCTTGAACCCTTCCTCTAACTGGAGGAACTTGCCAATGAGAGAAAGGTGTCACAGATTTGAATTCCACTTCTGCCACTTAACTGTGTGTCCCTGGGTAAGTCACTTAATTTCTGTGACTGAGTTTCCTTATCTATAAAATAGGAATCATTTTTATCTGTAGTACCCACCACTTGAAATGATTGTGAGGAACAAATGCATATTTTAAACCAGCTATTTTAAAATTTTAAAACAGTATAAATGCCAGCTGCTATTTTATTAATGATAGACTGCAAAGTGTCACATAAAAGTAAGCTATTGTTATCAGCAAAATACTAGACTCTGAAGAGCTATATAAAAGTGAACTATTGTTATTATCATAAACCTATCTTTTTGTTTTTAAGGTTTTCTCCTCTTATTGATGGTACTATTGAGCTAAGATGTCTATTATGAAATGGGTAGCCAGGAGAAGAATAAAGGAAATTGCTATTAAGAAGTACATTGGTGCGGGCAAGTGTGTAGGTGTAGATTGGAGTCTTTTGTATCTGAAAATGATCCTGACAGTAACAGAGACGGCCTTAAGCAAAAATGCCATAGGAAGAGCCCTTGTCCAGGTGGTGACTGGGCTTCCAGCTTGGAGATGAGAGGATTTCCTCTTTGGAAATCACATAAATATAAACTCAAATTGCTTTATAGTTTGCAAAATCCCTTCCTCAGGACAAACTCTGCGATGTCCAAGTGTGATTCTTCCCTATTTTAACAAATGAGAAAAACAAGGCAGAGGGAGATTTAGGCACCTGCTCCAGGTTACGTAGCTGGTAAGTATTAGAACCAAGCCTCAAACTTTGGATGGAACTCTTACAGAGAGACAGAGTGGTCCAGTACCAAAAGTCCTGGATTTGGAGTCCTAAAGCCTAGTTTCAAATCATTGCTCTGCCATTTACTACTGATTTGAACCTCTTTGCCCTCAGCTGTTCAGTCATTTTTTAGTTGTGTCCAACTCTTCATGACCCTATTTGGAGTTTTCTTGGCAGAGAAAATAGAGTTGCTATTTCTTCTCCAGTTCATTTTACAGATGAGGAAACTGAGGCAAAAAGGGTTAAATGACTTGACCAGGGTCACACAACTAGTAAGTGTCTAAGGCCAGATTTGAACTCAGAAAGATGAGTCTTCCTGACTCTAGGCCTGGCACTCTATCTACTGTGCCATCTAGCTGCCCCAACTTTACTCTCTAAAATGGAGTCATTAGACTAGGGACCTCTAAAGCCCATTCTTTCTCTAAATCTTTGATTCCTGAAGCTCTCCTTTACACTCTAACTCTGTATGTGCTGGGAAGGGATCAGAGAGACTGATGTAGACATCCTTAGACAACACATATTCCTTCCCTCCCCCTCATTGCCAAGTCAGCATTGGATGGACAATTTTGAGCATGCTGCCTAGAAGTAGCTCTCTGCCAACAAGGCAGCAGACAGCTAATGTGCATCTTCTCCTACCCCTTGTCCACCTCTACACTGCTAGAAGGAAGACACAAGCCATATCCCAAGGTCCTATTCTGGGCCTTGAATATTATTTCTGTGTATGTAACTGTGACTGGTAAGACAGAATTCTCATTCACATTGTCCACACATAAAAAAACCATTCTCTGGTTTTCCCCCACAGGCATGAGCTGTTTTTGACTCTACTTTTCCCCCCCTAACATTCTGGCCCCCACCTTTGCCCTAGTTTAAGTGCCATAAGAAATTAAAAATACATTCACAAACTTCTCACCCTGAAAAATCAAATAAAAATGTCTCTCTGGCTGTCACCAGGCTGGTTCGTTTTGCTAAGAGAAAACCCTGAAATGCAGAACTGACATCCTCTCCAAAAAGCTTCCTACTCCCTTTACTTGTCACATTTGGGAATGATTTTCCTAGAGCTATGATGTTCTTGTGCTATTTGATTTTTCTCCCTTCCCCATACTAAAGCTGTTGCTAAATCCTTTGCTCTTTCCTCATTTGGCATTTAAAAACCCTTCATTTCATGTTATCTTTCTGAAATACAATTCTTTTTGTTCATTTTGAATATTGTAACCTTGGCCTCACTAACCTCATACCTTCTTGTCCCTCTCTTCTACTCTGATAGAAACATTTTTAAATCATCCTTAAATGCTTCTTAAATGTCTTTGATTCATCATAAAAACTTATTTTTAATTTCAAAGCTCTCTACCTCCTGATTCTACTTATGTCATTCCCAGTGTTTAGTATGGTTGGTGCCTGGCACATAGTAGGCACTATTGTGAGACATGGGAGACACTGGCACAGGATCGCCCAGCATGGCATGCCTGCGTCAAAGAAGGTGCTCTGCTCTATGAGAAAGATAGAATTGCAATAGCTCAAAAGAAGCGTGAGATGTGGAAATTTAGAGACATCTCCACTGTAAATGTTCATGAAGATTATTTGTGTCTGCTCTGTGGTTGGGCCTTCCAAGCTCCCATTAGTCTGATCAGCCACAGTTGGACGCACTGTACCTTGACCCTGACATTGTGATGTCATTTTGGTCTTCTTTGAGTATGAAGGACAGCAAAAGAAACAATAGATGTTTATTGATTATATTCTACTTTGAATTGACTACAATTCTACTTTAAATTGCCTATGTCTCTCTCCACCTACAAGACTTCAAGCTCTTTGAGGGTAAGGGCCATGTCTTATTTATGTCTGTTATCTCTTCCCAGTGTTCAGTGCAGTACATTGTACAGAGTAGATGCTTCATTGATATTTGTTGACATTGAATAAATGTTGAGTTTCTTTTTTTAAGGCATGACTACCTAACTACTACCTTTCTTCCTCTCACATTGCCATCATTCTTTTCTCCTGCCTCTTTGTACTAGAAACTTCTCTTATTTAAATTTAAGATATGATTTTTTTGAATGCTCCATACCAGTAAGTGTGCAAAGCAAACAAGCAGGGGGCATCAGAGAGGGATGAAGCAGTTGTCAGGGAAGGATTACAGGCAAACAGACTGCACAGGATCATTTGGTTGACAGAGATCAGAGCAGTACTGGCTTTAGGAAGCTAGGGAGTCCAGGCTAAGACCTGGAGGAATTCAGTTTACAATAGTAAGGAGCGAGTCTGGGGTCTGGAAGCTAGGGAGTCAGTCAGACTGAGGAGGAAAAAGTTATCATAAATCCAGAATCCAGGGGGTCAGCCAGTTTAAAAAGAGCAGGACCAATCAGAATATAGAACTTAATATGATCCTGAGAAAGGGATAGTTTGCACTGACAGAGGCAAGAATTCTCATAGTTAGTCATATAGGCATGGAAATGAACTGAGAAGAAAGGGAGATGAGGGAAAACCACTTATGTACATTCAGAAACCTAGGGACCATAGAGTTTTCTAGAAATTCATAGGAGATAAAACTCTAAGAAAGGAGACAGAAATAAAACTGAGAGCCTCAGACACTTACAAAGAAATAAAATATGGATGATGTGCAAGATGAACCAGAAATTCTAAAGCAAGAAAACAAATTTAGACCCATAGCTATCACTAAGACTTCGTGGAATGAGGCTCAAGTTGAATATAGACCTGAGAAGAGGATCCTTTATTCAAGAGATACAAGAATGGTAAAGGGAGCAGAAAGGAAATCATATTGTATGTTTAGAAGATATACTCATATGAGAAATTCCAGGAACCAGAGAGCAGAAGAAGAGTGGCAAGGTATAGGTAAAGATCATTTGAGGGGGAGGAGATAGATGGTGGCATAGAAGCAGGAAAACTCCATGTGCTCCCTCCATAACCACCTCAAATACCTATAAGAAATTACTCTAAACAAACTTTAGGGCTACAGAACCCACAAAGCGACAGAGAGAAACAAATCTCCCGCTGAAGGCAGCAGGCTGGCAGGAAGGGTCTATCACAGCACTCTGGGATCACCAGCAGCTATAATGGTTTCCAGAATCATCAACCCATAGATGCCAAAGACAAAGTGAGAGGTCAGTGCAGTGCGGACTTTGGGAACAGGGAGTCTGGGAGTGCAGTCTGGCCTCTGCCCCTTGGAGGGAGAAGTGGCTGAGGTGCTGCAGCCACTGTGTGGCTGCATCAGAGCTCCTGGCCTGCAGATTGTATGAGGATCAAGCAACCACTCTGAGGGGTAAACACTCTTGCTTTAACCTGCTTGGATCTGGATTGCTGTCTAGGGTGGAGTTCCTGGGGTGGGTGACCAGGTGCCAGAGCCGGTGGAGGCCTCAGAGATGACAGCCAACTAATAGTTTCAGCAGCTGTGAAAACCCCAGCTGTTTGGGACAAAGCTCTCCTCTCTGGAAGCAGAGTTCTATTGTGGCAAAAAGCTCAAAATTCAAGTAATTGAGTGGCAACATGAGCAAGATCATTTGAGGAAGAAAGGTGCAATTTTGTCATCAGACTATACTATAGGCCACTGGGACAGAAGGAAGAAATAGGTGAAGAGTTTAGAGATATAGCCTTGACACAGAGACATAAGAGAGTAATCCTAGAGTACTTTAATTAGAGATCTTTTTTGCAGCTCTCTTTCTTTCTGCCAAAAGCAGGGCAGTTAATAATTTAGACTTATCTTAAGAATTATTTCAGTCTTCAAATGTCAAAAGAAGCAGCTTCTGTCCTGGATCTAATTCTCACTAACAAAGAGGAACTGGGTGCTGGGGTAGTAATGATGGTGACTATATGAAAGTCAGACATAGTCTGAAATTCACTCACAATCAGAGGAAAACAGATTTCAGATGGGTTCAGGGAACAGCTAGGTAGGAGGTTCCTGGAGTCTTAAAATTCTAAAGGAAAAGTCATCACTGGAAGAATGTTGGGAATCTCTCAGAAATGAAATTCTAAGGACACAGAAGCAATGTCAATGGGGATAAAAAAGAGATAATTATCCAAAAACATCAATGTGGATGTCCAAAGGGCTTGTCAAACGAAGATTGTGAAAGGATAATAATAAATAACAGCTGACATCTATATAGCACTTAATATATGTCAAGCACTATGCTAAATGCTTTGTAATTATCATTTCATTTGACCCTCCCAGGGTCATTTACCTGGGAGGTAAATGTTTTAAATTATTATCTCAGTTTTACAGATGAGAAAACTGAGGCAAACTTGCCTTAAGTTACTTGCCCATGGTCACACAACCAGTAAGTATCTGAGCCGGCATCTTCATGATCAGGACGCAGATGTTCATGACTCAAGGAGCGGTGCACTATCCACTCTAGCACCTGTACCAGAGCTGTGAACAAGGGCAGAAAATAGAGGATGAATACAAAAGTGTGGCATATTCCTGTAAATATGGTGTCAGCTAATGCACAAAAAATAAGCTGAGGCTGATGAAAAGCACTAAGGATAACAAAAATGTGGCATTGAGGGGGGAGGAGGTGGACTGGAGGAGGATCAGAGAAATAGGCCTGTTGCTCACAAAGAAAAAGACAATGATAATGGAAACCAGAGAGAAGAAGAAGCTGTAAAGTTTTGGGCTTGCTACTCTTCTCTTCAAAGGAAAATGATGTTTATATCAGAAAGAACAGAAAAAAAATGTCTAAGAGCTGATATCCTCTGTTAGACAAGGAGGGGGATAATAAGAGAGCCCCTAACTGCCTTTGATGTTTTGAAGTCAACAGGATGAACTACACTGAAAGCTTTGGATGATGTGATTACTCAACCCTGCCAGTGATGTCTGAAAGACTAGAAGGGGCAGAAGGCACCACAGGATTGGAGAATGACAAATACCATACCAATTAAGAGAGAAGCAGAGAGAAGAAGAAGAAGAAGAAGAAGAAGAAGAAGAAGAAGAAGAAGAAGAAGAAGAAGAAGAAGAAGAAGAAGAAGGAGAAGAAGAAGAAGAAGAAGAAGAAGAAGAAGAAGAAGAAGAAGAAGAAGAAGAAGAAGAAGAAGGAGAAGAAGAAGGAGAAGGAGAAGAAGAAGAAGAAGAAGAAGAAGAAGAAGAAGAAGAAGAAGAAGAAGAAGAAGAAGAAGAAGGAGAAGGAGAAGGAGAAGAAGAAAGGAGGAGGAGAAGGAGGAGAAAGAGGAGGGGGAGGAGGAGGGGGAAGAGGAAGGGGAGGGGAGGGGGAAGGGAGGGGGAGGAAGGAAGAAGAAAGGAAGGAAGGAAGGAAGGAAGGAAGGAAGGAAGGAAGGAAGGAAGGAAGGAAGGAAGGAAGGTAGGAAGGAAGGAAGGAAGGAAGGAAGGTAGGAAGGAAGGAAGGAAGGAAGGAAGGAAGGAAGGAAGGAAGAAAGGAAGGAAGGAAGGAAATTATTCCCTGAAGAAATGGTTAACTCAGAAAGAGATCAGCATTTGGTTCCACTAAAATTTGCTCTATTTCATAAAATGCAGGAAAGATTTATTGACACAACAGTGTTGTAAAGGGAGATAATTCACATGATCAAATTTTAAAATAGCCTTTTATGACTTGGGTCATTATTATGATCTAACAATGGTTAAGGATCTGATCATGTCACTCATTATTCTAATTCTCTTTATGATGGTGGAGGAGAAATGCAGAGGAAAACTGTTCTAGTTCATACCTATTCTACAAGGTCCAATCTGAGTTAAGGCTCACTCTAATGACTGTGCAATTATATGGGTCACTTCTAGAGGCTGTCCAAATCAATCTCTTCCTTGGAGGCTTAGTTTGCCTTTATATTGCTCACAAATATCTCATTTGATCCTCACAACAAACCTGGGAGGTAGGTACTATTCTGATCCCTATTTAACAATCCGAAACTGAGACAAACATATGTTAAATGACTTGCCTAGGGTTACACAGCTAGTGTCTGAGACTAGATTTGAACTCTGAATTTCCTGACTCCAGGTCCAACAGCCTATCCACTTCACCACATAGATACTTCCAAATAAAGCCAGGTATCTTTAGAATACTGTCCTCTTCCCCACCAAAAACAAAAAAAGGATCATGGCCTCAGAAGGCTTCTACTATATACTATATACTATGATCCTATAATTCTATCCATTCAAGGATTCTGTGACCCAGAATTTAGCCCCAACACAGAAATAAACCATATCAATCTTTACAAGATGACTCATAACACAATAGTTTCAGAACTAGAAGAGAACCATTATTTAACCAGAAGCCCATACTAGGATTACTAACCTCCACCACTACCCAAAAATATTTAAAACTCAATACATCAGTAAAACTGTCACCACCATCCCCCTTCTGTAATAAAATACTAAGATAATCAAATAGCAGCCTGTTGGCAACCCTTCCTTTTGTATCCTACCAGGCCAAGCCAGCCCAGAGCAGTACTAGTTGAGGAAAAAAGGACATAAAATATTTTGTCTTCCCTTCAAACCCAGAAAAAAATTAACTAGATGTTCTCCAAGACAATGAGTAGAGTAGAGCTGAAAATGTCCTTTTAGTGATAAAATCCAGGATGGCTTTTTACCAGACAGCTCTAAGTGATGGATAAATACATTAGAGTAGAATATAAATTAAATTGAGGCAACTGACATTTTATGCCACTTAATTTTACTAGGAAGGATACTACTCTGTAAATGACATTTTAAAGTAGTTGGCATACATTGTTAAATGTGCACACATTCAGCATTGAGCCCAATATTGCTTCAACATCATTTAATCTGCTCTTATTTAATGGATAGAAAAAGGTTGGGGTTATTTGAGGGGGGGTTCAACCCATTGCCTACTAAAGTAGGCGGTAAGGGGAGTTCTAAAGAAGATCTGAGAACAATTAGACCTCCATCCATATGATTCTGGGTGAATTTATCTGAACTCTTTGTCCAAACTTTTACACCTGCAAACCACCTGGAATGGTACAGTTGCCCATCATTAAGCTTCCATGATAATGGGAATGGAGATCAAAATCCACTAATAACTCAAAGAAAGGCAGTGTGGTATAGTTGATAGGTTTAGAGTCAGGAAAATCTAGGTTCAAGCCCTGCCTCTGACCCTAGTCAAGGGAATCACTTAGCTTGTATGTGACTCATACAATTCCTTACGAGGTGTTGTTATGTTGTTAACCTGAAGTCCAGAAACTTTTAAAAAGATATGTGTGTATATATATGTATATAGTTTGATTACTTTTTTTAGTTTAACTGGTTTCCTTTGTAATCTTGTGTATTTTATATCATATATTTGGAAAAACACGAGAAAGGGTCTAGAGGCTGTAACAGACTGCCAAAGGGGTCCATGACTCACAAAGAGTTCTGGGTCTGGAGGACTTGAACATGGACAAAATTATGGAAAAATGGACCTCCCTATTACAAATAGCAGAAGACAAAAGGAACATTAAGACATCAAATCCAAGGGGTGGTTGCCTAGGCAGAGTGTCAGGGATCCAAAGGGGCCACAGTGACATTTGTAAATGTATGGGTCACCGTGGAAAACAAAACAAAAGCTTCCTTTTTCTCTATTACTTTGACAAGAGGATTTAAATGGGGTTTGGGAGCATTTTTATTAGGTCTAAGAGTTAAATATTGCGTCATTGCCCCAAAGAATGAAAAGGGAAATGCTTCCAAGCATGAAGTTAAGACCTAGAAGAACCACAGCTAATTATTTACACTAGAGTGAATATTTGCTTTTCTGTAGCTTGCCTATTCGTCCCATTAAAGATTGCTATTAAAATTCACATAGTAAGAGAATAATAATGATTACAAAAAACTCTGTTAGGTCAGGGGGCATTCAGGGAAAATAATGCTACTTGCAGGATGTTCTGCTACAAAGTTTGTGGGAGAAGGGATGTCCTGGCAGCTTGGGATCTCCCACCCCTCTCTGAAGCTCAGTGTAGTTTCAAGCTGGCATTTTTAATACCCATGGGCCACAGGGAAGGAGACATAACTGGAGGCAGTAGTCTCATATCAGTCGACCCTCTGGTTTGCAGTTCACTGATCTTTATCCAGCAGCTGGAGGACCCGATTTAAGGAAAGAAAGATTAGAGGGTTAAGCAGCAGAGCTCAGGCATGCCCTCCTGAGCGTTTCATTCCTTCCAGTCTCTCATTCAAGGAAGGCACAAGCCACATCCTGGTATTTTACCTCAGACAGACAATAGCTCTAAAATTACTTTAATCTTTCATCATCATCATAATAGAATGCATTTAAGTAGAGTTCAAAAGTCTACCAAGTATGATGGTGGAACACTGGAGAGCCCTGGTGATGGAGTCAGAGGGATCCCATCTTGACCTTTTTTTTTTTTTTGCTCTTTGGAGGGGGAAGGTAGGGCAATTGGGGTTAAGTGACTTGCCCAAGGTTACCCGGCTAGTATTGTGTTAAGTGTCTGAGGTCAAATTTGAACTCACCATCTCTAATCCTTACTCCCTGTTTGGCTTCGAACAAATCACTCTGAGACTCACTTTTCTCACACTGGGCTAGAGGGTCTCTGAGTTCCTTTCCTGCTCTAAAAACCTATGACCTATTTTCCTTGAACTAACTCTTGTGAGGCAAGTCAAATATTATTGCTCCCATTTTGCAGATGAGGAAACTGAGAATCTGAGAAGTTGAGATGTTTTTGATGTTATATGGTTAAGGTCAGAACCAGAACTTGACCCATGTTCTCTGCTGTAGTCCACTTTTTATTATATGATATTATCCTGGAAGAAATAGTCATCTGTCTTTCTGCCCATGATATGCGTTTTCTCTCAAACAATGCAGGGAACCCTTTGAATTAGAATGTAGTCTAAATAAATAACATAAATATCCAAAAGCAAATTGCAGAATGTATTAGAGGAGAGGCCAGTCTCTCCCATCCCAATCTGCCCATCTACTCTATCCAACCCCCTTGCCCAAATCTTATCCTTAACCTTCAGACTTCTTTTCAAAGGAGATATGCTTTTTCAATGGCCTGAAAGGGCTTTTTAACTGTTCATCTCCTACCGTACAAAAGGCTCAGGTTGTATGAATAGTGCCTGCTCCTCTTTTATTCAAAGAATCAATAGGAATCTTGAACACCCGGATTTTTCATCTGACTTCCTGCCCAAGCACAGCAGGAGAGCCAAAGACACAAGGAGATAATTTTCCAGGATATCGAACCAAAGCCACACTGCAACTTCAAACTGATAGCATGTAATGTTCTAGCTGACTATAAATTTCCTTAAATATAGGTTGGCTTTTTTTTTTTGTTATTATGAGCTGTAAGGCCAGCAGGAGGGCTATTTCTTCTGATTCAGTCGGAAATTCTTCAAGAACATTATTACTACTTAGAGATGAAAAGAAAAAAAAACACAGGATACACACAGAATGCAATGGGGATTGGAGGAATATGAAGAAATAGTCACCATCCCCATTTATCCATCACCTGCTTTTGTGGGTGAGAATATAAGCATGAATAAGACCCATCATTTGGACTTTCTTACTCACTATTGAAGTATGCAATAGTGTCTAGGTGGAAGTTAAGAGAATTATGGGCTCTTTCTTTTTTTTAAGCTTTTTGAAGGTGTGTAGAATTTCTCTTGAAATTAATGTCTCTATTGGAAGACCTAGCCTGGCAAAAATTGGCCCTTTCTTCCTACTGTTGTTTTAAAATGCAAATGATCCAGGGAGAGTCAATATCTGAAGTCATTCACCATCTAGTGTCAATAAAAAGCATCAGTTCACTTTCCACCTGATGGTAGAAACCCAGGGGAAGAGAGCATTGAGGGCTCAGAAAGTGGGAGAAACAGTGCAGAACAGGAAAATGTGGAAAGCTCTGGACATCCCTTGCCTAAGTTGTAGCTTTGCATGGGGCCTGCCATGACTCCAACCTTCCTCCATCCTGTTTCACATTTTTTGGGGGGCTAAACTAAACTTGCTTCCTTTTTGGACAGTTACTAGACTAAAATCAAGGAAACTCTGTAGACATATTTTACCCATATTTTAGTAAAAATCATTTGACAAAGTTACTTATATTCTTCTTATGAACAAGATGATAAGACATAGATAAAATAGATTAAAGATAAAAGTACTGTTTGGAGGCCTGGGAACTCACTAGCCAGACCAAAGAGCAGTCATTAATTACCTTTTGTCACTGGAGAGAAATGGAGTGTGCCAGGAATCTTTGCTTTGCTCTATGCTGCTTTTTTAGCTTTTTTTTTTTTTTTATAATAGACTTAGACTGGGGCGGCCAGGTAGCACAGAGAGTAAGAGCACTGGCTCCAGTGTCGGGATGACCTGGGGATCAAATCCGGGCTCAGATACTTAGCACCACAACCAGAAATAACTGTCCGTGTAACCTTGAGCAAGTTACCTAACCCCGATTGCTTTAAAATAATAATAATAAAAATAATAGACTTAGATAAAGGCATAAATTCTATATTTATCAAATGTACAGCTAATAGAAAACTAGAAGGAATAGCTAATATAATAGATGTTAGTTATTAAAAAAAATTTTTTTAAATAGGACAAGGTAGAACATTAGACCATGTCTAATAACATGAAATTCAATAAATGTAAATTCCTGTGCTTGGGTTCAAAAAGCCAACTTAACAATTATAAGATGATAAGGGCAGAGTTATTAAATCCAACCCAATTAAGATATTAGTTCATTTGTAAATGATCTGAGGGTTTTATGGGGCTGAAATCTCAACATGAATCTAAAGTATGATATGGCAACCTATAAAACTAAAAAGAGCAAGGTATATGAAAGTTGTCTTCAAGTTTGGAGGGTTGTCCAGGGGAAGAAGGTCACATTTGTCCATCTTGGCCCAAAAAGAAATAACTAGACACAATGGATGGAAGATACAAAGAGGAAGATTTAGGCTCGATACAAGGAAAAACTTCTAATAAATAAAGAATCACAGAAAGTTGCTAGGGATCCTAACAGCCAACTAGTTCAACACATAGCTAAAAAGGAATCTTTCTGCTTTTGGGGGGTGGGGGTGGGAAGGTAGGGCAATTAGGGTTAAGTGACTTGCCCAAGGTCACATGGCTAGTTTTTTATGGGAAGTGTTTGAGGCTAGATTCAAACTCAGGTCCTCCTGACTCCCAGGCCAGTGCTCTATTCACTGTGCCACCTAGCCACCCAAGGAATCTTTCTGTTTCAACATATAAGGCTTGTGGTCACTCAGCCTCTACCCAAGGCCATCAATTAAAGGGGAACCCAGTACCTCTAGAGGTAACCCAATCTGTTCCCTTCCTTAGTTATCATTCCCAGGATATGATATCTCCTATTAGAATATAAATTCCTTGAGGACAGGGATTATCCCACTTATATATTTATATCCCCAGCACTTGGGGCATCTCTAATTATTAGGATGTTTTCCCTGATAATTAAGTTTGAATCTTCCTGATATAATGAGAATTTTTAAAATTTCTTTTTATTAATTTTTATTATTTGGGGCTTAAAGCTATTCCTCCTTCAACTTTTGGTTAACTGAAAACCTGTATTTTGTTAACATTAATCTCACCTGGCCAAAACCTGGCCTATGGGATGTGGAAATTTACTTCAGGCCTTAAACATTCCTTAACATGAAGCTAGTGGAAGAATCAACTATCCCTGACTCCTTGATAAATCTCTTTCCTAAATCAGCCTATTTGTGAACCCTCTAAACATAGTTTAATTTGTAAACTGACTTAGTTTAACTATAGAATCCGTTTTGACTAGGTTTGTGTCTTTAAGGAATTACAATATTATGAGTTTGCTTAACAAAATGTGCAATTTTATGACATTGGAGAAAACATGGGATCGTGAATCTGTTTTTTATTTAACTCGGCCTAAGAGAAATATAAAAATTGCAATATATAAAAGAATTATATCTCTGTCATTCTGATGTAATTTTTGCCTATGAGAGGCCTTATTAGAATCCTAATCAAAATTCAGATTTATTTTTTTGGTCTGAGATCTGAACTTATGCATAAGCATAAAAAATAAACCTAGTTTTTTTCTTAGTTCTATAATTTCTGCATTGTGATATATTTATTTCAGCAGCAGTTACCTCTCATATGAACTCAAAGAGGAAATATTTCTTCCATAACACAGATTTCCATCCATTGCCATTGCTCCTGGCTTTGCTCTCTTTGATCCAGCAGGTTAACTTTCATTAAACAGATTAAAAGAGTAAAGCTTGCTGCATGGGGCAATAGTGACCTTTCCGTCTTTGGAGTGCATCAGGCAGAGGTTGAAAACCCACTTGTCAGGTTTGTTGTAGAGAGGATGTTCAGTCAGGTATGGATGTTAGATGAGATGTCCTTGAGGACATTGAACTCTAAGATTCTGTGATTCAATGCTTACTTGGGTATATGTATAGAGATTAGAGTTCCTTGAAGAATCCCTGTGCTTGAATATGGAGAAGGGAATCATTCTCTAACCCACTTTCATGCAGCCCCAGCACACATTTACTTTGATCCATCTTTTCTATTCTCCCCCACTCCCCACCAGCCAACTCTCCTATGCCCACAGTAGGGAGAAGAGGAATTACTTGTTAAAAAAAAATGAGCATTGATAAAATACATCTATTGGAATAGCATTGATTTCACTTATTCCATTTTCAGTTTTTAAATAGTTGGTTTCTGTCATTACTTTTTGGATATTTATTCATTCTTCACCAAATAATCCCCTAAAACCCAGTTATTCATTCTCAGCATTATTTCCTTGATCTCATAATACCATCAGCAATTACACAGAGAGCCCTTGATGAATACATCCACATCTTGCTATCCTCCGAGGGGAATACATGATGATATTTTTTCCACCCTCCAATGGGAACAGACATCTATAATAAGAAGTTGAGGGTATTTTGCACTCTAGAGAAATAAATCTTCTCTCCTCAAGATTCTCTGCTGGAGGAATAAGCTCAGATAACAAATCACTTTTACAAAGTGATTTAGTTCCAGGCCTGCTTATCAGATCATTAGAAGTCAGTTGTGTCATTTAGGATCCACTAGAAATGTTTGATTACTTTCCTAAAACACTCAAATATGTTGTTTTCTTTCCTCAAATTAGGTGCCACAAGATTCAACAATAGGGATAGGAATGACTCTTGTTTCTGCAAAGTCCCTGAGTAGTATTAAAGCATTTCCCAATTAAATTTTAAGACTGGGGGAATGGACAATAGGAACTATATATAAATAGCATTTAAAGGTAAATCATTGTCTTATTGCCCCTGACTTAGATTCAGTTCCCTTGCCACAGGGCATCACTTTTTACCATCCTTCCTTCTGAAACCATTTGTTACACCATATCTAGCTGGTCCCAGAGGGGACCCAGATGGCATTTTCCAATCTTTGGCCACACTCTGAGTGCTGCTGTCCCTTCTACCTCTTGTTCTAGGGATTGTAATTGATAGATAATCACTGGTTCTAGAAAGGGGGTATCAGTTGACTGCCCTATTGATCCATTCACCATCCCCAGCATTTTCTGGACCTCTCTTCTGGGACTACTGCTCCCCTTTCTGTTGTCTCTATCTATTAGCTCCTTGAGGGTGGGTACTGCTTCACTTTTGTATTTGTATGCTTAGCTCTTAGCCCAGTGCCTGGCAAATAGAAAACACATAGTAAAACTCTCCCCCCACTTCTAATTCCTTTGTGATGGGAGAAATACCTCCTTTTTTAGTTCTTGGAGTAGATGATTGCTGCTGAAATACATTAACCCCAACACAGAAATTACAGAGTTAAAAATCTAGAAATTATTATGATTAAGCATAAATTCAGAGGGCTAAAAAAACAACCCCACATCAATAATTAGGATTCTAGTAAAGCTTCTTATAGACCAAATTACATCAGAGTCACAAAGAACTAATTCTTTTACATGTTACAATCTCATACATTCTCTAAGGTCATAAAAGGCTGTTTTTTAGTAAAAAAGAGAGATTGATAATTCCATGGTTCCTTCAATGTCATAAAAGTTGAAATAAACCTAGTTAGAAAGAATCATGATTTCATACGTCCCCTAAGGAAACAAACCTAGTTAAACAGACTCTGTAGTTAAACTGAGTCATGTTACAGATTAAACACTGAGTATGTAAAATCCTATACTTATAAAACTACAATGGTACATTTTTAAAAAGTTACAATGAGAAGAAGAGATTTCCTACATCACAAAGATGATGTCAGGGAAATTCTTCCACAAATAAAATATTTTGGGGAGGTTTTAAAGATGTATATTCCCTTCTTCTTCTCATTTGGTTTCTTATCTCCGGAATGTCAAAAGTCTTGCCATTAATTAACAATATTTTCCCACGAGTCAGGTTTTGGTCAGGTTAGTGGAAGTTTTGTTAAGTTTGGAGATTAATATTAACAGAAGATAGACTTTCAGTTAACCAAAAGTCACAGGAGGAATGGCCCTGAATCACAAACAATAATAATTGCTAAAATGAAATCAAAGATAAAAAATTATCACACCTTCATTTCAAAGAATGAATGAATATGAAAGCATGAATAAATATTGAATTTAATGCATGTAATTATGCCATGTAATTGTTGCTAAGTTCTAAGCAACTTTACTTTGAACTATAGGCTAGGCAGTTAGGTGGTATAATGGATAAAGCACTGAGCCTAGACCAGGGGTGGGGAACCTGCAGTCTCGAGGCCACATGTGGCCCTCTAGGTCATCAAGTGCAGCCCTTTGACTGAGTCCAAACAGATTTGTTCTGCAGAGTTTGGATTCAGTCAAAGGGCCACACTTGAGGACCTAGAAGGTCACATGTGACCTCAAGGCCATAGGTTTCCCACCCCTGGCTAGTCTCAGGAAGACCTAAGTTCATATCCAGCCTCAGATGCTTACTAGCTGTGGGACTCTGGACAAGTCACTTAATTTATTTTTGCCACAATTTCTTCTCCTATAAAATGGGGACAATAATCCCTAAAGTTGTTATGAGCATCAAGTGAATTAATAATTGTAAAGCACTTAGTATAGTACCTAGTATACAGTAAGCACTATATAAATGCCAGCTATTGTAATCAAATGTAGAACCTAAGTTAGAGTTTAGGGGGTACAAGAGTTTTATGAACATCTAATATAAAAACATTTATATTATAGTAACTATAACAATATTAAACTATTAACATCAATGAAAAACTAAGCCAATTATGAAAGACAAACTAGATTGTTTCAATTAAATCAAATTGAAAACTATTGCGTGAATAAAATTAAAGCAACTAGGAACAGGAAGGAAAGTAGTCTATGGAGAAAATAATCTTTGTACGAAATATCTCTGATAAGGGTTTGTTATCCAAGATATACTGACAACTAATAGAAATGCATAAGGCCAAAATCTATTCCCCACTAACTGTGTGATCTTGGGCAAGTCGCTTAACTCCAATTCCCCTGCCTTCCCTCCTCCAAAAAGGCAAAAAAGAAAAGAAAAAACGCTGAGGTTTTCCCAGCAAGTTAGCAAAGATGACAAAAGAAGGGAAATCAAAGCTGGAGGTATCATTGAAAGAGGGGTACATTAATGCATTGTTTTTGGAACCATAAATTGGCCCAATGTCCCTAGAAAGCAATTGGCAATTATACAAAGAATGTGACTAAAAATGTTCATATTCCTTGACCCAAAGATTCCACTGTGATGCACCTCCTCCCACGGGGATAAACAGCAAAAAGAAAGGCTCCGTATACACCACAATGTTTTTACCAGCACTTTTTGAGGGAGCAAACAACTGGTAACAGAATAGGTGCCTACCCACTAAGGAATAGTTAAATGAAATAATGAATATGAAAAAGAATGGAAAGATTTACACGAAGTGATAAAAATTTAGTAAGCCCAGGAAAACAATATACCTAATGATTACAGTTGTGTAAATGAACAAAACGATAATAATTAATAATTAATCTTTTCAAAATAGCTCTTTGTTCATATCAAATTGAGAAGTATCATGGAGGAGAGCAAGGTAGAGAACTAGACTTGAGAGTCTAGAAGACCTGAGTTCTAATCCCACTTTCAAACAATTTACTAGCTGAATGATCAGGCTTGATAAATTAATCATCAGGCTTGATTTCCTGACCTGTAAAATAGAGGTGATTGTACCAGATCTGAGAGAATCATAGTTAGGCCCTAATGGAATTATGGAAGTATAACATAGTGCAAACTTTAAAGCAATATATATGTAACAGTGATTATCCTTCCTTTCTTAAAAAAAAAAAAGCTAGGGGCAGCCAGGTAGCACAGTGAGTAAGAGCACCAGCTCCAGTGTCAGGATGACCTGGGGATCAAATCTGGGCTCAGATACTCAACACCACACCCAGAAATAACTGGCCGTGTAACCTTGAGCAAGTTACTTAACCCTGATTGCTTTAAAAAAAAAAACTATCAATGGCTCCCCCTTTGAGGAATACATTCAATAGTCTAGTACCTTTTAAAGCCCTCTACAATTTGATTTGTACCTAATTTTTCTAATAAGAACTCCAATTATTCCTCAACACAGGGTGTCCTAAAAGTCTTAGTGCAGCTTTAAGCTCTAATAGCAATTGTAAAACATTAAAGCTTAAAACTGCACTAAGACTTCTGGGACATGCTACATAGTCAGTCAGTTTTCTTCAATTCAAATGGTGTTCTCACTGATTTCTTAACATACCATTTCCTTAAACTGGGATACCTTCTTTCCTCCTCTCCATCTATCCAAATCCTACGCAGGCCTTAGTGCCACTTCAGAGACTCTTTCCATAAATTTCAACCTCTCCCTCACTTTGACCTTTTCTAGAATTTAGTGATTGCTTCATTTATTTGACTTTATTCGTTAGTTGCAAGAGTAACAGTCTGGTATAATGGGAAAAAAATGCTGAGCTTGGAGCCAGAAGAGCAAGATCCCAGTCCATTTTGATGCCCAGTGGCTGTGTGACCAAAGCAAGTCACTAAACCATTGTGTGCCATTCATAAAATGAGGATACTAGTTTTTGCCACTTACCTCATAAGAATATTATGAGGAAAGCATTTTGTAAATCTTAATGAACTATATATGTAGGTCTAGGAGGCTTATTTTGGAGACAGGAAATTTTGAACAAAAGATTGAGATTGAGGGCACTGCTTCCCCATGGCTCTACCTGGGATTTTTTTGTTGTTCTTCTTGCCTTCTCTGCCTCCCTTTCATTTTCATGGGAGACCAGAATATCTAGATGTATAGGGAAGGAGGAAGTGAGAAAATATCAGGATCTTAGATCTGGACAGTTTCAAGGCAGTGGCTGTAAATGATTTTAAATGGGTACTGGATGGCAATAAGTAGTTGGTGGAAGTTGAAGGGAACTTTCTAATTTTAAGGGTTTGGGGTTTTTTTCTTCTTTGGAGGCAATTGACGTTAAGTGACTTACTCCAGGGCCAGTCCTCTATCAACTGCATCACTTACTTGCCCCCTGACTTTAAGTTAATAGAGATTTGGAACAGATATTTTATTTCTGGTTAACAAAGCTAAAGGTTCAAAGATAAATTAATAAGTAGACTCTACTGGCCTTATTCTGAGTCCAGCTCTCAATCCACTTACCCTAAGGTATCACATTCTCCCACTATGTTACTTTTCCTACTATTCTATTTTATTAAATATGTTTGTTTTTAAATAACTAACTCCTCTTACTTACTAGTAAATATAAACACCCTGACTGAGCCTGTGAACTATGGTGATGTTTGAGAGGATAGTGACATTAAACTTGGAATATGTTTTCCTTTTTTTTCCTGTAACCCCAATACTTTTTTATTTTTTTTTAAATTGATTTATTTACTTTTAGTTTACAACATTCAGTTCCACAGTCCCTTGAGTTTCAAATTTTCTCCCCCTCCTTCTTCCCCCCCAGCCCTGCCCCCCATCATGGCAGCATGCACTCAAATGTAGGATCTACAAATATCTTCACATTAATCATTAGTCAGGTTGTGAAGAAGGATTATAACTGATGGAATGATCAGTGGGAAAGAGGAAACAAAATAAAATAAGAAACAGAGCAAGTAGTTTGTCTCAATCTGCTTTTGGAGTTGTCTTAGAACTTTACATTGCTGAGAGGAGTCCAGTCTATCTAAGTTAATCGTCACATATATGTTGTGTCTGTGATTGTGTACAGATTTCTCCTGGTTCTGCTCTTCTCACTCAACATTGGTTCATATAAGCCTCTCCAGGTAGATATGAAGTCCATCTGTTCCTTGTTTATTATAGCACAGTAGCATTCCATTACATTCATATACCACAACTTGTTCAGCCATTCCCCAATTGATGGACATCCCCTTAATTTCCAGTTCTTCGGCACCACAAAAAGAGCCACTATAAATATTTTTGTACATGCAGGTTCTCCTCCCACTTCTCTGATTTCTTTCTTTGGGGTATTATCCAAAAGTGGTATTGCTGGGTCAAAGGGTATGTATGTACTTATTTATAGCCCTTCGGGCATAGTTCCAGATTGCTCTCCAGAATGGTTGGATCAGTTCACAACTCCACCAACAATGCATTAGTGTTCCAATTTTTCCACATCCTCTCCAGCATTTATCATTTTCCTGTTTTGTCATGTTAGCCAATCTGGCCGGTGAGATGTGGTACATCAGAGTTGTCTTGATTTGCATTTCTCTAATCAATAATGATTTAGAATTTTTTTCATATGCTTATAGATATCTTTAATTTCATCTTCTGAGAACTGCTTATTCATATCCTTTGATCATTTATCAATTAGGGAATGGCTTGTATTCTTATAGATTCGACTCAATTCTTTGTATATTTTAGAAGTGATGCCTTTATCAGAGACACTGGTTGTAAAAATTCTTTCCCAATTTTCCACTTCCCTTTTAATCTTGGTAACATTGGCTTTATTGGCACAGAAGATTTTCAATTTAATTTAATCAAAATTATCCATTTTGCATTTTATAATGCTCTCTAATTCTTGTTTCATCATGAAGTCTTCCCCTCTCCAAAAATCTGACAGGTAAACTATCTCTTGCTCTCCCATATTGCTTACAGTATTAGCCTTTATACCTAGATCATGTACCCATTTTGACTTTTTTTGGTGTATAGTGTTAGATATTGGTCTATGCCCAATTTCTGCCATACTATGTTTCAGTTTTCCCAGCAGTTTTTGTCAAATAGTACATTCTTATCACAAAAACTGGGGTCTTTGGTTTATCTAACAGTAGATTACTATAATCATTGGCTGCTGAGTCTCATGACTCAGTCTATTCCATTGATCCACTACTCTATTCCTCAGCCAGTACCAAGTAGTTTTGATGACTAATGCTTTATAATACAGATTAAAATCTGATATGGCTAGGCCACCTTTCCTAGCATTTCTTTTCATTAATTCCCTTGATATTCTGGACCTTTTGTTCTTCCAAATGAATTTTGCTACTATTTTTTCTAGTTCTACAAAGTAATTTTTTGTTAGATTGATTGGTATGGCACTAAATATGCAGTTTAATTTAGGTAAAATTGTCATTTTTATTATATTATTTCGACCCAGCCATGAGCAATTGATGAGTTTCCAATTAGTTAGATCTGACTTTATTTGTGTGAAAAGTGTTTTGTAATTGTGTTCATATAAGTCCTAGGTTTGTTTTGGTGAGTGGATTCTCAAATATTTTATAATGTCTACAGTAACTTAAATGGGATTTCTCTTTCTATCTCTTGCTGTTGGATTTTGTTAGAGATATGTAGGAATGCTGAGGATTTATGTGGGTTTATTTTATATCCTGCAACTTTGCCAAATTTATTGTCTCAAGTAGTGTTTTACTTGATTCTCTAGGATTCTCTAAGTATATCATCATATCATTTGCAAAGAGTGATAGCTTAGTCTCTTCTTTGCTTAATTTGATTCCTTTAATTTCTTTTTCTTCTCTTATTTCTACTGCTTACATTTCTAGTACCAGATTGAATAAGAGTGCTAATAGTGGACATCCTTGTTTCACCCCTGATCTTATTGGAAATACTTCTGGCTTATCCCCATTACATATAATACTTGCTGATGGTTTTAGATAGATGCTACTTATTATTTTAAGAAGGACTCCATTTATTCCTATACTTTCTAGTGTTTTTAATAGAAATGGGCATTGTATTTTGTCGAAAGCCTTTTCTGCTTTTATTGGGATAATCATGTGGTTTCTGCTAGTTTTGTTGTTGATGTGATCAATTATACTGATAGTTTTCCTGTTATTGAACCACCCTTGCATCTCTGGAATAAATCCTACCTGATCAAAATGTATTATTCTCATGACAAATTGCTGTAGTCTTTTTGCTAATATTTTATTTAGAATTTTTGCACCTATATTCATATGGGAAGTTGGTCTGTAATTTTCTTTCTCTGTTTTGTCTCTTCCCAATTTAGGAATCAGTACCATATTTGTGTCATAAAAAGAATTTGGTAGGACTCCTCCAATTTTCCCAAATGGTTTGTAAAATATTTGAGTCAATTGTTCTTTAAAAAAAATGGTAGCATTCACTAGTAAAGCCATCTGGCCCTGGAGATTTTTTCCTAGGGAGTTCATTGATGTCTTATTCAATTTCTTTTTCTGAGATGGGGTTATTTGAATAGTTTCCTTCCTCTTTGGTTAATCTGGGCAATTTATATTTTTGCAGATATTCATCCATTTCACTAAGATTGTCAAATTTATGTGCATACAATTGGGCAAAATAATTCCTAATTATTGTTTTAATTTCCTCTTCATTGGAGATAGATTCACCCTTTTTGTTTTTGATACTCATAATGGAATTGTTTCCTCTTTTGCAGGAAAATAATATCCTATGAGCTACATATTAATGTGAACTATTATTATAGAAGAGGTACCATGGTGAGGTGGAACCCATCTATATTTGGGGTCAAGAGACCTGGATTTAAATCAAAGCTTTGACATTTATTAGCTATACGACCTTGGGCAATCAATCAAAAAGCATTGATTAAGTGGCAAGGTATGAGATATTATTAAAGGCAAGAAATGAGGTGCTTTGAAACTCAGTTTCTTCATCTGTAAAAATAAATGTTAATTAAAATACCAGCCTCATAGGGTTGTTGCAGATTGAACAGTTTGCAAACCTTAAAAAGCAATACTTGTGAATTATATTAGCTCTTCCATTAAGAATGTAGAGCAGTGACCATGTCTTATAATTCTTGGTATTTTCCACCAAGTAGTAGTACAGTTTGTCAATGTTTGTTAAGTGAATAAATGAGTCTTACAGACATAGTTAAGCCTTAATTACTGTGTTAACTAGATAAGAAGTTAAGTAATATTTTCCTTAAACAGTCATTGCAATAGCAAATAAAATTAACCACTGACAATTAGAAATTCTTAGTTGGGGTTTATATTGAAAAAGTAATTAAATTACCTTTAAAACTATAAAGTAGAAATTGTGGCAGGGAATGTTGAAATGATAGGTGTTTGCTATAATCATTTGGATTTCAACTTAGATTAAAAAAAATTTAGAACTAGGATCAACTCTAAAGACAATCTAGTCCAATGGTCTCATCTTATAAGTAAAGCAATTAAGGTATAAGCATAAGGTAAAGTGATTGTTCAAAGTCACATAGATAACAGAACCAGGAGGAGAGTTGACTCTCAAAGAATACCAGATTATTCAACCTAGAAGAGACCACATGGGTTATGTAGTTTCATTTTACAAATGAGGAAAGAGGCCCAGGAGTAGTAAATGACTTTTTACAGTCACACAGATGTTAAGTGAGATTCCAAAACAAGTTTTTTGAGTCTTTTGACACCAAAAGGATAGTCAACACCAGACACATTTCCAATGGTCTTCCAACCAAGTAACATTTAATGTTTAGCATTTAATCCTACACTGTGGAGGCAGTTAGGAAATAAAAATGGGGACAAAAATCTATTTTGCAATTAACAAATGATATTAGTTTACATCCATGCAAAGTACTTTCCCCATAACAATCCCATGAGATAGATAAAACAGCATTACTATCCTCCACTTTATAGATAAGGAAACTAAGTTGTACCATGATTACAACTTGTCCACAGTAACCTGGCTTGAAGTAAATAACAAAACAAGCCCTTGAACCCAGGTTTTCTCATGATATCATGCTGGCGAGGGGTCCTTTTCTTGCTGGTCCCAAATTTAAACTTTTATCACTACCATCAAAGCCATGTTCAAATGAATAAATATTTGTGGAAAAGTGTGGAATCTTGTACAACACCAATGCATTTTAAAGAATATTTTCACACCACTGATTATAATAAGGAAGCACTCATTGATATCTTATTGAGTTGGAAATAATCAATTAGGACGTTATAAATGTTAATATTATGACAAAAAGTCCAGGTTGACAATTCTTACAACTAATATTCACATTTCTTAGGTATAAGTATAATTAAAAGCACATGTGTCCCTTAAAGCACCTTGCCTGGTTATTGCAATGAAATGAATTATTTCCATAAAAGACATTTGTAAGATTCAACTCAAAGCTAATCAATCAGATGATTATGCGAATTATGTCTATCTCCTTAGAAGACTGTCTAAAGCAACTTGTGACTGATGAGATATTTAGGGTTTGACAGGGAAAGGGACACTATTTCCTTTCTTGATATGAGTAACTCCATTTTAGAATGCCTCCATTTCAGGATAATTGTATTCCCTTCCCCCAGGTATTGTGCAAAGACAAGACATAACCTCTCTTTCTCAGTTTTCTTGATGGGGAAATAACATCTTAAACCTTAAAGTGTTATGCAAATATGAGTTTTTCTTATCTGGTAATTATTATGCTTTCTTTTATTCCAACTATTGAGTATTTAATTAACAAACCCTAGCAAAGAGAAATTCATATTCAGATAGATGTTATGCAAATAAATTTGTGATATAAATGTAAAACATGTAATTTGGATTTGAGACTAATCACACAAGCTAAAGGCAGGTTTCCAATTCAAAAGAGATGGTCCCTGCAAGAAGAAAATCTCTCAACTGAATATTTATATCTGTCAGAAAACAGTTTTACTCAGAATATGTCTATATGGAAGAATTAGAAAACAATAATTTATCAGTCTATGCCATGTAATATTTGACATCAAATTCTCAACTTGATGATATGGCAAAGGAACTTGGCTTTTTGTTGTTCTGTTGTTTTCAGTTGTATCTGATTCTTCAAGACCCCATTTGGGGCTTTCTAGGCAAAGAGACTGGAGTCATTTTCCACTTTTTTCTCCAGATCATTTTATAGAAGAGGAAAGTGAGGCAAACAGGGTTAAATGACTTGCCCAGGATCACACAGCTAGTAAGTGTCCGAGACCAGATATGAACTCAGGAAGATGAGTCTTCCTGACTCCATTCCCAATATTCTCTCCACTGTGGCACCTAACTCCAAAGATCTTGTCTAGACTACATGAATAACATGTAGAACTATTTAAATCAGATAATTTTAATCATAATCATATGCACTATAACAAGAGTATTTGACAGAATATAGTGGCTCAGGAAATGTCAAGACTCCAGTTTCTAAATATCCATGACTAGAAGAAGAAAAAGGAAAGGGTGACAAGTGACTGCAAGTTTTCATTTCTGGGGGCGGCCTGGTAGCACAGCGAGTAAGCGCACCAGCTCCAGTGTTGAGAAGACCTGGAGATCAAATCCTGGGCTCAGACACTTAGCACCCACCCAGAAACACCTGGCCGTGTAACCTTGAGCAAGTTACTTACCCCAATTGCTTAGGAGTGGCCAGGTGGCTCAGCAAGTAAGAGCACTGGCTCCAGTGTTGGGGTAACCTGGATCAAATCCGGATTCAGATACTCAGCACCACACCCAGAAATAACTGCCGTGTAACCTTGAGCAAATTACTTAATCCCGATTGCTTAAAAAATAAAAAAGTTTTCATTTCTTCACAAGGCTACCTTCTCATAGACAATAGCTGGCCCTAGACTAGAATCTTTGTTTTTGCTTTCACTCTTCTCCTCTTGCTTCTTATCACTGCCTAGCAGCCCAGTTTCCTCATCTGTAAAATGGGGATGATAATAGTACTGACCTCTCAGGGTTCTTGTGAAGACCAAATCAGATAACATGTAAAATCCTTTGCAAACCATAAAGTGCTGTATAAATGCCAGTGATTGTTATCATTATGATTATTATGATTCTGAGTAGCTGGTTTTTCTGGGACCTAAAGAACTTGGTTATTTGCTATGTCATGACCTGCTGTATCATAGGCACTTTTATCCCTCTTCTATTTCTAATTTGAAAACCTATTAGTACAGTGGCAGGATAGGATGGATGTTGAGGGAGCCATTTTCTTGGGGGCAGGATGATTTGCAGTGATGGGGCCCTCTTATCTCTTTTGGTATTTTGTTAGTCTGCCTCTTTTCTCTATTTGCAGCTTCTTCCACTAGAGACAGGAGATACATTCTCCTTTTGGATCCAGCAGAAGGGACTCCAGGGTATGGGACTGCTTCTCCTCACTGGTACCTTTTTCTACAAATTCTGCAGACCTTGCCTTTAGCTTGTTCCATCTTTAACTTTCCTTCCTCCTCTGGTTGACCCAAAGAAGTTGCTCATGCTCAATTTGGTGGCAACTGGGTCCACTGAGAGTTTTCTTCTCTATATCAGTCTAGTAGTTTTGAGAATTATGTAGATTTTTATGAAAGACATCAGCCCTGTTTCCAACAGATTTCAGTCCCTGGACAATCCACAAATCAAGTTTGTCTGCCAGAACTTTTCACCCTGAAGCATCCCCCTGTCATCCTGGCCCCCTTCTTCCATTGGTGAGTTCCTTCCAAGGACCTCCATTTTGTGGATGGGCCCAGACCAGCTATGATTTCTTCTGGATATGATTCTAACTCCTTGGACTTTACCACCATTCCCCTCTGAAAATACTTTTCTCCCCATGCTCTATGTTTCAGTTCCCTTTTATATGCTGTCCTCCCTCGTTAAAATATAAGCTCCCTAAGGACAAGGACTATATTTTTTATTTCCTTTGTATCTCCACCACTTAGCACATTCCCTGCATCATAGTCAGCAGTTGATAAATGTTGTTCCTGCCTGTCTGCCCGTGTTGGAGGTCCCAGCCCTTCTTCTGCCATGTCCCACTATTGGATCACTTGCCCTACCTCATTCATACCCAACCATCATGGTGAGTGTGCTTGCCCAGCTGCTCCCAATTGTCCAGGATTCTTCTCTTAATCAGGGTCAGCTGGAACTGGAAGACTCTAACTAAATGAAGAATTTGCTCAATTAGCAGTTTTCTTCCTTCTGATTCTCTTCCTAGCCTAAAGACCCGGAAGGATCCTCTCGCTGGTGAAGTCCTGCTAGTCTCTGAGATTGTTTGTCCTGGCTGTGCTGGTCAAGCATGGGCAGAAAGTCACTGTGTAGGATTTAGGCTACCCTGGTTGCTGCTGCACATCCCATGTCTTACCCTTATGCTTCAGGTGACAGAATAAATCCTCCATGCTCTCTAAACAACATGACCCCATGAGGAAAAGGTCTCCTTTAAAGTACCCAAGAGTGACATACACAGAAAAAAGTTCACAGTTCGGGGCTGCTAGGTGGCGCAGTGAGTAGAGTATCGCCCCGAGTCAGGAGGACCCGAGTTCGGTTCTGGCCTCCGACACTTAACACCCACACAAAAATGCTAGCCGTGTAACCTTGGGCAAGTTACTTAACCCCAATTGCCCTCCAAAAAGAAAAAAAAAAGTTCACAGTTCATTACATAACCCCATCACTGCAAGTCTTTCTGCCCCCAAGGAAATGACTCCCTCAATACCCATTCTACCCTGCCACTGTACTAAGAGGTTTTTAAATTGGAAACAGAGGAGGGAGAAAAGTGCCTATGATGTAGCAGATCATGACATAGCAAATAAATAACTGAGTATAAATTGCACAGCAAATCATGAGAAGCAAATTTTGGAAATTCAAATACTCCAATGTATCTCCAATTTCATTGATGTGGGTATACCCTTCAGTGATGTAGATTACAGCCCTCCATGCCTACTTCTCTTATTCAGCTGTTGTCCATGATGTCCCATACACATTTGATCCAGTGGTCCACCCAACATGCTAGGAGCCTTTCTTGCTCTCTTGATATCAAGAGGAAAGCAGTGGATCCCACAGGCAGTCTAGCAGGGGTGGGGGTTATCTGTTAATCTTGCCACACAATCAATCCATCTTTTTTGCTCATAAATCTCTTTAATGATCTTCCTTGTTCTGCTGTTGCTTCATAATTATTTCCACGTAAAATGTCATCTACTTGAACTACATATGTCTCTCCATTGCCCATTAAGTGATTTTCAATTTCAGTTCTTTGGAGACTATACCGTTGTGTATGACTTGCAGCCATATAGTACCAAAAGAATATTATATTATTTTTTTTAAATATCAGCTATAAGTATTGGAGAGGATGTGGGAAAATTGGGACACTAATGTACTGTTAGTGGAGTTGCAAACTGTTCCAAAAATTCTGGAGAGCAATTTGCAACTATTCCCAAAGGGCAACCCTTAAGGTACATACCCTTTAATCTAGCAATACCACTTCCATGTCTGTATCCCAAAAAGATCATTAAAAATGGGAAAGGACCTACATGTGCAAAAATATTTATGGCAGCCCTTTTCATGGAGGCAAAATATTAGAAATTGAGGGGATGCCCATCAATTGGGGAAAGATTGAACAAGCTGTGGTATATGGATGTAATGGAGTACTATTATGCAATAAGAAAAGATGAACAGGCAAAGTTCAGAAAAAGCCTGGAAAGACTTGTACAAACTAATGCAAAATGGAATGAACAAAACCGGGAAAACATTGTATGCAACATCAGCAACATCGTGTGATGATCAGCTATGAATGACTTAGTGCTTCTCAGCAACACAGTAATCTAAGACAAGTACAAAGGACCCACAATGGAAAATACTATACATTACAGATAAAGAAGTAATAGACAGGGCAGCTAGGTGGCACAGTGAATAGAGCATTAGCCCTGAAGTCAGGAGGACCTGAGTTCAAATTCTGCCTCAGACACTTAACACTTACTAGCCTTGTGACCTTGGGCAAGTCACTTAATCCCAATTGCCCTGTCTCTCCCCCTCCAAAAAGCAAATAAAAAAAGAAGTGATGGGCTCTGAATACAGATCTAAGCATATTTTTTTCACTTACATTATTCTTTCTTGTGTTTTCCCCCTTTTGATCTGTTTCTTCTTTCACAACTGTGATTAATATGGAAATATGTTTTACACACTAGAACATGTATAAACTATACCAAATGGCCTACTATTTTCTTTTTTAAATTTTATTTTAGATTTAAACACCAGAATACAAATACAGAATAGAGAAAAGAAACAAAAACATATAATAAACTTAAATATTGGAACTTAAATACAAAGTAAGAAAGGGAAAAAATATCATGTGCATAGCAGAACATGAGAGGATTCAAAATATGTAACAATAAATTTTCATTTTAAGAACATCTGTATGATAAATACTACAAATTGTATGAAGAGCAGTTCATCTTTTCTTTGCTTCCTTTTAAGTTTTCTTTGGTCCTCTGTTGTGCACCTTTTATTTTGTTCTTTTTTCCCTCTCCTCCCCCCCTGTCCTAGCCTCCCCCCCACCAAGAAGGCTACAATTAAGTGTGGATATATTTTTCTATAGCTATAAATATATACATACACATATAGACATATACTTTCCCGAACAAATTCTACCCTAATCTTTGTTCTTAGCATTTTCAGAAAAGGGGAGGGAAGGAGAGAAGGGGAAGGAGAAAAATTTAGACTCTAAATCTTGTAAAAATGCTAAAAAATTTCTTGACATGTAACTGGAGGAAAAATAAAATACTATTACAAATAAAAAAAAAGATGAACTATTATTTCAGGGAGAGCACTGGAGGTTTTTAATGAAATTTCCAGTTCCTCAAAGGCAATCCAGTCTACTCCCTTCTTGTTGGGACATCACTCTCTCCTGTTTCTCCTCCTACCAATCTGACCACTCCTCTGTCTCCTTTACCCAATATGCCTTCAGATCACACCCTCTAACCATAGGTATCCCATGGGTTTCTCTCCAGGCTCTCTTCTCTTCATTTGGTGGTCTCATCAGTTCCCATGGATTTAATTACCATCTCAATGCTGACAATTCTCAGCTCTGCTGACCTCCAATACTACATCTCTAATTGCCTTTCAGACAGTTACCAAGGCCTTTTCAATTTCACCTGTGCAATATTTCTTAAATATGGCCCCTTCTTTCCTCTGACACTGCCACCATCATGGTGCAGGCCCTCATCACCTCACTCCAGGACTATTGCAATAGCCTGCTGATGGGTTTGTTTGCCTCAGACCTCTCCTAACTCCAATTTGTCTTCCATTCAGTCAATAAAGTGATTTTCCTAAAATAACTATATCCAACTATATCATTCTTTTACTCTATAAATGCCGGTGTCTCCCTGTCTTCTCCAGGATCAAATAATAATAGCTATTAATAGTTAACATTTATATAGCTTACTATGTGCTAGTCACTTTACAATTATTACCTCATTTTATCCTCACAACAACCCTGAGAGGTAGGTACTATTATTATCCATAATTGACAGTTGAGGACCTGAGGCAGGAATAATTTAAGTGACTTGTCCAAGATCATTCATCTAGGAAGAATCAGAGGTCACATTGTGTAGCAGCAAGCACCCCAAGCGTCCTCAGGGTTTGCTGCCACCACAGGTTCTTGGATCTGGTTTGTTAAAGGAAAGCAACTCAAAATGGGTTAACAAGCTTACTTTAATCAGTCAGACATATATCATTTACCTTGTTCAGGGGAAAATGTCAGCACCCCGAACTTCAAAGTAGACAGACAGAATTATCAAGACAGAAACAGATCTAGTAGACAGATTTCAAACTGTCCAACCATTACATCCATACCCAGTCAACATCTGGGTTTCAACATCTGGGTTTTTTCAAAGCCGGGGGGGCTCAGGACAATGGCTTCCCAGAATCCATATCAAATCACAGAACACTTCTCAAAGTGAGCCCCCAAAACAAAGCTACACTTCAGGGCTTATATAGCCTTCTCCTGGCTCAGAGAATGTAACAACCTTTTGGACCCACTGGCCAATCAAAAACTATCTACTGAAAAACAAGTCTCCCACCCCAGGCTCCAGGTGCACTTTAGCCTAGGGGCAGGGAAGATCTTACAAATTTACATTCCCATTACACATTGGAATTCAGCTCTTCCTGACTCCATGCCTAGTGTACCACCTAGTTGCTCATATACAAGTACAAAAATCTCTGTTTGGTATGCAAAGTCTTTTCCAATCTAGCAACCTCCTCTTACCTTTTCAGTTTTCTTACATCTTGCTCACCTCCACATAGTCTTTAATCCAAAGCATTGATCCCCTTTCTGTTCCATCAACAAGGCATTCCAACTTTTGGTTCCAAGTATTTTCTCTGACTCTTCCCTGTGCCAGAATGTACTTTTTTTCTCATCTCCATCTACTTACTTCCCTGGCTTCTTTTAAATCCCAACTAATATCTCATCTTATACAGGAAGCTTTCCCAATCCCTCTTAATTCTACTGCCTTCCTTTCTTTTAATTATTTCCTACTTATCCTATTTTTAGCTTTCTTTGTTTGTAAATTTTGTCTCCTCTGTTAGACTGCAAGCTCCTTGAGGAAAGGAATTGTCTTTTGCCCAATTTTATATCTTCATCACTCAACAGAGTGCCTGGCACATGAGGGGCCCCTAATAAGCATTTTGGACTTACTGATTGTTTATCCTAGGCCCAAGTCATCGTCCATTGGGAATGTTTGTCCAAGATCTATATTGCAATAACAGAGGAGTTTAGGGCATTTGTAGGGAGAGCAGGTCTCAGCACCTGAAACTTTATTGAAGACCTGGTTAACTGCACAATGGAGGAAGTCAGGGATCTCAGAAACAGACCACAAGATTGTTTTGTGATGCTTATACACAGGAGAAGCTATGTGGTATGTAGAAAGCTGCTGCTGCTAGTCAGGAGATGTGTGTATAAATTATGGCTCTGAGTGTGACCTTCAGTAGATACATGGGGCAGTATTATTGAGGTCCTCTAAATAACTTCTTTTGAAGAAAATAGTATAACTTGAGAATCAATCTCTCAATGCTCTCAAAATCAAGTCACCTCCAGAACAAATTTTCCCTTGAATAGGTTTAGTCTAGTCCAGCTGATTTTCTCATATTTATTCTATTCAGTTCCACTGTGATCCTATCTGGAACTGGTACATTAAAATCTAAATTGTGTTCTCACTGTGCTTGGTGGGGAAAAGGATTTGTTATGAAAATCTTTTCAGATCTTTTCTGCATATAATGTGTTTATCCTTCCATTTTTCATCCTCAAATACTTTTCCAAATAAACTGATTTTATGAGAATAATTTATAAAAACATCAATGGCATCTGTGATAAAGCTATTAAAAGGAAACTAGAAAGCTTTTACAAGTAATATTCTAGAGTAGACCACATCTTTACCATTGTACAACTGACTGAAATATGTAGGAAATACAATATTCAACTGTGCATATTGTTTGTTGACTTTTAAAAACCATTTGATTCAGAAAAGGGAAATGCAAACTTAAAAGATTTTCTTTCAGTATATCTCCCATGAATATGCAAAATTATACGCATTGCTTGAATATGTATAATTCCTTGAAAGACATAATAATAGATAAAATCTTATTCAATGATCCTGTAACCATTAACATCAGTCAAGGCATGTGCTCACCAAAAGTATTCACTATTGTCATGGCAGAGGGACAGTTTAGAGTCTAAGTTGAAAAGAAATTTGGTAAGGAGGTCTTTCAGATACTTCTGTTTGTAAATGTCATTATCTTGATTGTATTAATTCTTGAAACACTATAGTTTCTCATATGAAGCTCCCTAATTATTCAAAAGAATTTGGCCTAACCATCCAAATAGAAAAAGCCAAGTGGATAAAGAATGCCTATTATTCAGATTATGGTATATAGTGTCAGAAGCAATATTTAAACCCAGGTCTTCCTGATTCCAAGTCTAGCACTCTATATTACATGTTATTATAATATCACCGATCTGCTTATTTTAACCAGCATAGTGATCAATTTTGATCCAAATATGTAACAACAAACCTTTAATTTGACTGAAAAAGGACCAAACTGACCATTGAATAGTCAATTTAGTGGCCTTATATATGGTAACTTCCCTATCATTAGCTTATGATATAATTCTACCAATAAATGGAACAAATAGACTATTTCAAAATTCTGTTCTGAATTCTATTCTAAAACTTTTTAAAAAATAAAATAGAAAATAAACTCTGAGTCCCCACAGCACATTTAACTTAAAGCACTGGGTTTAAGAATTCTAGAACCAGTTCCATTTAGCCATTTATTAACTGTGTGACTTTAGGTAAGAAATTTCACATCTCTTAGCCTCAGTGTCCTCACATAAAATAAAGTTTGGATTGGGTGGTACAAAGTTCTCCTATTCTATGAATAACATTAATTTTCACTTAGGAGAGTGGCTTACCACTTACATTTGATATAACAGAAATTTTGCAAATCATTATATACCAGTAAGACTACCTCTGCCAATATTTCCACCTGAAGAGATACTGTGGGTGAAAAGGATAAAAGCAAAAACTTGGCTATGATTCTCATACGGTCCTTTGGGTTGTCAAATTGCTGAACCAGTCAGTATCTCAGAAGGTTTACAAAGCTTACCAAAGTTACCAATAAAAGAGTGCCCGGAGAAGATAAGTGATGAAAAGGCAATAAACATTATTTAGGGTGTAGTAAACCATTTCTTACAGTTTCATGGTGGGAGGCAGTGAATAAATCAAGAGCACAATAATTAAGATAGCCATTTTTAAAGCCATGTTCCTGGGGATGGTGCCAAGTACTAGAGTTGAAGAAAACTGAATGCATCTGAAAGGAGACAGCAATAATTTGAAATTCGTTGTTTTGCCAAGTTATAAGCACAGTTATCCCTTGAGAGTCTCAGGGGGGTTAGGAGCAAATGTGAAAAATCATGAACAACTCTAAGCCGCAGTTCAAACCTCTATTTTTAATAATCCTGATCATATTTAACACAAAAAAACATGTAAAATAACACACTGTACCCCTTGAAAAAGTTGTAGTTTCTACAGAAGAGATATTTGCATTATGTATGCTATGCAGTCTTCACAGTAGCCTGTATAGTTACAGTAACTGCTTCATGATTTCCATCTCCTATGAAAAGCTCAAGATACAACTGTGTGAGAGAAAATAATGTGACTGGTCTAAATGGCAGAGACAAAGAGGAGGCATTCCCAAACAGAGAACATAGACCGTGGTTCTTTAGCACATTGGAATTTTTAACAAAATTCAACTGTTTATAATAAATATATGTATGTATACTTATCATAGTAAATGATAAAATTAATAATACATAGCATTTATGACACTATTTTTTTTAGTTTTCCTTGCATACATATTGTCTATGATTTTCTGTGATGTGCCACAGATATCCAGAAATTCCCATTTAATGGCCAACCCATGAATAACTAAAATTCAAATGTGAAACCTGCGAATGTTGAGGGATGACTAGACTATTTTGATTAAGGAGGTGGGGGAATTAATGGAAGTGGACAATATACACACCTTTGCCTCACAGAATTCTAAAAAAATAGACTTAGTATATCCTTTAAAATATCAATTTAATATAATAAGAGCTTGTTAATGGTTAGAGTTGTCCAAAAATAGAATGGACTACCTTGGGCAAGTGAATTTCCTGTCCCTAGAGGTCTTCAAAAGGTTGTTCATTGGGAGTATGGTAGAAGGGTTCTATGATTTGGGAGGTATTGCAGTAGATAACCTCTTTAGTTCCTTTTCAAGTCTGGTACTCTAAAAGAAATATGGGAGAAATGAGCTTAAGTTATTTTGGAGAACAAAATGTTTTTATGTTGTATGTAAGGAATATATCCAAATTGATAAATTCTACCCTTATCCCATTTCTCTGAGCTCCATTTCATAGTAGCTACCACTAATGGAAGTTTATGCCATAGCTTCAGCTCTCATATATCATATATCATATGTCTAATCAGATTGGTATAAACTCACTCAAAGACACAGGAGCAAGAAACATAAAGGTTAAAATACAGAGAACAATAGAAGTAGAGAGAAAGGAATGATTGTCGTGTCCAGAGTGTCCTGTAAGTTACATTGTAAGCCAAGGTCTTGTAGTTGTTGATATTTTTCCCATTTCTACTAAAACAATGGATTGGTCAATGAGGGAATTCCATTCTGTCTCTTGACGTTCCTTCATGTAAGGCAGGAAAAAATAGACACAACAGGGACAGATGCAATAGCAAGGTTATGTGCCCATGGCTTTATGTTGACCCAAGTAGAGCAAATAGGCTACTAGTACTACCACCCTTTCTTTCTGCCCAAAATGTTTACAGAAATTATTCCCTTTCTCACCAATAATAAGAGAATAGGCAAGTAGATCCTATAGCAATCTTGCACATATCCACTCAGTTCTAGTCCAGCAGCCAACCAAAAGGTTAAACACAGGAAACAATTACAGAAGACCTGCATTGACTCCAAAATGAAGGCTAGGTACCTCCATTACATGTCATCAGGCACTTCCAAAAGCAGGCTTCCTGAATGTGCCTGTTCTCTAGACTGAGCCCTCATTGACCAGTCAATCCTTCATTACATTCCCAAAGATAGAAGGACATATTAGTGAGGCTTTTCTCATTTCTGCCACTTCTAGACCTGAGGACTCAACACTGTCGTGTAGCAGTTGAGACCCCATCCTTCATGTGGTATAACCAATTGCAGGTCCTTAGATGACTTGCCTGTCCGTCCAATGGCAAGTGACCCTGCCATCACAGGCATCACACCCACACCATCTCCATTGACTGAAAATGACCCTAATACGATCAGCCATTGGACCAAAGCTCCATAAATCATAGGCCTAGTAACCTGATGATTGGTAATGGGGGCGTGGGAGAATACAACTGGTGCTGATAATTATATTTGTTGTGTTTTATGCTATTTTTTATGCTTCCTTGATATCACAATACTTTCTATTTTAATTAAATTGTTCTTGTTCTCACTATTTCCAGATTCTCTATCACTATTATTCATCAAACTCTCTTCCTTTGAGGTTCATAATATTCAAATTTAACAACCCAATTCAAATTCTGGTAGCCATGGTCTATTGATCCCCACACCACTTTCCATCTTTCTTCCATGAGTTAAGTGGATGAATAATATTCTTTTTTTCTCCTTCCCAACTCCTGCCCTCATATTGGGAGACATCAACATATACATTGATACACCCTCAAATATCCTATTTTCCCAATTCCTAAATCTACTCAATTCTCATGACATACTCTTCTATCCTACCTCAGCTACAAATGGAAATAGTTATGTCCTTGATCCTGCCATCACGCACATGCATTCCACAGCTGTATTCATGAACTTTGAAATTCCTTTATACCTGATCCTAACTTTTCGTCATTCCATCTTCTCTTTGATTTATGACCATTAGCCCTGTTCTTTTAGCCTCCTCATGAGCTCCAATCCCCCTGACCCTCAGTTCTTCTTCCAGTTTATTCCCACCCCCCCTCCCCATGCCACCCCACATTGACTGAACTCTCCACCCTCCCTATTCGATAGCTTGGTGAATCAATTTATGTCTACACTATCCTCTACACCTGAATACCTCGTCCCCTTGTCATGCATTTCCAAACCCCAACTGTGAATTACTCCCATCATTTCCTCTTTGCTCTTATTCATGTGCTACTGAACAGAGCTGGAGAAAGTTACAAAACTATGCTGACTATAAATTTATATCACATTATCTCAACTGGGCTCTCACTGCAGCAAGTCAATATTTTTAAGAGGAAGTCAAAACAAAAAGAGGTTACTACAAAGGGGGAGAGGCATTATATGACAACAATATGGTTGGGAACTGGTGCGGCAGAGTCCAACGTAATTTCTAGATGGTATCCAGGAAGGGAGATAGAGGCCAGGTTCTGGAAAAGATAAGAGATTTATTACATGGATTAGTTTGGCAAGATAAATGAGATCATTTCAAAAAACAGAGAAAATAAGGTTGTTGAAGAGCAGTTAGGTGGTATAGTGGATAGGGTGCTAGGTTTGAAGTCCAGAAGACTCCTGTTTCTGAATTCAAATCAGGCCTCAGACACTGGTTATGTAACCCTGGGCAAGTCACTTAACCCTGTTTGCCTCAGTTTCCTCATCTGTAAAATGGCAAATGGTAAACCACTTCAGTATCTTTGTCAAGAAAACCCCAAATGGCACCACAAAGAGTCAGATACAGCTGAAAAATAACTGAACAATAACAACAAAAAGGTTGATGAAAGGAAGGCTTTTTTTCCCCTTGACACTGGGTTATTCTATTTCACTTGGACCAGAAATGAGATGGTCACTCATGGATCCAATCCCAATGCTAAACAATAAGGAAGCTTTAACCTTCCCTGTTTTTCTGACCTGGGCCAGATTACCCTTCCTTTGTTCACAGTTCACTATATTGGTGCTGTAAAACCATTGATTTCAGCCCACCTTCACTCAGAACCCTCAAATTCAAGTAATCCATCAGCCTAAGCTTCCTTTATTAGCAGAGGTTATGGGTATATACCAATATCTAGGCAGGACTGCCATTTTGTGATAGGTCATAAGTTTAGAGAGCTGATAGGGGAGTGTCAGAGCTCTGTAGCAGCAGATGGGGGGAATAAACAGTGAGAACCAGAGCTGGTACTGTACTGGATTGTAGTGCCCTTAGGAAGATGATGTGGGCACAGCCTGCCAATTCATTGGTGGGTCCAATAAAAGCTGTACGGACTCAGAAGGGACTGAGAAACTCATTCCAAAGGAATGAGAAATCCAGCACAAGTGGCCCAGATGAGTCAGGAAATTTAGAGAAACAAACATAGTTGGATACGGAAAGAAAATAGGAAAATTAGGTGGAAAAATCAGGAGTTAAAAACCACAGAGAATCTAGATGTGAATTTTTAGTTTTACTGGGGAAAAAAAAAGGTGCCTTGATAAAGAAGTGGAAGGGTCCAAGAGACAGCTAGGTTGCATAGTAGATAGAGCACTGATCCTGGAGTCACAGAAACCTGAGTTCAAATTTTACCCTGGACACTTAATAGCCAGGTGAGTCTGGGTACTTTACACAGAGGTAGGCACTTAATAAATGCTTATTTCCTTCCAAGAGTTGATTCAAATGGTGATCCCACCTGACAAAGCCTAACTTTGATTCCTCAAGTAAGCACCACCATTTCTCTTCCTTCCTTCCTTCCTTCCTTCCTTCCTTCCTTCCTTCCTTCCTTCCTTCCTTCCTTTCTTTCTTTTTCTTTCTTTCTTTCTTTCTTTCTTTCTTTCTTTCTTTCTTTCTTTCTTTCTTTCTTTCTTTCTTTCTTTCTTTCTTTCTTTCTTTCTTTCTTTCTTTCTTTCCTTCTTTCTTTCTTTCTTTCTCTCTCTCTCTCTCTTTCTTTCTCTCTTTCCCTCTCTTTCTTTCTTTCTTTCTTTCTTTTTTTGGTTTTTGGATAGGAGAGGACAGGGCGATTGGGGTTAAGTGACTTGCCCAAGATCACATGGTTAGTAAATGTTAAGTATCTGAGTCTGGATTTGAACTCAGGTCGTCCTGCCTCCAGGGCCAGTACTCTATTCACTGTGACACCTAGCCACCCTAGGCACCACCATTTCACATATGGCATAGACTCCTTCCTCATTGCTATGTCTTGGAATTACAAGTTTCCTTCAAAATTAGGCTTGATCAAGCACCATTTTCTTCATGGAATTTCTTGCAAACTTTCAACCAAAATGAGGGAAGGAAAAGGTTAGAAGAGAATAAGAAAAGAAGAGAAAGTGGAGTGACTGAATATAGACAACTTTTTCAAGGACTTTATCTGGGAAGGGGGAGAGAGACATCAGTTGACAGCTAACGGATGGTGGGATCAAAGGAAAAAGCAGAGGAGAAACAGGGAGAAGTTAGAGGGAAGTCTTCATTCTATGAATAGTCATTGAAGCAATATAGAGTGAATTAGCTTTTGGAGAAGAAAGAGCAAAGTAAAAAGTCAAAGGAAAGAAATTCCAGCGAAGACAGAGCACAATGATTCTAGTGTCAACTTTGTAGGTCACCAGTGCCTACCAAGTCAAGTAAAACCTCTTTATCCTGGTATTCAAGGTCTTCACCACTGGTTGTAAACAGGCTAGAGATGGCCTCGCCATCCTTATCTCATGCTCTTTCCCTTTACTTACTCCAAGTTCTAGCTTAATTAGATTCCCCTATATCCACACATTCTTTTCCTGCCCTCTCCCATCTCTGTGCCTTTTGCTGCTGTGCCATCCCCCTTACAGGAACAGTCTCCATTCTTCTTTTCTTCCTTATCCCCATTTACTGAAGTCTCATACCCCCCCAGAAGTGTTGGTGCTATCACTTAGGGGCAGCTAGGTGGCACAGTGGATAGAGAGCTGGTCCTGGACTAAGGAAGATCTGAATTCCAATTCAGTCTTAGACACTTACTAGCTGGGTGGCCCTGAGAAAGTCACTTTAAAAAAAAACAACCCCCCTTTGTTTGCCTCAGTTTCCCTATCTATAAAATGGGAGTTAATAAAAGCATCTACTTCCTAGGGTTGTTGTGAGAATCAAATGAGATACATTTGTAAAATGCTTAAGCACAGTGCCTGGCTATACTAAGGGCTTTATAAATATTAGCAAT
>NW_027187419.1:60406793-60426926 GCF_028583685.1 Petaurus breviceps papuanus | reverse complement strand
AAGATAGCACTTCAACTGAAGGAACCTAGGGATTCTATGAGCAGAGAAAAGTGGGACCTCTTTCATTTCTAGGCATGGGGGACAGCTTGTGCAAACACACAGATGTAAGAGGTCACAGATACAATTTGGCAAGTACATGGGAAAGAAAGTAATGTGCAATGAACTTGAAAGGGAGGCCAGATGCAGAAGAGCTTTGGAAGACCAAAAAGGAGGAATATTGTAGAGGCAAAAACTTCTCAGGCAGGGGATTGACACGGTCAGACCTTTGGTCTATATAAATTTGACAAATATATATTTATATATAATAATAATATATAATATAATATAAATTTGAGAATATAAATATAATATAAATTTGAGAAACTTCACAGAGACTAGGTTGGAATGGGGAGAGACATGAGGCAGGAAGAAAATTTGCAGGTGAGGTGGCCCAGTGCATAAACTACTGGGCCTGGAGGCAGGAAGAGCTAAATTGTAATTCAGCCTCCAACATCTACTAGCTAAGTGACCCTAGACAAGTCACTTAGTCTCTATTTCCTCAATTGCAAAATAAGAATAATAACAGCACCTACTTGTTACTACATAAATGCTTATCTCCACCTGTCTTTTCTTTTTTTTTTTATTGCAATAGATCTGGGGAGAGGTGATGAAGGCTGGAACTAGAGACGACACCAGCCCTGCCTCCTCCCATCCCTTGCATCCAAATTCTGTGTTTTTCACTCCAAGATGGTTTTGTTTGTTTGTTTTTTTGCCAGTTAGCTCCCTGTTCAAAGGGAGCCTTCTGTGTGGAACAGAGAAGCAGGCATATGGAAGCAAATGGTTATCGGGCACTTAACTCTCTATATAGTAAAATTTAAAGAATGACAATAAATAAGATAGAGTCGTGTTTCTCCAGTGCCTAGGAGATTGGATAAAAATTTGGCTAGCCGCTCAAGGTAGTTTTCCATCAACACTGTAACTGACTCCCATTAGGAAACCCGGCATATGAGCACTTAATAAAGGCAATTTAATGATGGTAATGATGATTCACACATCACGATCACCTAATCCAACTAGCGAAAGGACACGGGGGAAATCGTAATAAAAGGGCAATATGACCAAGGTCAATACTAAATGGCTATTTGCACATTTTGCTGTTGTGGAAATCGCATTTCTCACCCTCCCCATCCTCGCCTAAATGGTCTTTTTGCAGCAGTTTGGGGAAAGGAATAAGTGCCCAGATCCACTTGGAACTAGGATTCTTCATCCAGACCGCAAAATCCTTGAGTTTCAGAGCGATCAGAGTATAAGCATCTTTCTTCTCTCATCCTGATCGTTGGAAGTAGGGGGGCTGAAGTGGGGGACCAAATTCAACTCCATGGCGTGACACTCAATCTCGTACACCGGCGAAGGTCAGTCGAGGTCAGGAAGCCGAGCATCTCAGCAGGCGTCTGCCAGTCCTAGGGCAATTCGGTCCCGGAGAGTGTGGGAGTTGGGGAGCAATCTAGGTCCCCACGGCGCCCCTCCCTGCCTATTTCTCAAGCCACAAAGCCCAAGAATATGCGTTAACTGGATGGCTATTGCAGCTCCCCGCCACTGCCTCAAACTCCATCACCCACCACCCCCATCTGTGGGCCAAGGACGGGAGGGAGAGAGGGAGGGGAAGTGGGCGGTGCACACGTGTGTGCGTGGTGCACGTCTGTGTGTGTGTGTGTGTGTGTGTGTGTGTGTGTAGGGGGGAGGGTTGTGTCCATGACAGGCGCACGTAGCGGACCCTTTACCAAACCTCAAGACGCCAGAGTGTAGCACAAGCGCAGAATATTTTTTTACCTGCTGCAGTCAGTGTCTCTGCTGCTGCTGCTGCCTCCTCCTCTACCTCCTCCTTCTCCCTCCCTCCCCCCCTCCTCTTTTCCCCACCCCCCCATCCCTTCTGCACTCCCTGCAAACTCCAGAGCCGGAAAACAGATTCCTATCCGTCTTGCATTCGGGGAGATGAACATGCCAGAGGAAATCTGCTCTATTTAGGAAGAACCCGAGGACTCTCCATCGGGAGAAGTCAAGGTGACTACCTTGCTATCCCTCTTTTTAACCTCCTTCCCCCCCCTTCCAGTGCTCGGTGTCTGCTGTGTGGTGCTTTCTGTATATGTGATCCCACTGTCTGTCTCCTATCACTGGGCTGAGGTTGGGAAAGGGGCCACTCTATGCATGAGCATCTCTACATTTTCACACTTTCGTTCTGCCTTTTGTTGCCATCCTAGGACTTAGTCAGGAATAGCTGCTGCCCCGCGTTTCCTGTTGAATGAAGATTTGGGGTTCCCCCTCAGTCTGTGGCATTTCCCAATCTGTGGGTGAGGAGGGATGTTTTGGGGAAAGAGGCAAGGGTTGAGTAGAAAAGGGTATGTAGGGAAAATGGCATGACACTCTTTTTGCTTACATGACTTGTAGGCTGTCCTGTGGGACTCTGCATCAGCCCCAGAATTCAAACAGTTGTTCATTTTCAGAATGTAAGATGTGCTTTTGAAAATTTGCATTCCCAACAGCTTCGTAATGACTGCAGATCATTCTATGTGCATATCCATCATTCACACTGTTTTCATTCCCCATATGCTCGCCTGTATTTTTCCCACCGATGGATGGAATTTTTTTAAGAGAAAAAAAAAAAACAACCCAATATCTTTTGACTTTTGCATCATTTCAGGAAAATTTGCAAATTAATTAGCCGTAGTCCCTGATAGGTGTGATAAATACCTGCAGAGTCAGAACAATAGTGTTTGGCTTGGAGAGGTTTTGTTTGTTTGTTTGGGGGGAGCAATTACCAGGTGGGGTTTTTTGGTGGTTGTTTCTTGCATGATCTTAAATTTCCAACTTGCTATACTTGAACATTAAAAACCATGTCTTTTCATTGAAGAAGACAGGGGTTAAAATGAATGAAGACCTGAAGGTTAATTTAAGCTGGCTGCCTCAGGATCATTTAGATGCCAGTTCTCCGGAGAATGTCTCAGCTGCAGTTTCCTCCCTGATTCCCGTCATAGAACCAGAGCCAGAGCTCATAGTAAACCCCTGGGACATTGTTTTGTGTACTTCAGGAACCCTCATCTCCTGCGAAAATGCCATTGTGGTCCTTATAATTTTCCATAACCCCAGCCTGCGTGCACCCATGTTTCTCCTGATAGGCAGTCTGGCACTCGCAGACCTATTGGCAGGGATTGGATTGATCATCAATTTTATTTTTGCCTACCTGCTTCAGTCAGAAGCCACCAAGCTGGTCACGATAGGACTGATTGTCGCCTCTTTCTCAGCCTCTGTCTGCAGCTTGCTGGCTATCACTGTAGATCGTTACCTCTCGCTGTATTATGCTTTGACTTACAATTCCGAAAGGACTGTCACATTTACCTATATCATGCTTATAATGCTCTGGGGAGCTTCTATCTGTCTCGGACTGCTGCCTGTCATGGGCTGGAACTGCCTCAAAGACGAATCCACTTGCAGTGTGATCAGACCTCTCACTAAGAATAATGCCGCTATCCTCTCTGTCTCCTTCCTGCTCATGTTTGCTCTCATGCTCCAGCTATACATTCAGATCTGTAAGATTGTGATGAGGCACGCCCATCAGATTGCCTTGCAGCACCATTTCCTGGCCACATCGCACTATGTGACCACCCGGAAAGGAGTCTCTACTCTGGCTATCATTTTGGGGACCTTTGCCGCTTGCTGGATGCCTTTCACCCTTTATTCTTTGATAGCAGATTATACCTATCCCTCTATATACACTTATGCTACCCTTCTTCCAGCTACCTACAATTCCATCATCAACCCTGTGATATATGCCTTCCGAAATCAAGAAATACAGAAAGCTCTCTGGCTTATTTGCTGCGGCTGCATCCCTTCCAACCTCTCGCAGAGAGCCAGGTCGCCCAGTGATGTGTGATGATACACAGCTTAGGAGAACGCTGGCCGCTTAACACTGTCTTTTCCAAACACTCTCGCAGTCTAGTTGTTGGTTAGATGCTCTTATTAAATTCTGTATGTTAGATTCTGCTCGGCCACAGGAGGCACTTCACATTTGTCAAAGAAAAACCTCCTTAATCTAGAGGAGTTCAGTGGTTAGAGAAAATGGATTTGAAAATAATCAGTGTTTTTATGCACCTTTACTGTCTTGTACTTTGCTCAGGATTTTTGTCTGGTTTCTGGCAAGGGAGTGGAAAAGAAAGGGTAGATACCATGGTCTGCTCTAAGCTAGTCTAAACTAATATTTCAATTGTCACCTGATCTTTAAATGAACCTTATCAAGAGGAAAAAAAGAGAAACTTAAAGATCTTTTCTAGAATTCTTTATATGATTAAAATAGTTTCTCAATCCTGTATGAATAAAAAGGAAAAAATCTTTTAAACCAACAAGAGGGGAAAAGAAAAGTATACATCATTGTGACCTGATTTCCTTATCATAAACCCAATTATAAACTACCAGATTGCATTTTAAAACCATGGCCCAGTTTAAAAAAAAAGTTAATCTTGGTAACTACCATCCACTGAGAATTAATTTTAAATTAATGTGTTACAATGACATCTGCATGGTTGTCATTATTAACTGGACCCCTATATCCAGATTACCACTTAAGCATAGATGGTAAACAGAATATAGCTTGACAATTTTCTTCTAAAATTAAATGTGTCTACTTTGGGCTTGATACAAGTTGATACAAGATTGATTAAATCCAACTATTTTAGTAGTCAAATCTTTCCCCCATGGTATGAAAAGGACAATGTGAGGAAATCAACTAATGGAAATAGAAAAAATATGTCATATGAAGGACATTGATGTGAAGGGCATTGTGGGACATATTTATAGTAATTTTCTTTTCTGTATACAACTATAAATGTACCAAAAGTTATTTCCAGTTTTAAAATTTTTGTTAGAATTTTGAAACTACATATTGAATGTTTCTGGTTTATAGTTCCATGCCACAAAACTGCATTTGAACTGTGATCTTCTGTCTTAATGGTTGATTCAATTTATGAGTGCATATATAAATCAGGATTTATGGTCTACGGGATGGGAATTTCCAAACCATTATGTGACCCTTCATAAAAGGTAAAGTGTAAGTTGTTTTCTTTCCATCTACTTAAACAGAACATTAAAAATGCAATAAAACTAGGATATTTCTTTTCAGAGGGAAAGATTTTCATTAGAGTAATTTGATGAGGAAAACAATATCAATTGTATCATAATTAGTGGTGGGTTTGTGTATATCATTTCCATTGCTGTTGACAAATATCAAGTGAAGAAATTCCCAAGCAGAGCAGTGAAATTTTGGCTCTGTCTACACCCACAACAGCAGAACTTTGAGACAACCAATTGGCTCAGGCCATCTATATGATGGCCTGATTGGAAGAGCCAATCCTTTGAGGTCTCTGCTGATCGAATGGCTCTAAAGTTGGATCTGTTTAACTACAAGTCACACTCAAAATGGTTCTCACAACCATGCTGCAATTCTATAGTATGCTATAGAAGCAGCCAATAAAGTCAGTGCCAATGCTATTTGCTTTGGGTAAACCAGTATTAGTAACCTGGCTACTTGAATCAATATCTATTGTCATGGGCCAATCATGGAATCAAATATAAGTTAAGTTCTTTGTACTGCATATCAATGTATGACTTTTAATACCATTTGGTGGTGGGGTTGGGGAACTATACCATGCATGAAAAATCTTAAATATTTGGATGAGTTGGTAATTTGAGTGTGATAGATTTTTTTTCAATTAAGTAGCATTCATTATTATCTGAATGATGAATGATGTATGTGAATGATAAAAGTGAGATGACTTTATAGAGTGCCTAGGATGATTCCTTCTGGACCAAGTTTTAATGGCAACAATGTGTGCTTTGATGGAAAACTCCACCATTTAAATATTTCATCTGCTTACTTCAATTTCATTTCAAGAATCTTGGTTTGTGGTATGAATGCACAGATACATATGGCAACTCCTCCATGACTTCATGATTTGCCATTCCTAAAACCAAAAACAAAACAAAAAAAAGCCTCCTCATCCTTTGGCGGTCAACCTAATGATCATAGCCTTCTCTGAATATAATTTTTCTGGTCCTCTAATGACAGAGACCTATAATCAATTCTTGGCTTGTACCCAAAGCTTTTCTAGTTTGGTAAGACCTTTCAGGTTTTCTGCTCCCCATAGATTTCAGGGAACCAGGACACCACAAACCATGATGAGGTACAATTTCAGTGCAGATTGCATCTATTAGTTGCTTAAATTTGGGTGTAGAGTGATAAGATCATCTGACTTTTTCAGAATTTTCATCTAATACATTATAAGTGATAATAGTTGTAGTTTTAAATTTTAAAATGTACTTTAAAAATCACAATTTTCCATTTACCTATCTAAATATCCTCATATCATATCCTCTTCTGAGAATGTGTAGAAACTGTTTTTGTCCACCATTTGCAAACTAGCATCAGGAAAGACATATTTCATTAAAAAAAATCTGTGATAAAAAACTCAGCCTTCCTTTTTGGAATTATATAGTACAGAAATACTGATGTGGGCACTATATGATATTTTACCCACCCTTTCCTCTTAGTCCCAAGCGTGTTTGTATGAATACTATAACAGTTTAGTATCACTTTTGACTGAGTGAAAACACTTTTGTACCTGCAGTTTCCCCCTTTATCTGTTTATTTAATTTCATGTTAATGTAGACTCAGCAGCATTCAGTGGTTATCATATTATTTATTTGGACCCATTTTAACAGTAGGAGTAGGAGCAGTAAGAGTTGTACTAATACTAGTAGTAGTAGACTGGTTTTAGATATCCAGATCCTGTTTTTCAAACCAAACCCATTAACTGTGATGTTTGTTTTCATCATTGAAGGTTTCAAAGTGCTGAGTGTATGTAACTTCTTTGTGTGTATGTGAATGTCTGTGTCAACAGTTTATCCAATAGTTTTAACTTTCCATCATGACTAAATACATCATAGAAGATAAGTTATATCTGCAATGCCTCTGAAGTAAGAGATCATCTTTGCTATGCTGTCCCAATTTCTAACTATTAAGTAAGGAACCCATATGTGTTTCTAATACTAACAGTCCATCCTACCAGTGATTGCTATGACCTTAGCCCAATCTTCATTTAGTTGCCTATTGATTGCTTTTCTTTCTTTTGGTGCCTGGGTTTTGTTTTTTAAATAATTTCTTTTCACACTTTCTCAGTACCATGGGCCAGGGCAACAAATGAAAATGAAAATCAACCCTGTAAAACCAAAGTCTTGTGAGCAGCTTCAGTAACATTGGTGGGAAAGGAGAAAATTTTGCCAAAATTATATATATATAGATATATTTATACACACGTGTATGTTTGTATGTGTGTAGACAGAGAGATGGGGGAGAGAAAGAGAGAGAGAGAGAGAGAGAGAGAGAGAGAGAGAGAGAGAGAGAGAGATTAGGTTTATCTAGTCTGCTCTTTTGACCCCAATGAAGTAAACTTCTGTTTTGTTTTGGGGGTTTTTTAAAGCAAATATGAAAACATGGATATTGATGCTACTTAGTATTCTAGTAGTTGTCTGCTCTATTGTGAAGCAACTTAACTACATGACAAACCATATTGAATTCAGTGTTTTAAGACATCTAGCCTTGAAGTTCCTTTAGATTAAATTTCCTAACATTTAAAGTGTTAAGATGTACACAAAATACTTCTTTTGTAAAAGCAATACAATCCCATCGAGTGGAAACTGAAAAGTAGAATTAGAGCAAAAGGGAGAGAGAGAGATAGCAATAATAGACTTGGGAAAACATTTGTGTGGGAATCTAAGGTGCATAAAGGATTTTGACAGATCTGTCTTTCTTTGATGTTAGGCATGAGTGACATTATAGACTCTAAGTGAACTGAAACAACTTTCCAGAATCACTGTTATTTTGAACATTTATAGAAACACAAATACTGTATGTGTCTACCCATGAAGAATTCAAAACTCCTCCCTCCAAAATGCAGACAGTTGGTTTAGAGATTCTAATAGTACAAAAGTGATTAAAGAGGAACTTTCATTATTATTCATTATTCCTATATTGAAGCCAGAGTTTGTATTTCTGTAAAATGTTTTGACTAGGTAAACTTATATATAGCATAAAATTTACCTATTTGGGGCTAGTATAAAACCACTTTTAATTATCATATAATGATCCTATTGGACATCTAAACACATCTTGAAACCTTGGCACAATTCAGTAGCACAATTGGCAGTCTAAATAAAGTACACACCTTTGAGAAATGTTCACGCAGGTTAGAACTGGAGTCAGGGGAGTGGAGGACGAGGGGGAAACTTCAACCATGGGACTGACTCTGCTATTGGCTCTATCTGATGAGAATTATTTCACTTTTCTCATGATCACAGGTTTAAATAGGAGAAAAAAAGAAAGGAATAATTGAAAACCAGAGGTATTAAAAAAACAGTTTAATTTATGTCCTTGAAGGCAATACAAAAAGGAAGTTTGAAGTAATTATCTGGAGTCTAGCTCCCAAACCTGCTATTTGTTGTTATTGTTGTTTTTAATGGGCTTTTGTCCAAAGATATTCAGACTATCTACATTAGTATGGAACTTACTGAACCTGGTTCTCCTTTTTCTTTCCCCAGGGAGAAAAAAATTACTCTCTTTTGGCATAGAGGCTTGGGATGGGGAGAGGATACCTTCCTCAGGCTCTCCTCATATGTAGGAGTAGCACAGGCATTTTGAATAGTTCCAGTAATACCTTATGGAAGGAATGCACACCTCTGCCTAGGGTCAGATGCTCTAGCTTCTAAGGATCATTCCATCCTTGAGTTTCTATAATTCTATGCGTTTCCTTCTTCTCCACCTCTCCATACAATGACAACCCAGATGCTGAGAATTGTGGGGGGAGGGGGGAGCAGAAAAGGGTTGTTCTTGAATGAGGAGGGGAGAAAAGGCTGCTAGCACAAAGAAGCAGTGAGCATTGTTAAGACATCACTGAACCTGGGGAAAAGTCCCATCCATGAAGTTCACTACCTGTGTGGTATTAGGCAAGTCATTTAACTTCTCTGGGCCTCGGTATTTTCATTTATAAAATGGGCATAATAATATTTATATTACCTTGAAATTTAAACACCATATAAAATGAGTTTTATTACAAAATAATCAGGTCTTTGATTTATAATGTAAAGTAAGGTTTTGAGGTATTAGTAGAGAAGCATTTAAAAGTGTTATTTATGAGTTATTTTGGAGTAATGACTTCTGTAACTGTGTTAATTGGTTGAAACAAACCTCTTCACAAGAGATTTGAGCCCATGCAATTTAAGGCTGGTGAGACCTGATTTCCTCTACCATTGACCTTGTACCTATTATTGAAATTTGTATAGGTTAAATGTTTATAACTCCATTCTTTAGTTGTGAAGCAGAGAAATGAGAGAATTATACAGATGACTTAGAAAAAAAAACATAAATGAAAAGTAATTCAGGCTTAAATGGAGCTTAAATGCCTAATTACAACCAGTATGTTATATAGGAAAGGGACCTGAACCCAGAGAGGAAGAACTTGATTCTGGTTCTGATCTGATCAGTAACTAGCTGGATAAATCATAGCTTCTCCAGGCCTCAGTTCCATCATCTTTAAAAAGAATTGGAGGGGTGGGTCAGCCTTTAAGGGTGACTCAGTGTCTCCATTATACATTATTCCCCCCCCCCAACAAATAGTCTTCAAACTATTTTATTTTTCTAATCCTAAGAAATAAAAACATCAGCTAACATCAGTGGACATATCCCCAGTGGTAAATTAGCTTTCTTGTGCAGTGGAAAGAAAATGTTTCCTTTAGAAGCAGATTTTTCTGTGAATTAATTGAATGAGCAATCACAAGTAGAATATTTTAAGAAATAGAAATGGACTTTAATGTAATTCTTTAAAGGGCATAATTTTGTTGTGCTTACAAAGATTCCATAGATCAGGGGATTCTGAATTGGTTCTGTAAAAAGACTAATAGCTGCAGGCTGGAAACCCATTAGGACAGATAGAACCAGAGACCTGGAATGGATTTTTTTGCAGTCATTTGCACTAAACCTATGTTGCCTAAGACATATGGTTCTCTTACCAAACATCTCTGACGACCAATATTCCACATGCATCAATGTCAAGAAATATTTCTTATACCTAGTTCAAATATCTCATGTTACAGTGGAATTCTGGAGTCAAGAAGACTCATCTTTCTGAGTTCAAATCTGACCTGGCATCACTTTCTAGCTGTCAGACTTAAGTGACTTGATCTTGGGCAAGTCATTTAACCCTGTTTGCCTCAGTTTTCTCATCTGTAGGATGAGTCGGAGAAAGAAATGGCACACCACTTCAGTATCTTAGCCAAGAAACCCCAATGGGGTCACGAAGAGCCAGACATGACTGAAAAAAAGACTGAACAACAATGTCCTTAAAGATGGAGCAGAGTCGGCTTACATTCTCCATAGCAACTATTCATATACTTGAATATATTTTAAAATTGTATCTTATTCTTCTCTTCTTCAGACTAAATAATACCAAATTATTCACTCATTTTCTGATGGATTCCACTTCTATATTTTTTTTTGTCACTTTTTAGACCTTTCTACAGTCTCATGATGTCTCCCTTTCAAATGTTGGCAGTAAAGCTAGGTATAGTGATCCAGTAAATACAATGCAGTGACGTCATCTCTTATAGTCTACATAGAATACATGACCTTTCGATAGATCTTACATATCTCTAACCATATATCAGTCCACAGTACCTCTCTCAGCCCAGACGCACCCCAGTACAGAGGCCTCCCTTATATACCAGACCCATATTGAAGATGGACACTCTATCATTAACTTTGCCATTCTTCCTTCTTCTCTCCACAGACACCATCACCTTGATCTATTGACCTGGGTCAAAGAATAGCAGACAAGAATAAGGACACTCAAGACTGTAGGACATAGTAAAGATGTTTTCATAATGCATAAGTGTTACTGGAGACAGGCTGGCCAAAAAACAACTGTTATACACATACACACACCTAGGTTATTGTCTTTTCCATTTTCCATCTGGTTGTTGGGGGCTTATAGAAACAGTCTTGATGGTCATATTACTACTCTTTTTTTTAATTAGAAAGCATTTTATTTATTTATGGTCTTGTTTTTTTTGGAGGGTGGAAGGCAGGGCAATTGGGGTTAAGTGACTGCCCAAGGTCACACGGCTAGTTTTGTGTTAAGTGTCTGAGGCTGGATTTGAACTCAGGTCCTCCTGACTCCAGGCCGGTGCTTTATTCACTATGCCACCTAGCTGCCCCCATATTACTACTCTTTAAGAGAATTAATAAAAAAAAATATTAGAACTATTTCAAATTTGGTATTATTCCTGTGAGATAGAAGTGAATAGATCCATCAAATTTGACACAGTCATAGCAATGTCATATTAGTTATTATGTTTTAATCCTTCCTTGACTGCATTAGTAAATAGTTTTCATGAGCTGTGGTGACTATGACAGGAAAAACGTCATTGCTTGCTGTCTCATCTTCAAGCTGGTGATGAATCCTTCTATAATTAGCCAGCGTAGTTCTTAGATGAGAGAAAGACAGTTGAGCATAGTAAGGTCCTAGAATCATAGATTTAGAGATGGAAGACACTTGAGAGGACATAAAGTCCAACCTTCATGTTCTATAAGTGAAGCAAATGAGGCCCAGAAAGTGCTGGACTAGGAGTCAGGAAAATCTGAGTTCAAATCCTGCCTCATTCACTTGCTGAGTGACCCTGAGCAAGTCACTTAACTTTTCTCAATCTAAGTTTCTTCCTTTGTAAAATAGTGATAAACAGCAGCAGCTTCATCACAGATAACTTGTATGGAGTGCTCTGCAAATCTCAGAGTGCTGTGTAAGTGCTGGCTATCATCCAAGGTCACATAACTGATGGAGGCAAGTTTGGAACTCAATGTCCTATGACATCCCTTGTGCTATTCACTCTGTTAGAACTTCCCTGGCATAGGTTTTGAAAATCTAGAGTCACCTATATGTAATTGGGAGGCATGTATTTATATAGTTTATCATTTGAAAGATGGGGCAGGGGAGGAGTGGAAATTTTCAACAAGTTACTAATTAGACCTACTAATCAGGCAATGTGGTATAATAGAAAGAAGACCACATGTGCAGAGCAACCTACAGGAAACGAATTTCCATTCTCTCTGCCTCAGTTTTCTGAGTTGCAAAGTGAAAAGCTTGAATTAGATTATTGCTAAGGCCCCTTCCAACTCTGACTTTTCTGTGTTCCTCCTGTGGCCTTCAAGCCCCAAGAATTCTGCTGAGAACAGTTACATAAATGCTGCTTAATAAGGTTCCTTTTTCAAAAGAGCTTTTATTCTCCCAAGTGGACTGGTTGATTTAGATAATTTAAAATTACAGCATTATCATAGACCAAGATTTAAAAATGAAAACAAATACTTTCTTCCTTTCTTAACTTGGGGACAGGGACTCTCTTGTTCTTTTTATTCCCAGTACTCAGCACAGTGCCTGGCACATAGTAGGTGGTTAATAAATGCTTTTCCACTCATTTTTACTTCCTTCCTTTTCTTCCTTACATTCTTCCATTTTTCTTTCCTTCTTTCTTCCTTACTTTTTTTTTTTTTGCTTTTTTGGAGAGGGGATGGTAGGGCAATTGGGATTAAGTGACTTGCCCAAGGTTACACAGCTAATGTGTGTGTGTGTGTGTGTGTGTGTGTGTGTGTGTGTGAAGTGTCAAGTGTCTGAGGCCACATTTGAACTCAGGTCCTCCTGACTCCAGGGCCGGTGCTCTATTTACTGCACCACCTAGCCTCCCCTCTTCCTTCCTTCTTTTCTTTCTTTCTTTCTTTCTTTCTTTCTTTCTTTCTTTCTTTCTTTCTTTCTTTCTTTCTTTCTTTCTTTCTTTCTTTCTTTCTTTCTTCCTTCCTTTCTTTCTTTCTTCCTTCCTTTCTTTCTTTCTTTTTCTCTCTCTTTTTATTTTTTCTTCCTCCCCTCTTTTCTCTTCTTTCTTTTTTTTTCTTTCACTTGAAAAGACATCCTACTTTTAACAGGGGGCAAACCTACACATACAGGAAAGGTTTGTGAATATGATCAAAATAGGAATCAGAGGATAGATACTAAACCCAAAGCTCATCACAACATTTTGCCTCCTGAATAGACTTTGAAGCAGATGTAGCCAGTACCCTAAGCCAAGTGAATGGGTACACTTCCATCAGGTGTAGATTCAGAGTCCTTTGAAATATCGTGATTCTATTTTCAAGGGAATAAAGCTGCATTTCCTGACATGTCTGAATCCAAAGGCCATGTCTACAAAAACTGCAAAGGGGGGAGAAAAAGACAAAGATGCAGCCTATGCTTTATAGATGTCTTAGGAGCTGAATCTAATTAATGGCTATTGGGTCAGACTGGCCAGCTGCCACAAAAATGATTCTAAAAACAGCCAGAGAAGCCAAATGGAAACTGGCCTAGCCAATTTAAAATTGTGTCCTATGGATGTGACCACAATGAAGATGAAACAGAATAATCTGAATTATGTGTACTATAAGGATCTGCCTTTTGTAACGAAAGGCTTACTTTACACAAATCACCCACTTATTGTCAAACAGGAATTTTCTTTAAGGATTTGTAGGCATGGACTTTTTAAAGGGGAGTCTGCTTTAAAAAAAGAAAACTTCATCAACTAGAGGAAATTCTTTTCTTTTCTATGAACAATTAACTGTTAATTACATAAATAATTATATATCATATTCAAGTTTCTGAATATAGCAGTTGATATGGGTGATTATATTAAGAAATTTGAATGTACCTGAGCTGCTATGTGTCTGGTCTGAGAAAAGAAATGATTTTGTCTTAAAGACTTTTTTTAAAGCTTACTAGGTAGCTCTTACTAGTATGCTCCAGAACATGAAAAACATCTAGGGACACAAAAACCATGACTAGGACACTGAGGGGAATGACATTTAGTGGCTCCAAGGCTGGCTTCTTCCTGAAGAGGGCCAAACTATTCTTGCAATAATTCACCACAAAGTCAACCAAGTACCTCTCCCACTAGGCAGCTAGATTCTGTCTAGAATTCTGAGAGAATAAAAGTACCATCATTGACCAATGAATTGATGTGCAAGGAAATGGAATATTTTCTTCTATTGTAAAGGAAAGAAAATTAAGTGAAAAAAAGTTATAGCATCATCCCACAATTCTAATGGCAAATGGTCTAGTTGGGGAAGTAACTAGTTGAGCCACATGGCATATTAGAAAGAGCCTTGGGTTTGAATCCTAGCTCTGCCTTTTAAAACTGGCGAGAATTTAAACAATTCACCTAGACCCTCAGAGTCTTTATCTATAAAATGAAAACATTGGACCTCCAGGTCCCTTCCAGTTCTAGAGCTATAATATCTACAAAGATAAATATAAGTTATTATATGTTAAGTGCTAAATTCTTAGATGGTAGAGAAAATAAATGTTCCAGTTCAAAGCACTGGGCCATGAATATGGGCTGGGATTGTAAAGGAAGAAGACTCTATGCAAAGGCCTTCTTTAAAATGAGCCTTGGAGGGAAGAGTGCCTTGGATAAGGGAAAGGGAAGAAAATCCAGGAATAAAAAATGTAATATGAAAAGGCATAGAGATATAAATGGGTGTTGTGTGTTCAGAAACAATGAGGAAACTTGTTGTAAAATTGAATTAATTTATTTTTTATTTAAATAGATGTTTTAGAGTAGTAGTGTCAAAGTCAAATAGACACAGGGCCCCTAATCTATGCTAAAGAATCCCTACTGGCCACATATAGATAGTTTAAAAATGTAATATATCTATGTTTCATTTTATTTTTGTTTATCTTGTTAAATATTTCCCAATTACATTTTAATCTCGTTGTGGTAGCACTCAACTGCTACATAGTCATGTGTTTGACAGACACCTCTGTTTTAGAGAACCTATTTAAGAAAAAATTCTGAAACCCACATTTTAATAAACTCCTTAGTAAACTAAAAAATCACTTTTCTATAGACATTTTTCCATGTTTGTTCAAATCTAGGAAATGAACATTACTCAAAAAAATTTTTGATTTTGCATGTACAAAATATGTTTATTCCTTAGAAATTTCCAGTAAAATCTTAGTTAGATAAATACACCCCTATGCATAAACTTTTCTAAGAATATACTGCTGCTTTTAAAGAAATAGTCATAATTATGGAGTATTCTATCTTGGTCTTGGTAGTTGGTGATTCTTTGAGTATAATTTAAAAACAATGTCATGAACAGAAGTTCATTTTTCCTCCTCTTACTAATCCTTCTGGCTGAGTCCTGGCTCTCCAGGTAACAAGCAGACAGAGGAAATAGATCCTTGCTAATTTGATGAACTTAAACCAAAGAGAAAAGGATATCAATGAAGATATTGTCTTTTCAGTAGAATGTAATTTCCTTGACGGCAGAGACGTCTGCAGTTTGTCTTTGTATCCAGTTAAGCAAAGAGCAGGCGCTCAGTCATAAAATCACAGATTTAAAATTGGGAGGGTTCACCAAGTCCAATCTCCTCATTGTACAGATGAAGAAACAGAGGCTGTGAGAGTTATTTGCTCAGGATCGCACAACTAATAATTATCTCATTTGAATTTAGGTCTTGTGGACACCAAACACAGTTCTTTATCCACTATACCATGCTTTTTGAATTAGATTATATATTAGAAATTCCAGGTACTGTGGAAAGACTCCAAGGAGGAAAACTAATGCCCAGCCTCTCTCTACTTTTCCCCCTAAAAACAAAACAAAATCAAAACAACCACAACAAAAACCACCTTTGTTACAAAGGAATATTTTTACAAACTACTGACTTCCTCAATGCTATTTAATGGAGATAAAGCATAGCACACTTGTTTCCCTCTGATCAAATTTTTACCTTTTTTAGAGATGATATGTAGTCTGTATTTGACACAAATATCAGCTAATATCTTTTATTTGCTTAATTCATTTTTAGTAAAGTTCAGGTTGAAAAATTCACCTAATGAGGGAAACCTGGCAGGATTTTTTTTGTGTGTTTGATCTTAACCTTACTTATAATGAAATTTCTGGACTTTGCTTCAGACAAGGTCAAGTAAAAATGGACTGTTTTAGTCAACATACTCCAGTCCTCTGTGTATTTGTGTGTGTGTGTGTGTGTGTGTGTGTGTATTTTACTGTATTTGCACTTTGTCTTAGGGTTGTGCACAAAAATCCATCTTAGGGACATTATAAAATTAAGGATGATGTGTATTTGTTTTTCCCTGCTTAAGTAAGGGATTTTTAATCTTAAACTTGAAAATAAAATTATGAGAGTTTTATACATAAATAATTTTAATGGTAAATAACGTGGGAGGGGAAATTAATCCAACTGAGGAAACATTCTCAGATTTCCTATTAGATTGTTTTCCAAGTCAACAAGTCAAGTCAATTCAACAGACATTTATTAAATGATTACTCTGCTAGGTACTATACTAAACACTGGATATACAAAGAAATGACAAAAAGAGTCCCTACTCTCAAGGAGCTTACATTCTAATATGGAAAACAGCATGTAAATAATGAGGCACATATAAGATATATACAGAATAGATGGAAGGTAATATGGGAGAGGAAGACATGAGCAGGTATTGAATAATCCCACAATAAACATTTCTATTTTTTAAAACAGTCTTCTTACATGAGTTTAGAAATGTACAGTTTGAGTTGGTAATTGTACTTGAATATAACAACAACCAACTAAACCCTATTGATTTTTTCAAACTTTTAAAAACTCATCTTTTAGCAGCCCCTATTCATAACATTTAAGCAGCTAAGTAGCTCAGAAAGGTAACAACAAAACATTTTTGAACATTATGCAAGTTCAAATTTTATTTTTAGAATAAAGGGAACAAATCACCATTAAGGCTCTCCCTGCCTTTTGACCCTCTCTATTGCAAATCAACTTTAACTTATTAGGGAATGCCTTTCTTTAAGAAAATTTGATGTATAGAAATCAGAATTTAGAAGACAGGCAGATTAGGAATATTTATTTTTCAAAAAAACTCTCCCACATAAGAAAATTCTGATGAATCCTTTTGTGAATGATGAATTTCCTTCAACCACTTAAAATTCTCAGTTTACAAAAAAAAGAAGTAAATTTTAGCACAACTTTTCAAAAACATAAATCTATTGTATAAACCAATGGAGAGATGTCAGCTTTCTCTGTGGAGAGTTGCAGCCTCAGTAGAGCCCAGATTGGGGGGATGGAGATGTGGGGGGCTGGACCCAACCCCACATTGCCTACCAGCTACATGGCACTTATTTCTTTCAGCAGATTTGAAGCACAATGCAATGTCCACTTCACATGGGGTCACCTTATTCCTCCCAGCCTCAGAGAGCCAGCTAACATTTTCTTCAAGGAATGGGAATAATGGGCTGACTTATTCTCTGGCCATGCTTCAGAGTGAGGCAGCTCATCCTTCTGACTTGGGGCCCTTGACATAGATACCTTAGAATCTTTTCTCAACTCTATTCTTTTGATCCTTCCTCATGTCAAACAGGAAAAACTCACAGAAGTTGTCCATAAATTGCTGTTCATCTTTGACCACATCCCCAAATCTGGTTCTGCCTTCATAGATAGAAAAAGGCTTTTCCTTCATGGCTCCCTGAGCCCAAATAATAACAAACAAGGGGTTAGACTAGCAGCCTTCCTTTCTAAACTAGCTTCCAACAAAAGTAGCTTCGAACCACCAATGGGCCGTTAGCAATCTTTACCACTTCAAGTGTTTGCGGATTTTTTTTTCTTGAAGTGGCAGTGATTTTCCTGAGAGTTGGGAGAGAGGGGAGGAATCTGTCTGGGCTTACACTAATCTTTTAGGTTAATTGTTGCTGTTGCTATCAAGTAAACAAGTTTCCATGAAGCTGAGTTAGAAGTGAAAACTGTGGTACTAACCTCAAAGCTTCTGTTTTATTGCAGGTTTGCCAGGAAGATCTAGACTAAGCTAAAAAAAAAAAAAAAAACTCAAGCCAGAATTGGGGAATCAACATAGCAGGTGAACAAAGCATTTTTTTAAACTTAGGTCCATGTCAGCCTAGAATTCATTGCCATTAAGTAATAACACAAGTGTGTGAATTTATTTCATAGTGGAATAATTTAATCCTTGGGAATTTGCAGTTGCATACTCCCTCCTCCCACTTCTGAAATGAATTGGGGAGAGGGAGAGATAAATCTTAGTATTATTTACTGGTGCTCATTAGAGGACCTTAATGCACAGTAGGTCAATTCAGCATGAGGCTTACATATTCTGCAGTGGTTAAGCAAGCACAGCTTCATGGAGAGACTTTTCTAACGATTCATCTTAGTAAGAATGACATTGTTTTAATTCTTTAGTTTGTGTTTTTGTATATACCTACTGTAAGATACTGCCATTCACACACATACACACACACAAATCAAACTTTGACTTACTTTTGTGAAAACTTTTTTGGGTCAACTCCATTTTTTAAAAAAGTAATTATTCTGCTTTGAACCAAATCTGAAAGTGGGGTTTGATTTTAAAAAAAAACACCTTTTTTTTTTTTTAATGCTGAGTGATAATATTTTCCTCAGACTGAAAAGTTAAAGTTGTGGATGAAAACAACTGGGCTTGTTGTAATAGACAAGATAACTAATTAATGCACTTTATTTTAATTTTTAAAAGGCACAAAAAATACTCTGTTAATAAAACGGTTTAACTTGCACTACACTGTTGGGATCTATTGTTGAATTGGTCATGTACGGTTTTGTAAAAGTCAGTCTTGTAACTGCTTAGTCATAAACTATTGAAATAGTTGCCTATTGGGGCTTGTGGAGATTTTATATGTGTGTGGTATGTGTAACAACAAATAAAACTGGCTTGGTGAAACAGCTGTGAATTTCTTGGTTCTGAGTAAGTTCAGTTTTGTTTCTTGAGGGAAGTTCAGAGCTTTGTCTTTTAAAACTGGCTGAGAGCTAGCCCAACTTTGCAGATCTTTAGAACACAGAGCCTGATTCTCAGGGCTTGGATTTCAGAAATCAAATGCACAGGGAATCTTTGAAAATTTTTATAAGTTAGGTGATTGTAACACCCCAATTCCCTCATACACTTAGTTTTATGTAATTTAAGCAATTAAAAAAGTTCAAAATCTTAGTTGGCAGCTAGGGATGGGATGGGAAGAGCCAAGAGGGTAAATCAGCATAGGCAATCAATATGTCAGAGAACAAATCAATGATTTGTGAAATGTATAAACATCCCTAGCTAGATTTTAAGAAAATAGGGATATTTCAAATGTGAAGGAGTGTTTATGCTTTTAGCATCAGGATGGTTTCCTTTTGTTTGTTTCTAAACAAAGATATAAAGAATAAGAACATTTTTAGTGTCATCTCAAAATGCAAAACATGAACATGGGACTGGAATGAAAATGTCTCTGATGCAAAGGGTGATGAGGTGTTGGCAGCAGAGGAGCCCCAGTGGACCCTAATGGACTTCCCAGGTTTGTATGAGGCTACCCAGGAGAGAGGTACACACTCCTACCTGTACACACTCCTTAGGAACAGGTTTGAGGCATCAACAAAAGCAGGAAAAAAGAGAAGATATTGCTGTAAAAATTTTACTAATCTAAGAATCCCCCCCATGTTCCTTCCCCAACATGACCCATGAGAAATGTATTAAATTATTGAATTTAATGTGTGTGTTTGTTTTACCAGAACTGTGAGTTCATCCATGTAGGGAGCTCCTTTGGGGGAACTTTCTCTCCCAATACAGATTGGTACCTTCTCTACAATATCTTAGAACAGGGATGGGGAACCTGCAGCCTCAAGGAGTTTGAATTTAATCAAAGGGTCATATTTGAGGACCTAGAAGGTCACCTGTAGCCTTGAGACTGCAGGCTCCCCACCCCTGTGAACTTAGAAGGTTGCCTGAAACAGCGAGAAGTTAAGGAATGTGTGCAAGGTCAAAGTCAGTATCCATGTACATGGGAGATTTTGAAACCATCTTCCTGACTCTAAGACTAGCTCTCTACCCAGTATACCATGGCCCTTTTCTCTGTCCTCTCCATTTTTCTTCCCCTTCACTTCTCTGTCTCAGTCTCTGCCTGTCTCTATCTCTGTCTCTACCTCTTCCCCTCACTGTCTCTCTCCT
>NW_027187419.1:60406615-60406783 GCF_028583685.1 Petaurus breviceps papuanus | reverse complement strand
CTGTCTCTATCTCTGTCTCTACCTCTTCCCCTCACTGTCTCTCTCCTCTCCAATTCTCTTTCCCCATCATTTGTCTGTGTCTCTCTCTCCCTCATCTCTCTCTTCTGTCTCTCTGTGTCTCTCTCTCTCCCTCTCTCTGTCTCTCTGTCTCTCTCTGTCTCTCTCTCT
>NW_027187419.1:60312984-60406515 GCF_028583685.1 Petaurus breviceps papuanus | reverse complement strand
TCTCTCTCTCTCTCTCTCTCTCTCTCTCTCTCTGTCTCTCTCTACCAGGAAAGACAACATACAATCAACTATATATAAACATGATTAAAAACAATACATCTTCATTGTTTTATGCACAGCAACAATACTAAAATTAATAGTGTAAGGATTTCTCTCTTCATTTTACAGAAGAGAGAAAATGAAGCTCAGACAGGTTGAATAACTTACCCATGGGCACACAACTAGTAAGCATTGGAAACACTGGAACTAGGATTAGAATTTAGATCTCCCAATGATTTAGCCAGTATTCTTTGCGTTACATATACACATTTTAATTGGGAAACTTCAGATGGGGGTACTCTACCTACCCTCCTTCCCCCCAAAAGAAATCTGGGCTCCCAACTTTATGCATGGGGATAGGAGAACACTGGAAATATGAGAGAAGGTCCTTTCAAATTCAAGGCTCATGGGGATGAATTCTTCTTAAGAGTGGCCCTGAAGAAAGGTCTGCCTGCTTAGGCTCCTGGGCCTTTTTCTTTTCTTTCTTCTATTAACAAGCTTTTATTTTCTCTTCCATCTACTACCTTGCCCCTCTCTCCCAACTTAAAAAAAAAAAATAAAAATGAAACAAAGACCAGGAAACAAATATGGATGGTCCAGCAGAACAAACTCCTGCATCAGTCATTCTGTACCCGGAATCTGGACTTTCTATGGATGATGGGGCTCTCCTCAATAATAATGTGATAAATATGCACAAGTATGTCATAGCAAAGAGCCCCATCTCCCTGTACTATCTCCTTATAGGTTTATTATTGATACAAGGTATGAAATCTTCTATCACGTTCAACCATCTGAAAAGGCATGAATTGGCCTCATCCTGGGTACTTGTTGCTCCATAAATATCTCATAGATGATGATGATCATGGCTAGTTCATAATCTGAGATTCGCCTTTGGGTTTGACCTTTAAAACTGGGACAACAAATGTTGAAGATTGAGGAAGGGAAAGGGGAGAGGCTGGAAAACTGGAGAAAAAGAGGTCAAACAGAAAGGTGAGTGGATAGATATTAAGACACATTCAATTTCCTGGAGGAAAGCTTAAATAACTTTATGAAATCATATGACTTCAGAGATGATGGCAGATAAAGACTGGGGGAAATTGGGGGGAGTTCCTGGGCCTAGCTAGGAGCAGCAGAAATTTAAGCCATCAATTGTAGAATGGCAGTGACAAAATGATTGAGAAATCCTTAGCCAGGGTCACAGGGTGGGACCTGGAGCTTCAAGAACTAGATCTGAAAAGCAACTAGAAGAGCTAGAAGGTGGGAGATGCAATGCTAATGGGATATAAGACCTTCCCTCCCCCCCATTAATAGGCCTCACAAGGAGCCCATTAAGGGAAGCTTGCTTAGGGGAGGCTTGCTTGTAGAAAGCCTTTCATGCCTTTTGTTAATTAAATCAGGAACTGAGTCATGAGGTTTGTGATGCCCTCTAGCTCTAAAAAGGGTATATATACTCCGAGGTTAGCATTTTGTTTTGGGGCTCACTCATTGGAAGAGTGTTCTTGTGATTTGACCAGATGAGACTCTGGGTAGATGTTAAGGAGCCACCCCCAGCTTTGAAAAATCCAGTTGCTGGTGCTTCTCTCTCTGATAACTATGTATGTATTGCCTTTTTTCAGACAATTGGATCTGTCTGTTGATCTGTGCTAATTTCTCAGACAGTTAGAAACCCTATCTGTTGGCCTTTATTTCTCTGTTTGTATTTTCTCTGAAGTTCGGGGTGCTGACTTTTCCCCTGAGCTAGTGAATGTAATTTAAAAAGATTGTTGGCCCTTAAATAGCTATCTTTCCTAATAAAGCAGATCTAAGAACCTGTGCTAGCAGTCATCCTGTGTATGCCAGTATGGTTGCTGCTACAAGAGACCAAATCCAAACATTTCCCTTTATTGGTACTGTGAGTCCAATGGACTATACAGGTCTCTCAAGTTGTTTCCTCTTTTAAAAAAATAGTTCATATTTTGCCAAGGAGATATAATCAATGCCATGACCAAATCTAGCTGCTAGGGCAGTTAGGTGGCACAGTGGATAGAGTGCTAGTCTTGGAGTCAGGAAGACCTCTTCACAAGTTCAAATCTGGCTTGGACATTTAACTTAGCCCTGTTTGCCTCAGTTTCCTCATCTGTAAAATGAACTGGTGAAGGGAATGGCAAACCCCTCCAGTGTCTTTGCCAAAAAAAAAATAACAATAAGTGTAGTTCTCAGGGTTCATACCTTTACTTGGGAAGCCTGAGAATGAAGAATACAGCCATTATTCCACAACTGTTCCTCCCCTATTTAAACTGATAACAGGTAACATTGAAATAAGTATTTTGGAGATTGCAAAGTGCTTTACATAAGTGATCTCCTATGAACCTCTCAGTAATCTAATGTAAGGTCCATGAGAATGGGACTTTTTTTTTTGTCTTGGTATCTCCATTACTTAAGAGAATATCTTAGGGGTGGCTAGGTGGCACAGTGAGTAAAGTGCTGGCCCCTGAGTCAGGAGGACCCAAGTTCGGTTCCAGCCTCAGACACTTAACACCCACACACACACACACACATACACACACACACACACACACACAAGACTAGCCATGTAACCTTGGGCAAGTTACTTAACCCCAATTGCCCTCCAAAAAAAGCAAAAAAAAAGAGAGTATCTGGCTCATTGTAGATGTTTAATAAACTTTTTTTTAATAAACGAATAAATCCTTTGCGGTAAGGACTGCATTGCTATCCCCATTTTGCAGAGGAGGAAATGGAAACTCTGAAATGAGGGCCACATAGCTAGTAAAGTGACAGAGTGACTCCCAACCCATTACATTACATGGCTACTCATCATTAAAGCTCCATGGTGAGGATGTTTGAAAGATAGAGTAGGTATCCTTGTGAATACAAAATGGAAAACTGGGCCAATCAGAGCCCAACTGCATTTAATAGCTGTAAATTTTAAAGTTAGTCATAATTTGGATAGCCTTGGTCTTTCTAGGTACTTACAGAATGTACAGCTGCCATTATAGCATTTCTAATTAAGTATCAAGGAAGAGACTAAGAGTCTCTGAGGACAGAGAAGAGATAAATATATCTGGTTTTATATAAGATTATATTGGAAATTAATGACCAAGAAAATAAGTTGGAAGGGAGGAGGGGAATTTTACTTGACTACTTAACCTAGAGGAAGAAAAAGAGGAGAACAATTAAATAACTAGCTAACTAGCAAGCTCAAGAAAGAGATTCATGAATTAAGCAAAACTCCAAAATTGGGGAAAAGTGCAATAAACAACAAGAAGGTAGTGAGAGAGACAGGAAGAGCCAGTGAGAATGGGACTGCTTTGAAATAGCTAAAATAACTGAAGAGGTATAGTATTATTTTTACAGAGGAAGAAGGGAAAAAAGCCTAACTTTGGAAATTAAAGATTATCTTACTTGACCTTAGAAGACACTAAAATGGGGCAGCTGGGTGGCACAGTGAATAGAATGCTGGCCCTGGAGTCAGGAGGACCTGAGTTCAAATGCGGCCTCAGACACTTAACACAAAAAACTAGCTGTGTGACCTTGGGCAAGTCATTTAACCCCAATTGTCCCCTTCAAAAAGCAAAAAATAAAAAATAGACACTAGAATAACAGATGAGGCAATTTGCAGTCACTTGAGAAAGGACAAGAAGCTACTTAGACCCTACCGCGGCTTTGTGAAAAGCCACTTGTGCCAGACCAATTCAGTTTCCTCCTGTGATATAACAAACCACATGATCATTCCATTCAATTCAACAAACACTTATTAAGTGTCTACTCTATGTGCCAGTCATCATACCAAGTGCTGGGAGATACAAAAACAAATAGGAAACTGTCTGAGACTTTGAGGAACTTCTATTCTATTAGTGGTCTTTGAGCAAAGGGTATATGACCACAGGCCAAGTTTGCTGAAAAGGAGACTTTTGAAGGTCCGAGTTTAACTGACCATTGAGGTCACTTCTGACTCTGAAATTCTGATTTTGAGATTGCTCCTCAGTATGAGCACAGCTCGGGTACAATGGAGACCTGTGGGCATGTCATCCGGTCTTTACTGATTTAAATCAATCTCCTCAGCTATTTCTGGGTAAAGTGACACCTAACAGGCCTTCATTTACATCAATGAGTCTATGTCCTAAATCAATTGTTGTTATTGTTGTTGTTTGGTAATGTTTGACTCTTCATGACCCCATTTGAGGGTTTCTTGGCAAAGATACTGGAGTGGTTTGCCATTTCCTTCTCTGGCTTGTTTTACAGATGAGTAAACTGAGGCAAACAGGATTAAGTGACTTGCCCAAGTTCACACAGTTAGTAAGTGTCTGAGGTCAAATTTGAACTCATGAAGATGAATCTTCCTGATTCCAAGTCCAGTACTCTTGCCTACTATGTAAATACTGTACTACTATGTAAATTTGCACAATGTTTTTTTTTCTTTGTGCAATTTTTGAACTTTTAAGTACTATGTACATTTTAGGAGGAAGATATTATATTCAATAGTTGATATGAATAGAATAACAAATCATTTTCTACACATAAGAATAGAAGCAGTCATTTTTGGTAAAGGATATGGTTTGGCTGAAATTCAGCTGGAAAATTCTCTTCAGAATTTTTGTAGGCAGAAGTGTGTACATTTAGTCTTGCACATGGAGCATCCTTTCTAAAATCTTTCTGAGCCAAAGTACAATAACATATGCCCACTATATGTAGCTGCATATGCAACTGTACACATTTCTGAGATTGCCCCTCTGCTGTAGAATGTTATATAGCAACAAAGGCCTTTGTGATTTTTTATGATTTCATATTGATTTAGATCTATTCTTCACAAATTTCTTCATTACTTTCAGTCAAATAACACTTTTTTGAATAGTTCCTTAAAGTTTCACAAGGGCAGGGCCTATGTGTTACTTATATTTTCAAATCCTCCCAGAATGCAACAGAATGATCTGCACACATTAGGTATTTAATAAATATTAAATGAGCAAATTAATATGAATGGATAGATGGACACTCCACTAGATTCTGGAGGTCAGGGAGGATACAAAAGAAATAGAAGTTGATAGGATGTTCAGAATGACACCTACATACAACATTACAATAATTAGAGTGCAATGTAAAATATAATAAAAGAGGAGGAAGGTATAATGTATGCTCAACAATGTAAGGAACCCTAACTTGGACTTGCATGGCCAAGCTACTCTTCCAAAATGCTTCATCCATTTATATGGACTGTAAGTTGGTCTGGAGTGGTACCCATAAATAATAAGACCCTGAGACTTCAAGATGATAACTACATTAGAAGTTGACTGTTTGGTCACTGTGCCCACATCACACCCCACCCTTTAAGCTTACTGGTTGTCTCCCAACTAGTACCCACAAACCAAGGAGAGTTTCTGTTTCTGTGTCAGTAGATTCTACTTTCTAGCATTTTCTAGGATAGCAGGCAAGATTTAAAAAAATCAGACCATAAAGCTTTATTGATTACCTACTACATTCTAGACACTATGCTAAGCTTTGTGGAAGATACGGAGAAATACATGATACAGTTCTTGCCCTCATGGAGTTTACAATCTAGTTAAGAAGATAACTGTGCAGATAATAGCTCATATTTATATCACACTCTGAATTTTACAAAATACGTTATATACCTTATCTAATTTAGTTCAGGTGAAAAATTAGCCAACAATACAACTTTGTATATATTGTAACCAGAGAGAGGTACAAGCAGTATGTGCCATAAAAGTTTAGAAGACAGATAGATTCTCTTATGTCAGGGAAGGCTTCTCATAGAGAGGACAATTAAACCTGAAAAAGGAAGAGGAAGATACAACAGCTATCACCTATACACAAGCCTATCACTATCCATTAGATATTTCCATTTATTTTTCTTGGTTTTGGTTACAATATGTGCTCTGATTACACATACAGTAGGCCATCCAGGCAATCCATATATGTCCTCTATCCAGGTGCCATATAGTTTGAAATTTCACCATTAGAAATTCATTCCTTGGTCCCATTCATACAGTTCTTTTTAAAATTAAAATGTTCCTAAGCTATGGTGGATAGAGCTCTCAGACCGGAACCAGGAAAGACCAGAGTTCAAATTTAACCTCAGACACTTACTAGCTGTGTCACTCTGGGCAAGTCACTTAAACTTTGTTTGCCTCAGTTTCCTCAAATGGAGATAATAATACTACCTGTCTCCCAGAGTTATTGTAAGGATCAAATGAGATAATATTTGTAAGGCACACAGAATAATGTTTGGCATCTTCCTTCCTTCCTTCCTTCCTTCCTTCCTTCCTTCCTTCCTTCCTTTCTACTTTCCTTCCTTCCTTCCTTCCTTCCTTCCTTCCTTCCTTCCTTCCTTCCTTCCTTCCTCCCTCCCTCTCTCACTTCTTCCCTCCCACCTTTACTTCCTCCTTCCCTCCCTCTTTTCCTTCCTCTATCCCTCCATTCCTTCCCTCCTTCCTTCTTTTCTGGGGAGGAGTAACCTAAGATATTGGTGACTGATCAGATCTTTCCATCCTGACAGTTTTTTAATCCTCCACTGTGGGGAGGAAGGTTGTGGTGGAGATAAGAACAGTGTATTTTTCTTTAGAGCTGAAACCAAAGTACAGAACTGGGAAGCAGAGTTTCTTTTGTGTCATTTCCTAATGCAGCAGGAGTCAAAGGGAGCAGTTGATAATGCCAGGATTAAGGGCATACGAGGAAGTAGGAAAGGTCTATAGGTGGTTATAGAGGCAAATATCAGTCATTATTTGGGGTGGAGTAAATTTGTAGGGAAAGAGCATTTGGTCTGAGACAGAGGAGAAATGGGTGTTGGGTAAGAGACCAGGCAGTTACAGTATCCATATTGCAAGTCTTGGACATCCTCCCTTGTATCACCTTTTGGGAGGCATTCGTGAGTATTGGTGCCAGTTGAGTTCATGCATCATGTTGCCCACAATGTGGGTGTGCCAGCAAGGGACACAGGCAGGAAGCAAGCTACTATTGTTGATATGAATTTTGCCAACTGACCTTGTTCTTTGGTCCAGTCTCTGGAATCAGATGCCAAGCTGCTGGCACCAACATTCAAAACCTGGGCAGCTTTACAGGGAGCTCCTATCTTGGGATTTTGGTAGGTTCTCTAAACTGCGAGTGACTTTATCAGGCATAAAATCTCCTTACTTGTTCTTCTCCATCCCATGGAAAACTATATGCTGTCATGGTGCTTTGCTGTTCCCATGCACGTGGCCCCCACCCTCCTCCTCTGAACGTAAGAGGCTCTTGCTGGATCCCGAGATAGTAACTCTGACATTTGCAATCAAATTTTGGGTTCTGTATTAAGTTTTGGTCTTTCTTTTTAAATAATAGAGTATGCTTACACACATCTTTGTTCTTCCTAATACTTGGATTTGTTTAAGTGAGGCTTTTAAATGTTTGCGCTGTTGCAAATTAATTCACAATGTCTACCATCAGAGGACTAGAAACAAAAGTCTCTTTTATCAATGGAATAAGTGAGTAATTCTTCTTTTCATTCATGAACCAAAACCTAGAGATGAACTTAGCAAAAAAAATTTAAAAATAGCAACTCTTTTTGGGGGCGTTTATTTATACACATTATAATGGAGACTTTTGTGTGTTTTTACCATTGCTGGACTAGACAATGAGAATATTTATTCATCCCAAAATTGTTTGAGGTTTGTTTTTTTTTTTCCGCAGCACTTAACTATTCATAAGATTCTACTAGGCGCTATGTAAAATATAAAGATTAAAAAACAACCAGAGCCTAGCTTCAGGGAGCTTACAGTCTGTCTGGGGAAAAAAGACATGAATATAAATGACCAATAATAAGAGATGACATTTATAAAAAATGCTTTAAGGTTTCTCAGCTGCTTTATATAGATTGTCTCATTTGACCCTAATAATTGCCTTCTTAAATGTGTTATGGGTACTATTATTCCCATTTAACAGATGAGGAGACTGATAATGAGACTAAGTAAAATGCCCATGGTCACACAGAACAAAAGTAGATTTAAATCCAGATAGGGGTATTCTGGTAAATGTTTAACAAATGGCTCTCCAGAGGGAAAATGTAACAGGACATACTTTTAAATTTATTTTATCTGCATTAACATTTTCTCCATCAGCTTAGGCAATGAACAAAACCATAAATCAAGCCCTGATTTGTGATGTTTGTCAATGACTAAGGTGGATCACACTAAAAATTTAACAATCTGCTCAGCTCTCAGAAAGACCAGTTTGATCTGGCTCCAGCACATCCCTGAATCCAGATCTTATACCTCCAAGCAGATGGAATGGTCTCTATCCCTTATACCATGCTGTTTCACTGTAATACAAGCTAGAACTTGAAAGTACACCTAGAGGTTAAAAAAAAGTGCCGTGGGGCTTGAGAGGAGGGAGAAATCATTTCTGGGCCTGGAAAAATAATTCTCGCTATTGGTCCAGGCTTGGAACTCCAGGTTATATAGGGAGACTAGGGCATGGGAGGAGGCCAGTGGGTAGGAACAGAATGGGGCAAAGGGCTTTGTACTGTGCCTGGAGGGTAACAGTGATGAGGGTGTCTCATGTTTTAATTCAATTCGACTCAGCAAGCATTTATTGAGCCAGGCACACTGCCAGGAGCCAGAGATACAAAGAAGAAACAAAAACAACTCCCTGCTGTGGCATTCCATGTGGGAGGGGGCCGGGTAAGCAGGGGACATGTACACAGATACATATACATACATGTGTGTATACGTGTGCATGCATGTTTATGTGTATATGTATATACATGTATACATACACTGTAAATACAAAGAAATTTCTTGGGGTGGAAGAGAGTACTTAGCACTGGGGAGATCTGGAAAAACCTCCTGAAGTCTAACTGAGTATCTGAACTGTGCCTTGAAGGGGGCTGGCATTCTAAGAAGCAGAGGGAGGACATCCCAGGGGAGAGGGAGGGGGCAGCAAGGCAGAGAGAGGCAGGAGGATATGCAGTAAGGGGAACAGCAGAAAGGCATTTGGATGGACTGTTTGGTGAAGGGGTCATAATTGGGTTTCAAAATTTGCATAATTGTCTCAATGGAATCTTCCATAACCCCCTTAAGTAGTCAGTCAGTTGATCTACCCGTGTTTATCAAGCTCTAATTATGGGCCAGTGTGAAGCGCTGAGGTACAAAGAAAGGCAAAAACAGGGGAAAGACAAAAAGTAAATAAGTAAGAACATAAAAGATATGTACAGAGTATATGGAATGGAATGTCAGGGGAAGACTAACAAGTAAGGGGACTAGCAAAGGCCTCCTACAGAAAGTGGAATTTGAGCTGGATTTGTTGTTGTTGAGTCTTTTTTTCAGTCATGTCTGACTCTTCGTGACCCCATTTGGGGTTTTCTTGGCAAAGATACTTTAGAGGTTTGCCATTTCCTTCTCCAACTCATTTTACAGATGAGGAAACTGAGAAAACAGGATTAAGTGACTTGCCTGGGGGGGGCGGCTAGGTGGCACAGTGAATAAAGTGCTGGCCCCAGAGTCAGAAGAACCTGAGTTCGGTTCCAGCCTCAGACACTTAACAGCCACACACGCACACACAAAACTAGCTGTGTAACCTTGGGCAAGTTACTTAACCCCAATTGCCCTCCAAAAGGCAAAAAAAAAAAAAGTGACTTGCCTGGGATCACACATCTATTAAGCGTCTGAGGCAGGATTTGAACTCAGAAAGATGTTTTCATGTCTCTGAGCCCAGATCTCTATCCACAGGACCACCTAACTGCTGGATACCTATGTCCAAAAAGGTTACTTAAGTAACTTACCTAGTCACACTGAGTGAGGATAACATCTAAACCCTTCCTAACTCAACATCAAGCACTCTAGGTACTAAGTCAACCTGTATCCTAGCGAATATAATTCACAAGGTTAATCAGTCAAATCAATGAGTTAACTGTCCATGGGATTTGCATGAAATATATAGTCTGATTTTGTACTGAGAGTCTTTGTTTCCTGTTAGAAGAATTTCAAGAAGTAGTCCATAGGGAGGGAGATATATTTGTGGGGAAAGTGACCTTCTCCTTGACCTGAAATACCTCACAACTCTCTACGTATCTTGTAGGTACAAGCTTTTGCATGTTGTCTCTAGCCTTAGAATGTGAGCTCCTTGAAGAGAATGACCATGTTTTTGCCTTTCTTTGCATTTCTAGCTCTTAGCACAGTGCCTGGCACACAGAAAGTGCTTGATAAAGATTTGTTGATTAATTGAAATAATCGCATACCTGAAGCTGGCCCTGAAAGTCATACTTTAGTTCTCTAATGTTGTCTGGGGGAGCTATAGTTACTACAATCAAACATCTCAGAATTCTCAGGAACAATCCCAATTTCAAGAAAAAAAGTCTGTGTCCAAAGGCATGCAGCTCATAAATGATGGCTGATATTTGAACCTAGGTTTTTTGATACCAACCCCAATATTTCTTTCCCTGAAATGATACATGATCTTGTGTGTGTGTGTGTGTGTGTGTGTGTGTGTGTGTGTGTATGAGAGAGAGAGAGAGAGAGGGATAGATACTGCTCTCATCTCCATCACAATCTTCACCCCACCTCCCACCCCCAGAGGAGGTGGTTAAAGGCTGTCAGAAAAAGATCTGATAAGTCACTGATATTTTAGGTTACTCCTTCCAGGAAGGAAGGAAACAAGCATTTATTAATGGAGGGAAGGGAGAGGGAGGTGGGGAGAATGAAAGTAAGAGGGAGAAAGGGGGGCGGAGAGAAAGAGATATGGTGGGGGAGAGATAAAGAGGAAAAAGGAGAAGAAAGGAGGGGAGGAGGGGGGAGTGGGAGAGAGAGAAAGAGGAAAAAGAGAGAAAGAGATTTCCATATCTCCAATATAGCTTCCACACAGCTGACAGAATAATATTCATCAAGCATAGGTCTGACTACGTCTCTTCTCTGCTCAGTAAACACCAGGGGTCCTTCTTACCTTTAGGATCAAATGCAGACTCTTCTGTTTGTCATTTCAAGCCCTTTAGAATCAGACTACAATTAGACCTTTCCAGTCTTACAATATGTTATTCCCTTTCACTTGGTCCACAAAGAAGCTAAATTTGCCTTCTTGTGATTTTTTCTTCCCTCCTTCTGTCTTCACGCCTTTTCCCAAGACAGCCTCTACACCTAGAATGGGGCCCCTTCTCACTGCCACCATTTAGAAGTCTTTCAACATTTAGCATCAGCCCAAAGTCCAACATGACACCTTATTAGATCACCCTAACTGCTAGTGCCCTCCCTCCATTACTATGGATTTTATTTTTGATGTTGTCTATATTCATCTGTGTACATGTAATCTTCTCCAATAGAATATACACTCTTTAAGGGAGCTTCCCTGTTTCCTGTTTGTCTAGGTCTCCCCAGCACTTGGCATGGGAACATAGTGAAAGAAATTAAAACTGTGTGAGAGAACAGGATGAGGTACACACTGTCCCTGTCATCCTGGACTCTACTGGACTTGTCCCAAAGCTGCCTTCTTTGAGACTTCAGGGAATGAGCCTATATTGAAATACTCTTATTCAATGACAAAAGGCAGACATTTTACCCATCTGCACACTAATCCACAGAATATAACTATATATAAAGAATAAGAGCGAGAGACAACCTTGTCCTTGGATCATTTCTATCCACACTCCATTGGAGGCTATGGAAGGACAAAATAACAGCAATAACAATAATTATATGATTATGTCAAATATAATTTATTATATGTGAAACATATATTTATAAAATATATAAGTGATATATATACTATAATATATAGTATATAATAAACACATAACGCATATATTATATAGTATATAATATATAACACATATATTATATACTATACAATATATAATACATATATAGTGTGTTATTTCCATATGACATAATACACATATCATATAATATGTAATATAGAGAGAGAATATATAATTACATATTTGTTGTTGTTGTTCAGTCAACTCTTCACATCCCCATTTGGGGTTTTCTTGGCAAAGATGCTGAAGGGATTTGCCATTTCCTGCTCCAGCTCATTTTACAGATGAAGAAACTGAGGCAAACAGGGTTAAGTGACTTGCCCAGGGTCACATACCTAGTAAATGTCTGAGGGCAGATTTGAACTGAGGGAGATGAGTCTTCCTGACTCTATGCCCAGAACTCTATCCACTGTGCCACCTAGCTGGCCCTAATCACATATGAGTATATATTATATTATATATAACTACAGATATTTTCATTATTATATCCTAAGTTGACTGTAGATAGGGATTTGGCACAGTGGAAGGAACACTAGTCAAGAGTCAGGAAGACCTCAGTTCAAATCCAGCCTCAGCCACTTACTAGCTGCTTAACTCTGGGCAAATTAACCTCTCCTTGCTTCAGTTTCCTCAATTGTAAAAGGAAGATAATAAAAATACCTACCTAGAAAGATTGTTATGAGGAACAAATGAGATACTATTTGAAAAAAAACACTTAGAGCAGTGTTTAGCACATAGTAGGTACTATATAAATGCTTATTTCCCTTCCTACCTATAGCAAAGGCAACTTTTTTCATCACTATGTAGAGACGCAAATTGGTAAAATGGAAAGTAGACTAGACTTGCAGGCAGAGAACACGGGTACTGATCCTGCACCTGCTCCTTATTAGCTGTGCATGACCTTGGGCAAATCACTTAACTTGTTTGAACTTCAGTTTTCTCATCTGTAAAATGAGGATAATAATGGTATATTAAATTCCAATGTGATCACTGTATAGGAGGGTTAAATCATATAATGTATGTGAAAAGACTTTGTAACCATGACAGGCTTTATAAATGTATAAAATGCTGTTGTTATATAGTAAAGGGATGTACTTAAAGCTTCCTTTTAAAATGCTACCCTCAACTGGAAATCAAGGGGATGCCCATCAATTGCGGAATGGCTGAACAAGTTGTGGAATACAAATGTCATGGAATACTATCGTGCTATAAGAAATAAGGAGCAGACGGCTGCTCATAACTGAGGCTGAGTAAGGACAGCAGAACCAGGAGAACACTGTACACTTTACAGACACATTGTATCTGTGATGACTAACTTTGATAGACTGGGCTCCTCTCAACAATGCAAGGCTATAAGGCAACTCCAAAAGACTCATGATGGAGAGGGCTATCCTCATCCAGAGAAAGAATTCTGGAGTCTGGATGCAGATTGAAGCAAACCACTTGCTCTCTCTTTTTTTCATTTTGTTTTGTTTCTCCTTCCTCATTGTTCATTCCATTGGTTATAATTCTTCTTTACAACTTGACTAATGTTTAATGTGAAGTTATATGTAGAACCTATATCAGATTGCATGCCATCATGGGGGGTTTGGGGGGGGAGAAAGTTTGGAACTCAAAAAGTTGTGGAACTGCATATTGTAAACTAAAAATAAATTATTTTTAAATAAAGAAAGTATAATTATGTATATGTATGTGTGTATATATACTATATACATATATGCATATACACACACATACATATGTGTGTATCTATCCTAAGGGGCAAAGTCTTCTCTCTGCTCAACACACTGGACACTCACCTCTTCCAGCAATAGCAGCCGCAGGGGTAAAGGCTTCCATTGTTTAATCCTATTTCCTACAATTAAGAGTTGTTATTTGGCCAACTGTGTAAAAAAATCTCATTAAGACAGTTAGAATATGGTCTGTTTTGTTTCTGAAAACATACAAGAAGTCAGGGGAGAATGGGATGTTTAACCCCGGAGTCCAAGGGGAGCTGGTATGCTGGGGAGAGGCAGAATATCCTTCTAGCCTTCACTGCTCTACATTCCTGCTCCCAGGGAAAGGCAGAACTGGAACAGTGTCTGAGCAAAGCCTAGCCCTGCTATTTGTTGTGGCTGTTTTCCCCTGCAGGGACTGCTTTGAGTGTTTATTTTTATGGAACAGCAAGAGGTCACTGCCTCTCCCCATGCTGTATTCTGGACTAGTGATATGGTAGTTGAGTTAAATTAAGCATTATTCACACCCTTGCAGCTGTGGGCATGAAGAAAGAAGGAGGAAGATGCTTTTTAATGGGTGCCGCTATAAAGGACAGGTGCTGGGATGACCTACTGCCATACTGGAGGACCCACTGGGCATATACCATTAGAGAGTGTGAATGTGGGCTGATGTACACACCCGCAGGAGCAATTCCTGAGTGAAACAGCCTTTAGAGTCTGAATAAAGGACAAAAAGAGTCCTTTCAGAAGTCTCAGCCACCTGGCTAGTAGTGCTGCCACATGCCATAAGCCTGGCAATTATTAGGTAGGCTGAGGCTGGTGGATCACTTGAGCTTGGGAGTTCTGAACTCAGGGTTAAAGCCGATTGGGTGTCCTCACTGAGTATAATACCACTAGAGTGAGTCAGAATTTGGGACCTCAGACTGCCTTAGAAGGGATAAACCAGCCCTGGTCAGAAATGGTGCAGATTAAAGCTTCTATGCATTCAAGAGAGGAGTCTGGGTCCTGAATAGCTGCTGTACCCCTAGCCTAGACAAGATTGGGAGATCCCATCTTTAAAAAAAAGTCTGACCCATTCCCCCCTACTTACACAACAGCTCACATCTCACTTTATGCATTATTTCCACATTCAAGAGTTGGAGTAGATTTCTTAAAAACATTCCTCTGAACTTCAGATTTAGAGCTATAAAGGCATCTTAAAGATCATTGACTCCAGCCCCCTCACTTTAAAGACAAGGAAACAAAGATTCATGGATGTTAAGTGAATTACCCAATGTGCAATGGATATTAAGTGGTAGATCATAAGTGATCCAAAGTAGAGCTGTAACTAGCAATTTTGGCACCCTAGGCAAGCTACATGAAAGACACCCTCAATTCAAGTTGGTAATACATGACATTAGAATAATGCAAGATGTTATTAAGACAAATTCAGTCCAGCAGGAGGGGAAATTATTCACTAGAGCGGCTCAGTAATAGTGGGTGTTATCAATAATCCTGCTGATGGTTTTCTATTTTAGCTAATTATTCTAGCTATCAGGGTGCCTAGCTCAGCTGGCTCTATGTTACTGAAGAAACTCATGCATTAAATTATGGTGTCTTCAAATTTTTTGGTGCCTTGGAACAAAGCCTCGTTGTCCTCACCCCATTTAGGGCTCTGGGAATCTAGGATTTATTTTCAGTGTGGTTTTCTTTCCATTATACCACACTCTACTATATGTCAACATACTATAGTTTGGGGGGGGGCAGCTTTGGGTCATGCAGGGGAGAGAGTGCTAGCCCTGAAGTCAGGAAGACTCATCTTCCTGAGTTCAAATGCAGCCTGAGACACTTACAAGCTGTGTGACCCTGGCCAAGTCACTTAACCCTGTTTGTCTCAGTTTCCTTATCTGTAAAATGATCTAGAGAAGCAAATGGCATACCACTCCAGTTTCTTTGCCAAGAAAATCCCAAGTGGAGGCATAAAGACTCAGACACAGCTGAAAGGACTCAGCAACTACAAAGCTATAGGTTTTGGTTTAAACTTTGATTAATGTTTGCCTAATTTATTCCAGGGATGGCTAGTTTTGTGTTCTTCCTAAGTGTCTTTGCATAACTTTGGATAACTTTGCATAGAAGAAAAATGGTATAATAGCTCAGGCTTAAGAAATACATATATGGAATATGGAATATTTCATCATGTAGATACTATGAAATAAGCCCAAAACACCACGCTCCAGTACCCGGCCACACAGGCACAGCAGAGCTGAGGGGGTGTATTAACCCAACTTGCTGACTAACAAGTATCCAATGGAGTCCCAAATAGTTCCCCTCTGGCCATTTTCTTGGCATTTTTACATTGCAAAAATGGAATTTCCTCTATCTCGAAAGTTCTCATTATACCAGGGTTGCTGCTCTTCCTGTAAAGCAGATTTCAAGATGAAAAAAATGGTCCTTCAAGGATTCTTTTCTGCTAAGTCCCCTCCCCCAAACTTGTTACCACTGTTCTCATCATCTAATTAGGAGAAGTCTGAATTTTTGGTACATCTTTTGAGATACCTCAAAGCCCTTCCAAAATGCCAAATCATTTCACTCTCAGCTGTAATTTTGAAAAAGGTATGAAGACTGTGATCTGAAACCCTTGTGCTAGAAAGATAAATAGCCAAAGAGACTGTGAAGATTCCCTGGGGAAAAGGAGTGGAAAAGGAAGAGAGATATTTTAAATTTTGTAGCAGCTGGATTAAGCAGTGCCCTTTAACGACAGCTCAAGACAAGAGATGATTGCTAAATTTCCTGACAATCTATGAATTCATAGATTCAGTCTCTAAGAAAAGCACTGTTCCCATTTTATTTTGTCCATATAGCAACCCCTCTGGGATTCTCAATCAACTTCAACTCATACTCACAGATTGAGTCCCTGGAGGGTGGCTACTAGCTTGGGTGCTAGGGGTATCCTTGTGGGTCTTCACTTTCAACACTAATGGCTTTCCCCTTAACATTTGGTCACTAGACAGAATTAGCTCTCAGCAAAAGCACATATTGAGATGACATAGTGAGAAGAGCAGTGTCAACTCCAGTAACAAATGACCAAAGAGTCACAGAGGTTTTGTAGTCACTGTTAACTCCAGAAATACCAGAAAGCAAAGGTTAAAAGCAAAAAGCTTTCTTTATTCCACTAGGAAAAGAAATTAGACACATGTTTCAGGGCCTCCTCTAGAAGGAGACCTGCGGAAGTGGGGCTAAACCTTGACATATTTGTGTTTAGACAAAGAGTCAAACAGTGTAGTGTAGCAACAGTGAGGCAAGGCTGTCTAGTGACAAAAAGCCCATTCATAGCAGGGCTTCATGTCTGGGCCTGTTGGTGCTTGCCCGAGTTCAAGGCCCTTCAGTTCTGTGAATTAGATGCAGCAGAATTCATCCAAAGGGTGAGTGCAAAGGATTGTTGTTATGCCAGGCTCGGGCCACAGCTTGCTTGCCAGGCCTCAGCTCTGAAAAACAGGGTGTCTAAAATGAGAGTGTAAGTCTTGGTTCCTGATAGTAGATGTAAAACATTCCCCTCATAAACCTGGAGTGTACTGTCTTACAAATAGCTTGTTCTACCAGCCCGGGAGTCAGGAAGACCTGAGTTCAGATACAGCCTCAATCATTTACTAGCTGTGTGACCATGGGCAAATCACTTGTAAATCACTCCACTTCAGTATCTTTGCCAAAAAAACCCCAAATGGGGTCTTGAAGAGTTGGACACCACTGAAACAAGTAAACAACAATGCCCAGGAAGTGTGGGCTCAAACATAGCACACAATGGTAGTAGGGGCACATGTGTGGGATGTTAGGTGTGGCAAAGGCAGCTCACAGTTCCTTGTCTTGCAAGATCTGGAAATCCTTTCACTCTTTGTAGTTTTAATAAAAGAAGGAAAGTTCATTAAGTACCTACTGCACTCTAGGCATCATGTGAGCACTTTACAAATATTAAGGTCATTTAATCTTCACAACTAACCAGAAAGATAGGTGCTTTTATTATTCCCATTTTACAGTTAAGGAAATGAGGCAGAGGTTAAGTGATTTACCCAGGGTTATTCAGCCGCTAAGTGTCTGAGGCCAAAATTTAAACTCAGGCTTTCTTAATTCCTATACCAGTGCTCCATCCACTGAGCCACCAACTTGCTGGGTTTCCAGGGTCTGCTTCTCTCCTCAGTTTGACTCTGGATTGCCAGGGGTCAAATTCCTTGAAGATATTTCCTTCCTTCAAGGTTTATCTTTTTTTCAGTTTAATTCTGGTTTTTTTGCTTTTTGGAGGGGGGAAGGTAGGGCAATTGGTGTTACCTGACTTGCCCAAGGTCACATGGCTAGTTTTTTGTGTTAAGTGTCTAAGACCAGATTTGAACTCAGGTCCTCCTGACTCCAGGGCTGGCGCTCTATTCACTGTACCAACTAGCTGCCCCAAAAGACTATCTTTCTTTATCCATTTGAAACAATCTGGAACCAGGTTCTCTTCCTGCTAGATGCAGTGTGTCCTACTGATCAGGTAACTGTGATTACATGGCTAGGGGTAGGGAAGAGGAAAGAGAAAATTCCTCCCCCCCCCCTTAATGATCTCTGCTATAGCCACAGGGGTCTCCCCACAACTGCCTTCATCACCAGAATTTGAACTCCTCCTAGTTTTAACTGCCTTGGGCCCCTGGTGCTTAGCTATTTAAAGCCTCTAGAAATGTGGTCAATCTGCCTGCCAATCCTGCTGTGGTTCTGACCTAATCAAAGCGGTGCTCAGACCTTATAAAGAGACCCAAGATGCACATCACATACATCTTGTTGACTCACCAAAACCTTTTTTGGTGGTTCTTCTTATTCCATTGCTTTCAGTCCTGTGACCCCACCTGGGGTTTTCTTGGCAAAGATGCTGGAATACTTTGCCATTTTCTTCTCCAGCTCATTTTTACAGATGAGTAAACTAAGGCAGAGAAGGTTCAGTGACTTGGCCAGGGTCGCACAGCTAGTTAAGTGTCTGAGGCCAGATCTGAACTCAGAAAGATGAGTCTTCCTGACTCCAGGCCCAACACTCTATCCACTTCACCATCCAGTTGCCCTCATCAAAACCTTATCGTATGTGAACACATTCTACCAATTGAGGTGAGGGTGGGGGCAGAAGTGGAGACTTTCAGCCACACACAATAAATTCCAGAAGAGTGTGATCTTGGAGAGGCATTGCCCTTCCCAGGCAGATCATAATGGCTGATATTTATATTCAGCTCTAAGCTTGGCACAGAATATTGCAAAGATTTAATCTCTTTGAACCTTACAGAAACTGTGTAGAGTAGGTATCATTATCCCCACTTCATAGCTGAGAAAACTGAGGCCAAGAGAGATTGAGGAACTTAATCTCATGATTGTTCAATTCCTGTTTGCTGGAGGCAGGTCTCTCTGACTTCTAACATTCTGTTCAATCTAGCTGTGTGCAGCCTCCCTAAGGGTGTCTTAATCGTTTTTATATTTCCTATAGCACCTAGTATGATGCCTCACTTATAAGAAACTCAATAAATATTTGCTGAATGAATAAATGAATCCTATTTTTAAAAGAAATCTAGAGCTGGAGGATATCCTGTAACCTCCCTCAATGACCTTTTCCTGTGTTTAAGAATCCTTGCAATCAGTTAATCAATCAATCAATAAACATTTATTAAGCACCTACTACTCACCAGGCACTGAGCTAAATCCTGGGGATGTAAAAAAAAAAAAAAAGGCAAAAGACAGCCACTTATCCTCATGGAGCTTGCAATCTAAAGGGAGAGACAATAAGAAAACAAAGCAAATTATTATATACAAAATAAACAGAAAGTAATTAACAGAGGGAAGGTACTAGAATTCAGAGGAGGAGGGGAAGGCTTCCGGTAAGAGATGGGTTCAGGAAATAGACTAGATCCTGGCTAAAACATTATTCTTTCGACTGCAAATGTTCAGGGGTTAATGTGTCTTGGGCCTCATCCAAAAGAAGTCAATTACTGCAATCAATTAACTATCATTTGTTGAGAGGATACTAGGAGCTCTGAACAGTCAGACAGCCCGTAGTCTAAACAATAGCTGGCATTTCTTAACATTTCAGAGTTGCACATTATCTCATTTGATTCTCCAAGAGCTCTGTGAGGTAAAGAAGGTCTTATTGTCCCCATTTTACAGATAAAGTAACAAAGCTCTGAAAAGTTAGATGACTTAGCCAATGTCACCTAGTAAGTGTCAGATCAAGGATTCAAATTCAGGGTTTCTGAACCTACATCTAATGCCTTTCCCACTAAATTATCCTCTTTAACTGGGAAGCACAGAAAACAGAGAACAATGCAAGAGATACATAGGAAGCAGTCAATAAATGCGTGTTGATTGAAAGGGCTATCATAAAGAATTCAACTATGTGGTATAGATTATATGTGTGATAGGAATTCAGAGGAAAAGTAGATAGCAGTGGGATGCTCCAGGAACTAAAGTTCTACAGAATTTCCAGCCCTAGAAAGGGTTGTAGGCTAGAATACCTTAATTGCATATGAAGAAGCCAGCAAGACAATAAATGCTGTTCTAGGGCAGACTGCTTTCACACAGCTGTCCCTAGTCACTCATCTGCATAAGATTCCCAAAGGAGTATGGGAGGTAAACAACAGATGGATCACCCTAAGGGAACATGGAATGTTTTATGGTTTTTATGGAGGGAAGGGGCTTTTGAGCACAGAAAATTTTTGAAAAAGGACAGGGAAGTATACTGTCCTCTCCTGCCCAGAGGTGACAAATTACCTGGCTTGAAAGCACTTTATAGCATTACAGTTGAAAGGAGCTTTGTACTTCACAGTCTAGCCAGTGTCTGAAGTGGGGAAAAAACTGAAGCTTTGATAGAAGAGTGAGCCCAGGAGTCCAAAGGACTGACCTATCTAGCAGAGATACTGCTCTCTGAGAAAAGACCAGTGGCAGAGTAGCCGCCCTGCCCAGTGTCAATGTGACCTGTTCAAAGAAGCAGCCTTCCTACCCAGAGCCTGCCCAGTCCAGTTCAGCAGCAAAGGAGTAGACAGCCACCAAGTTCCAAGCAGATTGACCCATCCAGCCAGGATGTCACACCTCAGAAGAAGCAAGCCCAAATAAGCCACAGGTCCAGGTGGAAAATTCCTAGGTAGAGTCAATATAGCTGAACTTCTAGTGGACCCTCTGGTGAGGGAAAAGACACTGAGTCTCTATAGGAAAGACAGTGAATCCCTGTAATTCCAAAGTTGTGAGCTGACTTGGTCACATGTGACCCCTTATGCATGTGTATCATTACCATTGTACTTTGATCACTCTTCTACTATTCTGAATTCTGCGTGTATTTGTTGGAAAGTGTATCCCTGGTGTTAGCAAGAAAGATCCCTAACTATGATTCTAGCTATTCCCCTGGAATAAGCTGTCCTTGAGACCAGAGGAGGACCTACTTTTCACGTATCCCAAGTGCCTGGTTCAGAGCTTTGTATGTCATAGGTGTTTAACAAATGCTTTATTCAGTTATTCAGTCTGAGTAAATCCCTTTGTTAAAGAATCAACTGAATCTACTGGCTAATTGTTAAAGACAAGTACACCAGTGGGGCTCATGATCTGGTTTTAGGAAGATAGGCACCCACAGGATTATCTTTAGAACTCTGGGAGTGACAACCCTGGACACCCAACTGTCCACTGCTGATGAGAGTTGGGTGAATGAGCCCCCAGGGGGTATTATAGTAGTATGAGGTGAAATTATCAGAAAGCTTTTTTAAAAAGTATGTTGTTGTGGAAAGAATGTAAAACTTGAGTCATAGATCTGGAGTGGGAAAAACCTTAAAGGCCATATAGTCCAATCTCTCATTTTACACATGAGGGCATAGAGATTCAGTGACAGTCAAGTGACATCCAAATATACACTGGTAGTAAGCATTCAAGGAGGAATTTGAATGAAGGGTCTTACTCTGGATTAAGTTCTTTTTCCACAGTACCAGACTAGTCCCTATATTCACTAGCTATGTTATTTCTCTAAGGTTATTTGCCTCTGTAAAATGGAGATAGCAATCCTTGCATACCTTCTTCATAAAATGTTGTGACAAAAACACTTTGAGAATTTCATATCTTTTTGTAAATGGAAATTATTATTGTTAGCTACATTATTAAGATATGCTTGTGAATGTTAAAGTGCTTGTAAAATGTGAATTATAATTATAAGGTGACCTCACTCATTGTGAAAAGATAGCCAAGAAGTGGAGAGGAAGAATTTTCAGAAATCCTGTTCTGAGGTCTCTGTGTCCTCTTGATAACTGGAGTCTGAGCAGGGGCCTTGCTTTAGCTGACTTGCAGACTGGAGTTTATAGCAATTTTCTTATACCCGAGTAAAGGGTCCAAGGGAGAAGTGAATCAATAGTCCATCGTGGTCATAGAATTCCATGATTGTGTTTGGCTAGAAGTCCTGGCAAATAGCAAGGTCAGACAGGCAGCTTGTTGGTGCAGTTAACATTTTAAGAGGAGCCACATAAAACCAGCAGTTTCATTTGACAGTTAGTAGGCTTGAAAAGTATAGAAACCACTCAAGTGAGTTCCCAGGGTTTGTTCCATATTTGTCCACCTGCCAGAGGCCCTCATCAACTCTGTGTGGGCTAAATACAAGCTGATCTCCCTGTTTGAAAAGAGGGTGTAAGGGCTTGAGAAATGTCTCTCTATGTTCTGCCTCATTCGTGTCAGTAGAATAGGAGGAATTCAGTACTCACGGGAACTCAGAGGCAAAAGAAAAGACACAAGTGATGGATGGATGGCCTGAGGTTCAGAGAACTCCTGGAGGGTGTTGCCACCACATCAACACTCTAGAGAACTGGATCAAACTGGAAACTGGTGTAGTTCATAATATTATTATATTATAATATATAAATTAAATACATATAATACATAAACCATGATTACTTAATAAATATTTGTTATGTTGTATTGTGGGGCACTGTATTGTAGTCAGTCAGCCAACGGACATTATTAAGTTCTACGTACGTGCAAAGCACAGTGTCTTCCCAGTGTCCATTGTCTCTTACTTATCCTGTCTGTCTCTTGTCTGTGTCATTTGGTGGAGCAGTGGGTAGAGTACAGGCCCTGGAGCTACATGGGTTAAAATACGACTTCAGATTCTCACTGGTGTGCGACCTTGGACAAGTCACTTAACCCTATTTGCCTTAGTTTCCTCATCTGTAAAATGAGCCCGAGAAGGAATGGCAAATCACTCCAGTATCTTTGCCAAGAAGACCCCAAATGGGGCCATGAAGAGTCGGATATGACTGAACAGAACTGAACAAGAACATATCTTGTTTACCTATAGTTGCTTTCATGTTGTCCCTCCTTTTCCCTCATTAGACTGTGAGCTCTTTGAGAGAAGGGACTGTCTTTTGCCTTTCCCTGAATGCCCAGTGCTTAGGGAGTACTTAATTAATGGTTGTCGACTGTGCTAAATGTTGTATTGTAGTATGGTCTGGTTTGGTGTGGTGTAGCATTGCAGATTAACTGTACCAGTACTTCAGCCAGGGGCTTCTTTCAGTAAACAGAGTGTTTAGGGGAGACAGAGAGAACAAATGAAATCGGTTGATATATTGTCGATTAGCGAGTATTCAGTTTAGCCGGGGGTGGTTGCAAATGGAGGGTGTGTGATAGCATTGGAGGAACAGCCAGCAACTATGACTGCTGTTGGGGTTTATAGATTTTTCTTCCCTCTATCTTCATTGTGACAGGCGTGGAGGTGTTCGTGGATATCTGTGTAGGCATGCAGTCATGATTTTTGCTGCATCAGTGGCCAGAGAATAGTGAGAGCATAAATCAGAATAGTGGGAGTTGATCCAGGAATAAGATATCTTTCAGATCCAGGCTAGAGTGACCCATTTGATGGTCCTTGATGCTCCAGCTCTTCCCTATGCCAAGGGAGAGGGCAGTCAGCAGTGGGCACAAGTTAACAGTTCTATGAAGTCAACTCCTATCACATAGAGAATTTGGTAGGGGTGGTTTAAAGATTGCCCTAATAATTTAGGATTATAATCCTACCTGTCAGAATAGAGCCCAATTGAGAATACCTGGTAGAAATGATGCTGGTAGCCTCCATATTTGTCTTCATGCCCATTCTCCTGGGACAGTTGAGGTAGACTTTGGCCTTCCTTGAGCAGCATCAACTTGTCCTTTCACATTCAGTCACATATTTTTATCATCTTATCTCATGCATATGGGATATTTGTCATTGGGAGAATGGGAGGTGCCCTTGATGGCAGAAGGAAGTCCTCAGCTGGGACATTATTATGCTCTGAGGCAGAGTTTTGTGTTACTTTGGAGTATTCTTGCAGAAAATGAGGTATTGAAGTTTCTGTCTTAAGAATAGAGCAGAGAATGGAGCACTGTTTATACAAATTTATTCTTTCTTGTTCCAGACTTGTGCTTTCATCTGTGTGAAGAAGAAGCTTTCAATATAGATCAGCAGCTCTTATGCAGCATATGAACTTGGGGTTGCCTGGGACACAAAGAGGTTGATGACCTAGCCAGAGTCACATAGCCAGCACATATCAAGGGGGAAAATTGAAACCTCCAAATGAGACCAAATGAGATCCATTTGAGGGCTAGGATGAGACAGTGTTTGGGAGACTTTTAAGAAGGCCTAAGTCAGGCTCATCAGGACTGATGGGCAGGACCCCTCTTCAGATAGCTTAGCAGGTTTGATGATCAATCTGAATGGTAGAAAAAAGAGTAATCTCAGGACTGAGATGGGTGGGAGATAAGGATGCTGATAGATGGACAAGAAGGCACAAGATTGTTACACATTGGAACCAGATAGCAACAGTAGGATAATGAGTTCACCATGACCTATGTTGTAGCATCCCTGATCACCTGTTGATGAGTGTCAAGGAGTATGGATTTTGGACTGGAGAAGGAAGCCCATAAGAAAAACAGTGATTTCTTCTATCGGGTTAGTAGAGGAAAGATGGAAATCTCAGGCATCCACAGCTTGATTATTGTGGGCCTACTGTGGCCCTCACTAAAGTGCAGTAGTCCGAGGAATCTGGCCTAATTGTACAAGCTGCACCAAACTTGTCTTGATGGTAGATCAGGTATGTCTGAATTTGGTTCACAAAGGTCGGTCCCAGATACCTTTACGACTACACACACACACACACACACACACACACACACACACACACGATTTCATCATAACAACAGAAGCCAGAACCAGGGTGTCCTGGAGGAAGGTACTGCAACATGCCAAGGTGAGGTGTCTAGGATGCAACTTAATTCATTGCTGACCTTTTCCCTCATGCTAACTCTGCTCAAGCCTTTATTGTAACTTTCTTACAGCCTTGGAGAGATATACTTAGTGGACCTCCAGAGCCTAAACTCCTAGAGAAGCACAGGCACCAGACATACCCCCGAGTATCTGATCCAGCCTGTGCACTCTCAAAAGAATCACAAAACACCCACCTAGTGACACTGTGGCTCCTCAACATACATACTCTGGGCAAGAGTGAACACTACCCCCTGGGTGACTTGGGCAAAGCACTTAACCTCCCCAGGCCTCAGTTTTCTCATCTGTAAAATGAGGGGGTTGAACCAGATGGGAACTCAGGCAGGCATCCATTCTAGTTCTAAGCTCCAATGACTGCCTGCTCTCTCTCACACATTCTGCTCTTCCCTGATTTCTATTCCACCTCTGGACAATGAATGACCAGGGGCTAATTCAAATCACTAAGAGCCTCCTGTTACTGGGACCCATGCTTAATATTCTATGAATAATTATCGTCCACTTTGGAGTGGAATTCCCTGCAAGCCCTTCTTGCCAACTACTCATTCCCACACACTTCTCCCTTCTTTCCCAAAACACTGCCAAGATATTATGCTATTAAACTTATGGAGGTTGCTTCTAAGTATTAAATGAACACAAACAACAATTCTTTACATGTTCCCTTTTCTCAATTACCCCAACCTCCATTTTTTACTCCCACCCATCTTCTAGAGTCTCAGTTGCATGCTGCCTTCACCACAAAGCCTTTCCTGGGCCCATTCTTCATAGAAACAATTGCTTTCTCTACTCTGGTTTCCCATAATGCTATATGCTTCTCTTATGTACTTATTGTTTAGTGAATTGAATCGAAGTTTGTTTTCAGGGGGTGGATCATGATTGTGCAAGAATAGACATCTCTAGCATCTTCTACCCCACCCTTTTCCAAGGGAGGCTTTATTTAAGGTAGGTAGGAAGGGAAGTAGGAGGTCGGAACCAGAGGGCACCACTTGGCTCTTCCCAGAGAGAGGGAATATTAGGCTAGAATTATATCTGTCCACTTTCTTAAATAGTGCTGGTCTAGACTCAAGAGGAAGTAATTCCAAGGATCAAGTTAAACTCCTAATCACTCTTTCATTGATGGGAAAAGGGGGACCCTAAGTTTTATAGCCAAGGCTTGAGTCCCTTCCCACAAATACCAGTTCCACAATGAACATACCTTGCAAATACCAAAGAAATCCATTTATCCAAGTCAATAGCAAAACAGAAATCAGAGAAAGTATACATTTGAGGACATATACCAGAATTGAAGGAGCTCTTCCATTGAGAGTGGAATATCTTAGCTCAACCAAAAGAGAAAGTTCCAGATCTCACCCAAGGGGAAATTACCCCCAAATCTCTAACATAGCAAGCTGGGGATAAGAACATGATGGAGATTTCCAACTCCTCTCATGTCAGCTCCTTCCTCGGGTCTTTTTCTTTGTCAACCTAAAGAGAAGTTGATGCTATGCATATGCCCTCTTGAAGGTAGAAGGTAGAAAAACCAGGATCTCTCTCCTCATATAGGCAAAGGACATTGATCTCCCCTGAAGAGAGAGTCCCATACTAATAGGCCTTGGAGCTGGGTTTCAGATATGCAAAGAAAGGTTGGTGTTATCACAAGCAGAGTTAAGAGTGTTTTAGAAGATCAAGCTATTTGGAAGGTACAGTAGAGAGGAAGGAAATTGGGCAGATGAGGTTTGGATAGATGATGTACAAGGAACCAAACAAGAAAGATTAGCTAGATAATTGTCAGGGAGAGGAGGGGTAAATAGACTTTGCTTGTCTGCTTACACAGTGTGCAAACCCAACTTTTATGTGCTAGCCTTGTTTCTGTGAGCTTCCCTCATGGACCAACTGTGGGGACTGCTGTACTTAATACATTTTCAATTTGTTTTTGCTTTTTGGAGAGGGGAAGGCAGGTCTTTTGGGGTTAAGTGACTTGCTGAAGGTCACACAGCTAGTAAGTGTTAAGTGTTTGAGGCCGAATTTGAACTCAGGTCCTCCTGACCCCAGGGCTGGTGCTCTATTCACTGCACCACCTAGCTGCCCCAATATGTTATTTTTATATGTGTACATGTCTTACTCAGCCATTAGATTTTAGCTTCTTGTGAGCACGGGTCATGTTTTGCTTATTTTTTTAAATCTCCCCCAATTCCTAGCATATTATTTTCTTTTTCGACTTCTAATTTAGATTTAGTTTTTAATAAAGTTTCTAAACCTAGATTTTAATATCAAATTAATGCATAATTCAAGAGACCAAGGAGTATAACATGGTGCTTTTCACACAGCAGACATTTAATAAATGTTTGTTGAATTGTTCACTGGAATGAGGATAGAAGTGGCATGCTAATTCATTTTCCAGATGAGACAAAACTGAGAGCAAACATTCATGTGCCGGATGATAGAATCAGAATCCGAAAAGATCCTGGCAGGCTGGAGCAATCTAACAAGATGAAATATAACAGGGACAAGGAAAATTCCACACTTAGGCTCAAAACATCAACAGCAGAAAAACAGAACTGGAGAGACGTGGCAAAATAACTATTCGAGTGAAAAAGACAGCGGGTTCAGTTGACCTCAGGCTCAACATGAGTCAATGCTGATGTTATTACAAAACAAAACAAAACAAAAAGCTAAAGCAATTTTACTGTTCAGTAATGGAAATATAGTGTCCAAAACAATGGAGGGAAGAGTTCAAACGTGACTGAGACTGGTTGTCAGTGCCAGAGGGCTTTCCTAGCTGATGTCTGTCTGCAGCTCCTCCATATGAAAGTTCCAGAGATGTAGGGCTCAGGGTCACACAAGGGCAATAGCCTCTAAGGGCTATATCTCTTGCCATACCTGCAGTTTAGTTGCTACCTTACCCAGAATCAAAAGGGCTTACATTATATAAACCAGGACTGGGAATTTTCCAGTGTTCATGATTGATAAAGGACCCTACCAACTCTTGCTTAAGAGTTGTTGCAGACACATAACCATGGGAATGTGTAGATCAAAGGAGCATTTGGGTAGGACCTGCTTCTCCAGGGAATTTAGACCATGAAGTGTTAATGGTTGGCTCCATCAAATCCATGTGTAGATAGGATTGTGTAACAATTATGGGATTTGAAGATCTCCCATGCCCCTTGAACTTTCTGACATAGCAGGAAGGGGTAGGGCAGGAGGAAGCCAGAGCCAGGCTTGAGCCAGTGTGGTGACTGGAAGCAGTAGCAGTGGTGTGAATTCCTCTTTTTGGAACCAGCCAGAATTTCTGCTAAGAACTCCTGCTGAGGACTGCTGGGGACAGGAACTGTGGGGGGCTGGAGCTGCTGGGAACGAGCTGTGTGGACGCTGAGCAATTGCAGTGAGTGAGGAGAGGAGGACCTTTGCCTGAGGTAGCCTGTTTGTTTTGAAGTCTTGAGAATGTGGGTGTTTACTATATTAACTATGTGTGCCAACTCTATAGCTACTGCGATGCCTTTGACTTTCTAGTTTTGGGACTCAGTTTTCTGGTATTTGAATAAATGTTCTAGCTTTGTCCTCCATGTAGAAAGCCTGTTATATTTTGTGATTAATAACCATATCAGCATATTTATAGTTCCCATAGGCATTGTGAATACTGCATTGTTGATACAGATTGCATGTTATTCCCATCTGGGTTAGTATCTTTGTTATTATTCTAGGGAAGGAGCATCTTGTTTTCTGTGTTTCTGGGAGAATGTGGAAGCTTGATAGAGTGGTCAACTGGTTTGAATTTGGCAGGTAAGCCCAGTAAGGAGTCATGTTGAGAAGTGGCCTCAGACTCAACGATCCTTTTCTGTATGCCTTCTGACCTCACCACTAACTGAAATTCCTCTCCAAAGATAACAGTGGTCTTTTTTGTTGTTGTTGCTGCTTTTAAAAATAATTTTTATTGCTATCAATTGTTTTTTATATCACCATATAATTTTCCCAAGTATAGTCCCCTCCCCTTCCCATAGAGCTATCCCATATAACACATATTTTCAAAGAACAAAACAAAAGAGAGGGGGGAAAATGAGCCCAACTATGAATGCACCAGAAGTTTGAAAATATGTGTAATCTATCTCAATTGTGAACTTTACCTCTGCAAAGAAGTGGGGTGGGCACATCTTCTAATATCTCTTCCTTTGAGTTATACTTGTTCTTTGTAATGTTACAACATTCACTTTTGAATTTTTGTTTTTTTGTTGTTGTTGTTTATTGTTCTTTCCATTTACATTTTTGTAGCTACTGTATATTGTTTTCTTGGCTCTACTTACTTCATTCTATATCAGTTTATGTAGAGTTTTCCATACTTCTCTGTACTCATCACATACTCACACAGTATATTTCATTCCCTTTGTGTACCAGAATTTGTTTAGCCATTACCCACTCAATAGGTATTTACTTGGTTTCCAACTCTTTGCTATCTCAAAAAACATTGCTATAAATATTTTAGTGTGCATGAGCACTGTCTTCTTATCTACCTTGGGATATAAGCCCAGTAATGGAATCTCTGAATCAAAGGATATATAAATTTTAGTCACTTTATTTGCCTAATTCCAAATTGCTTTCCAAAATAATTTTTCTGATTCACAGATCTACCAATACTCACAGTGTGCCTATCATCCTTGCTCCCAGCCCCAATAGTGACTCTCCCCATCTTTTTTTTTTTAACCTTTGTCAATTTGCAGGATGTGAAGTGAAATTTTAGGGCTGTTTTGATTTGCATTTCTTTTATAATTAGTGATTTAAAAAATTCTTTCACATAGTTGTTAATAGTTTTCAATTCTTCTTTTGAGACCTGTTTGTTGGCTTTTGGTCATCGTATGTAACATGTGTCCATGATATATACATATATAACATGTATTTGCACACATATATAGATTTGTTTATTGTTTACAACAATTATATACCAATTACCAATTATGTATCAGTAAATATATACTAAGCCCTTATCAAAACAATTTGAGATAAAGATTTTTTCCTCATTCGACCTTTTCTCTTTGTATCTTAGGTACATTAATGTTGTTTATGCAGAATCTTTTCAGTTTTATATGATCAAAGTTATCTATTTTATATTTTTTAATCATCTCTATATCTTTTTTGGTTACAAACATTTCCTACCCATAGCTGTGAGAATTATATGAACTTCTTATCTTCTTTTCCTCCTCCTCCTCTTCCTCCTTCTTTTCCTTCTTCTTGTACATCTTTAATACTAAGGTCACATTTCCATTTAGAAGGTATTATAGGAATATTGTGTACAATGTTAGTTTAATTTCCACCTGACTACTTTCCAGTCTTACCAACAGTTTTTTTTAATCAAATAGGTTGTTCTTTCCCAAGTAATTTATATTTTTGGTTTATTGGGCTCCATTTTTTCTGATTGTTCTTGTTTAGTCTGTTCTATTGATCTACCTTTCTATTTGTCAACCAATACCAGATGATTTTGATGGCTGGTACTTTGTAAAATAGTTTTAGATCAGGAAGTACTATTCATCACTTCAACCTTAACTCTTTCCATTATTATTTTGATATTATTTAATTGAGTTCTGTAAAGCATTCCTTTGGTAACTTGATTGTATTAAAGGTATAAATTAACTTTGCTAGATTGTCATTTTCATCATGTTGACATGGTCTAGCCATGAGCACTGAATATTCCTCCAGCTATTCAAGTTCTTATTTATTTCTTTAAGCAGCACTTTGTAATTGATCTATACAAGACTTTTGCATGCTTTGATAAATTAATTCTCAAATATTTCATACATTTTATAGTTATTTGGAATGAAATTTCATTTTCCATTATAGTCTCTAATATTTTGTTATTCTACAGAAACATTATCGATTTTATTTATACTGAAGCTATGAATTGTCTCAGTTTACATCTGCGCTGATTCCTTAGGAGTTTTTATGTAAACCACTATGTCATCATCAGATAGGGATAGTCATATCTTCTTCACTATCTTCAAGCCTTTAATTTCTTTCTCTTGGCTCATTGTTAACGCCAGGACTTCTAGAACTATATCACCAAATAATGGAAAGAGTGGATATCCCTGCTTTTCTCTTGCATTTATTGGGAAAAGTATTATATCTCCATTGCATATAATGTTTCTTTTGATACCTTTTGTATTTTTTTTTAAAAAAAGGTCCATCTATGTATATCATGCACTTTGCAGGGTTTTTAACATAAATGGGTATACTGCTTTGTCGACATCCATTTAGATAATTATGTAGTTTTGAATGTTTTTGTTTTTAATATTATTAATCATGTTATTTTTCTAATGTTGAACCATCCCTGTATCCCTGGTATAAATCTAACTTGGTTGTAATAAATGATGGATCACTGTAATTGGTTTGAGAGGATTTTAATTTAAATTTTTGAATCGATATTCATTAATGATATTGGTCTATAATGTTTCTTATTTTCTTTATCCTTCCCTGGTTTAGGAACTAAGGCTGTATTTGTCTCTAAAAGGATTCTAGTAGGGTTCTTTCTCTCCTAATCTTTGAAAATAAGTTGTGCAGTATTGGCATTAAGACTAATCTAAAACTTGATAAAATTCTCACCTGAATTTAATAGGATAAAAAGTTGTTCCCTTCTCCTCCTCCAGCCCAACCTTGGTAGGTCCTTTACAGCTATAAATCAATTTCTTTTTTCTAAGATTGGATTATTTAAGATATCTATTTGGTCTTCTGTTAGTTTGTATATTTTATATTTTTAACTAATTCCTTTATTTCTTTAATGTTCTTAGTTTTATTAGCATATAGCTGTGCACAGTAAGTTCTAACATGTTTTTTTATTTCCTTCATTATGATTTCAACTTGTTTATTTGCTATTTTGTTGATTTGATCTTCTCTTTAATAAGATTGGTTAAAGATGTATTCATTTTATTAGTCTGTTCAAAGAACTAGCTTTTAATTTTAGTTATCACTTCTATAGGGGTTTTTTTGGGAGGGGGGTTTAAGTTTACCTAGTTCTCTAATTCTTAATATGTCATGCTTATTTTAGGTTTGTTTACTTGTTGGCTTTCTGATTTTTGAGAATGTATTTTCAGTTCATTAATTCTCTCTTTTTCTATTTTGTTAATTTATGTTTGTAAGTGATATAATTTCACCCCTGAAGACTGTTTTAGCTACATTTCAAAATTTTTGGTATGTTCTTTCATAATTATTGTCTTCTTTCACATGGTTATTAATTGTTTTTTTTCTTGTTTGACTCAATCATTATTTGGGGTTTCATTGTTAAGTCTCAATTTGGGAATGTTTCTTTTTGTTTATATTCCTGAAACTGCTATCTGTGTGTGAGTTATGGTTTATAAAGGATATTTTTATTATTGCTGGCTTTTTATGTTTGTTTGCAATATATCTGCACCCTATTACATGGTCAATTTTTATAAAAGTTCTATGTGCTATTGAAAAATAAGTTATTCTTTGGCAGCCCAATTTAAAAGATGCCAAAAGTCTTTTAGTTCTAGTTTCTTCAGCAGTTTGCTCAGTTTTGTGTTTCCCTTTTGTTTTTCTTTCTAATAGATTTATCCAAACATGAGAGGACATTGAAATCTCCTGTCACTGTTATATATGTGATATGTAGTTAATTTTTTTCTTTAAGAATTTACATGCTAAGGCACTTGGAGTTTATAAATTTAATATTGATATTGGTTTGCCTATGGGTCTTTTTTCTGGCAAAATGTAGCTTATTTATCCATTTTTATGTTGTCAGTGTTTTTGTCTAATAGCATGATTGCAACTTCTTCTTTGGATTTACCTATACATAGTAAGTTATGTTCTAGTTACTCGTTTTTATTCTGTATATGTCTTGTATATAAACAAGAGGTTGTGAGGTTTAGTTTTCTTATCGAATTTGTCATTATTTTTCATTTTGCTGAATTGTTTAATCCATTCCCATAGAAAGTTCTGAATGTTAGATTTATATTTTCTTCCATTTGTTTCAATTTTTCCCCTCAAATTAGGATTTTTCCCTCTTCCTCTGAAAAGACAGTATTTTACATATTTTTAGTTATTTTAGCTTGATGTACTTTAAGGCATCTCTATTCCCTCTAACTGCCTTCTCCTCATATTCAAGCTTTCCTGCTCTTATTTGTTAATTGTTTACCTAATTTTGAGGTTTTATTAAACTTATTAGTTTCTTTTTTATTTCTTCCTTATATCTAGTTATCTAATTCTTCCTCTCTTTTTTCTTTAAGAAGTCAAGTAAACCCTTTTCCTCTACTTCAACTTGTTTTGTTTTTAGTTGTTTAAGCTTTCATTTTCTGTGCTTTTTCTGAAAGAAAAAAGATTCCTTTCCTTCAGTCTCTTCATTATTTATCTTCCCTTTCTGTGAATTCTAGACTTTTATTCTTTGATTCATGACTCATACTTATTTCTTCTTTTCATCTCTGCATTTCTTATAGAATTAAGACTTCTGAGGTACATATTTTGGATTCCTTCTTCTAAAAAGTTTTTATGTTATTGTCTTGCAGATCTTGCTCCATCCTCTTTTTCTGCTGTCCGTCATATCTAGAAATACTAATTCCTGTGGATGATAAAGGTAATAGAAGCACTGTCCTATGTTAGGAATTCTCCTGAGTCCCTGATTGTCCAGTTAATTATTAAACTTTGCCCACCCCATGTAGCGGTAACCATACTGGCATACCCAGATGCCTATAGAGATTACAAATATGCTGATATAATTATCCATCATAAAATACGTCAGGTTTGCCATTTGGGGAAATAAACTAGAAAATTTATTAAGATACCAAAAGACTGAGTCCCAAAACCAGAAAGTGAAAGCCATCAGAGTAGTTATGACATTGGCACAGGTAAATAAAGTAGAAAGCACCCACATTTTCAAGCCTTTAAAACAGAACAGGCTACCTCAGGCAAAGGTCCTCCTCTCCCCACTCACAGCAACCACCCAGCGTCCGGGAAGCACGCTCCCAGCAGCTCCGGCCCCTGGCAGTCCTCAGCCGGAGTCCTAACTCAAAAAAAAAAAAAAAAAGGCAACCGCCACCAACTGCCAACCGCAGGACTGTTAGCTCGGCTTTTCACTTTCTCTTGCTCTGCTATGTCAGCACGTCCATGGGGCATGGGAGATCTTTAAATCCCATAACCCTTACATTCGGCCCCAAGATCTTTCATGTCCCTTACTTGGCAAAAATACAGTAGGAATAACTGGTGTCAACAAAATTTCACAACCATATAACAAGAATAGCACACAATAAACACAAAAACCATATTTTAGGGTGGGGCTTGAGCACAAGCTCCCCATCATTCCCCCCACCCCAAACAAATGGGGCCCCAAAATCTTGTGGTAAGGGGTGAAGATCTCTTCTTCTATGGCTACTTGCTGCTGAAATCGGATGTAGAGCTGTCCCTGTACTTAGGGGTCCCATTTGAGAGGTCAGTTCTTAATATGCTTCATGCCAGGTCCAAGGGTGACACATCACAGTTGCAGACAGGGGGTGACATCCAGCTTAAGCTATCAGGCATCTACAGATGGAGGGTACCAAGCCTGTGGAAACAAATCTAACAAACAAGGTGAACAAACAAAAAATCAAGAACAATAACCAGACTATTGTAGCCTCACTCACGGTAGAATAAATGAGTTAAGGGTACAATTTTGTAATCATCTTCTCCAGAATAAACAATAGTTACAGTGTTAACCTTCCCATATGCTATAATCTCTGCAGCCTTTGGAACATCATCTGGCTTCCGTTTTACCCATACTTTAGCTCCTGATTTTATTCTATCACTAGAACCAAATCCTTCAGTTCCTGTGATAGTTATTTTGGAAGGAGGGTCAGTTTTTACAAGTGGCATTGTTTTAGAAGGAACGATAATCACTTGAACTATCCTATCATTCTTGTGAATCTGTATGGGCCCTTCTTATTATTGGTAGGGGTAGGAAAATCCTGAATCTTATGTCGGGCTTGAGGAAGAATCTCCCTTAGCCCCTTGTTCCATTGTATACCCAAAAACTTCACATTCTGAGCTGGTCCTTGAACCTTTGCAGGGTTAATTTCCCACCCTTTACTTTTCATATGCTCAATTAGAAGGGTCAAACTCCTTTCCACTACTTTTCCATCTTTTCCCTGTATCATGATATCATCAATGTAGTGGGTAAGCTGTACACCAGGTAGCTTTAATTCATCCAACTGTTCAGCCACAATCCTGTGACAAATAGTGGGGCTATGTATGTACCCTTGTGGCAAGCGAGTAAAAGTATATCGTCTACCCTGCCAAGTGAAAGCGAAGTGGTCCCATTGTTTAGAGTCTATTGGGATGGTGAAGAAGGCATTTGCCAAGTCAATAACTGCATACCAAGTCCCATCATATTTCTGGATCCTTTCTATTAAGGTGATGGTATCTGGAACAGCAGCATACAAAGAAGGAGTCACCTTATTCAACTGTCTATAATCCACAGTCATTCTCCACGTCCCATCTGATTTTCTTACTGGCCAGACAGGATTATTCCATCTTGTGGTTGTAGGGACTAACACTCTTGCTTCAACATATTCCTTTATAGTAGTGGCAATTTCATCTTGCCCACCTGGCACACGATACTGTTTTAAAGTAATTACTTCAGAAGGTTCAGGTAAAGTGATTGGGTCCATTTTTAGTTTTCCTACTAAAACTGTATTAATTCCTATCTTCCTCACAGCAAATTGGTATCTTCCTTCAGGTAAATTCAGAGTCATGCCTCTCAATGCATCTATTCCAATGATGTATTCAGGAATGGGTACAACAACCACAGTATATTCCTTCTTAGGTAACTGCCCAATTTTCATTGTTATTTTAACCTGTCTGGCTGATATTTCAGTGTCTCCTAGACCTGTGATGGTAATAGGAGTTCCATGTTTAAACTTATCAGGGTTTCCATAGATAAGTGTGGCCTCAGCCCCAGTATCAATCAGTGCCCTAGTCACAGTAGTTGATCCATTCTTCCAATATATTGTTAAACCAATATGGGGTCTGCAATCTCTTCTGCATATTTCTTTTATCTGGACTGGGGCTTGGCCTATCTCCTATTCCCCCTGAAGGTGGGGCAAACTTGGATACAAAGATTCAGATTCAGAAATACCTGCGGGGGTGGTTCCTGCTTCCCTGTTCATTCTAATGCTAAGTACCTTTTCTTGGTACAGCTTATGCAGCTCTTCAGTTGGAATACCATCTATTCTTCTAAAGTCCACCCCAGCTCTTAATAGAGCAGTAAACAGTTCCCTTCTTGTGGGTCTATTTTGTCTCTGAATCCTCTGGCTGTTTACTCTTCTCTCTCGAGGCAATTTGTCTTTTTCCCATTCCCCTAAATCGCTTAATTGTGAAATCTTATCCAGCACCTGTGAAAGAGGGTGCCCTATTTCTCCAATTAACAGAGTCAGAATTAGGTGCTTATATGCAGGAGGAGCCGTCTTCACTATGATATTTCTATGAGGAACTCCTAGGGGTGTATCATAATATGCATTTGCATCTCCAATCAGGATAGCAGTTTTCATTACCTCATCCTTTAACTTTTTCATACAGTCTCTAAGTGAGTACCAGGGTCTGTCTCCCCTAGGCCACATAGATTCAGTTGGATATTGCTTTTTGCAACCTTCTGCAGCTAAAGCTAGAAGATTAGTTTTGTTATTTCCTCCTTGCATATGGTGATCCCTAAAAGCCTGGTGTACAAAAGTATTCTGACTGATACTTATGAATTTTAAACAGTCCTCATTGTCCAGTGTTATTCCTCCCGCGCCTTCATCAGTGATTCTTACTATCCAAGACACTAAAGACTCCCCCATTCTTTGGGTAAATCTACTCAATATATCAGTGATCTCCTGTTGAGTGAAATCCTCAATTATCTCCCTGGACTCTGTTTTGCCTCGGTGGTTCTCCTGCCTTCTTCTTCATATGGGGAGAGCTTCTACATTAGGAGACTCCTCATCTAACCTTGTTCCATTCTCCTCACACACATTCTCCTGGAAGCTGTCAGGGCAACTCTGCCCAGCCTGTACAAAAGCTGCATGCACATTCCTTCTGCTAGTTTTTTGCTTCCTTTTAGCTACATGAACAGTAGCTTGCTCCTGGACCACATGAGTCCCTCCAGTTTGCTCTTCTGAGTGCTGTGACACAGAAGAATCCTCAGGCAAACCAGCTGACTCCCTAGCCATCCGAGCTCTTTCCTTCAGCAGCTTATCCCTACTTTTACACATAAGGTGATAACTTGTTAGCAGCACCCAGCCTCTCCTGCACACTCCTGCCAGTTCTTTGCCTGGTTCTATGGGTATTGCTTTCAAACATCTTTCCAAATCTCCAGGTTCTCCCTCTTTTAGCCTTGGTTCCCAGTTTTCACAGGGCCCTGTGCTTTTAGCCCATTCTCTGGCTAGAGAGGAATAAGGCAAATCCTCCCATCCTGGAATAGCCATTTCTCCCTCTAAAGCCCCACTGCTTCCAAATAGAGGCCTGACATTTTGTGATCCCATCCTGGTCGCCAAATGTATCAGCAATGCCATATTCACAATGCCTATAGAGATTACAAATATGCTGATATAATTATCCATCACAAAATACGTCAGGTTTGCCATTTGGGGAAATAAACTAGAAAATTTATTAAGATACCAAAAGACTGAGTCCCAAAACCAGAAAGTGAAAGCCATCAGAGTAGTTATGACATTGGCACAGGTAGATAAAGTAGAAAGCACCCATATTTTCAAGCCTTTAAAACAGAACAGGCTACCTCAGGCAAAGGTCCTCCTCTCCCCACTCACAGCAACCACCCAGCGTCCGGGAAGCGCGCTCCCAGCAGCTCCGGCCCCTGGCAGTCCTCAGCAGGAGTCCTAACTCAAAAAAAAAAAAAGGCAACCGCCACCAACTGCCAACCACAGGACTGTTAGCTCGGCTTTTCACTTTCTCTTGCTCTGCTATGTCAGCACGTCCATGGGGCATGGGAGATCTTTAAATCCCATAACCCTTACACCATACTGGCATACCCAGGATGACTGCTAACACAAGTTCTTAGATCTACTTTACTAGGAAAGATAGATGTTTAAGGGGTTAACAATCTTTTAAAATTACATTTGCTAGTTCAGGGGAAAACTCAGCACCCTGAAATCCAGAGAAAATACAAACAAAGAAATAAAGGCCAATAGACAAAACTGGGACTGCCTGAATCAACTATACACTTTACATACATCCCTGGATGAAGGGGACCTTTACATCTGAGCAGGTGGGGAGCTCTGAACATATGGTAACTCAGAATCTCCACCAGTGAATCAGAAGATCCTTCACATAAGCAAGTCCCCAAAACAAAATGCCAACTCAGAGTATATATACACTTCTTAGAGTCAGAAGGCATCACAAACCTTGTGACTCAGTGCCTAATTAGACATTAGCAAAAGGTATGAAAGTCTTCCTACAAGCAAGCTTCCCCTAAGCAAGCTTCCCTTAATGGGCTCCACATGAGGTCTATTAATGGGCAGGCAAGATCTTAAATCCTATTAACATTTCACCCCATGACAATTTTTTCCCCACTTAACTTGAAACCTTCTCTCTGGGTCCTTGCATTTTCATTCTTCTGAGTATTAATGACCCCAAAGAACTCTGATTCCCCTTCTCCTGAATTAGAATGATTTGTTTCTCTAAGCACCAAATACTTGATTATACCCATGAAAGTTCTCTATCTCCCTTTTTGGATTCTTTCTCTTCTCCCATAGGAATAGTGGTACTACCTACTCCCATCACTAAAACAAGATTTCCCCTTGTTTCCCATTTAAACCTCTTCCTTTGACTCCTTGCCCATTCTCCTGTAGTCTCTCTTCTTCCTCAAAAACTGTTGGAGTTGTTTTCCACTAATTGACAATCTTTGAACTGATTAGGGCACATGCCCTCTCTATTCTTCCTCTCCTTTCCACTTTTGTGGGACCTCCCATTCTGTAATTTAGTCTCACAAAATTATTGATTCACCTGTAAGTGGGATGTTGTAAGATTTAGTCCATGAATAATTTTTAGCCCTGTTTCTCCACCATCAATTGCCTTACTACTTTTACTCTTGTCTCCATGAATACTTTTAGAAATAAATCTCTTAATGGTTTCTCCGTTGCTATTTTCTTACTTTTGACCTTTGTTGTTGTATTTGTTTACTTCTCTTGTATTTATGCTGTGTGACATGTTTGAAAATCAAATAGCTTCTTCAAATCTGGTTTTCTTTCTCAGGATGCTCCCAACATCTCTTTTTTTCATTGAAATCCATCTTTTTTTCATCAAATTGTAGGCTCAGGTTTTCAGGGTTTATCACCTTAAGCTGAATCTTGAGTTCATTTGCTCTTTGAAACAGATCATTGCATTTTATACCCACCAGAAACCAAAGGAAGGAATGGAATTTGGAGAAATAGTAATTACTCATGAGCAGTCTGAGCCAATATGATAAAAATGACAATACTACCTAAATTTACTTATTCAGTGCCATTCCAATCAAAATGCTGAAGAATTGCTTTATAGAACTAGAAAAAAATAATAAAATTCATCTGGAGGAATAAAAGGTCAAGAATATCAAGAGTCAATGAAAAATGGACCTAGCAGTATCAGATTTCAAATATACAAAGCTATAATCATCAAACAGTTTGGCACTGGGAAAGAAACAGAGAAGTTGATTAGTGGAATAGATTAGTCATACAATATACATAAGCAAATGAACACAGTAACTGTTTGATAAACCAGTGATCACAACTACTGAGCCAAGAACTCACTATTCAACAGAAATGACTGAGAGGACTAGAAAGTAGCTCGTAGAAACTAGTTATAAGACACCTCATATCATATATGAGTGGTACATATATGGTATCAGCTCAAAATGGGTACATGATTTAGACATAAAGGTTGACATAATAAGGAAATGAGTGGAGCACCGAAGAAATTACTTGTCAGATCTATAGATGGGTAAGAATTCATGACCAAGCAAAAGACAGAAAGATTCACAGGAGGAAAAGTGAATAATTTTGATTACAAAAAAAATTTTTTTTAATTGCATGAACAAAACCAATGCAGCCAAAATTCAAAGAAAAGCAGGAAACTCGAGGCAAATCTTTGCAGAAAAAATTTCTGATAAAGATCTCATTTCTAAGATAGAGTATTAAATCAAGTTTACAAGAATGAGAGCCATTCCCCAATTGATAATTTTTCAAGGGATCAGAATAGACAGGCTTCAGAAAAAGAAATCCAAATTATCAATAGTCATAAAAAAACACTCTAAATCACTAATAATTAGAGAAATACAAACTGAAATAACTCTGAGATACTATGTCACACCTATCAGATTGGCTAAGGTAACAAAAAAGGAAAATTACAAATGTTGGAGGGGATGTGTGAAAACAGGTACACTTGTTGGTGGAGCTATAAACTAGTGCAACCATTCTGAAGACCAATTTGGAGCTATGCCCCAAAAATCTATAAAACTGTGTATACCCTTTGATCACTGCTAAGTCTATGCCCCAAAAAGATAAAAGGAAAAGGACCTATATGTGTGAAAATACTTACAGCATTTCTTTTTGTGGAGGCAAAGAATTGGAAACTGAGAGAATGTCCATCAATTGAGGAATGGCTGAACAAGTTATGGTATATGAATGAACAAGAATGGTATATGGTATATTAATGGAATACTATTATACTGTAAGAAATGATGAAGGGATGATTTCAGAAAAACCTGAAAAGACATATAAACTGATGCAAAATCAACTGAGCAGAACTGAAAGAACAATTTAAACAGTAAAAGGAAATTGTTAAAGGAATGTAAATGTAAAGGAAAACAACTCAGTAACCCTGATCAAGACAGTAAACAATCTTAATTCTAAAGAATCCTCATAAAACATGCTATCCATCTCCAGAGAGAGTTAGTAGATTCAGAGTACAAATTGAAGTATATTTAGTTTTCTTTCATTATTTTTCTTCCTTCCTTCCTTTCTTCCTTCCTTTCTTCTTTCCTTCCTTCCTTCCTTCCTTCCTTTCTTCTTTCCTTCCTTCCTTTATCGAGCTAATGTGGGAATTTGTTTTTATAACTTTAGATATGAGTAATGGGTTTTGTTTTTCTTGTCTTCTCAATGGGGGGGGAGAAGAGGAGGGAGACAATTCAGAACTGAAAATAAATTAAAATTTAACTTAAATTTGTTTTAAATTTTATTTTTATTTTTTTATTTATGAAATAAAATAAGCATTTCCATAATAGAGTGAAAAAAAGATTATTGCACATGAAACTGCACATTTATTATGTACAGCTTGCTATTCTTTTTAAATATATAATAAAGTTAGCATATAACTTTCTTTTTTCTTTCTTCCCCCCACCCTAGAGATGGCCACCATTAGACACAAATACAAATACAAACACACACACATGCATTCATGCACATATACACATATACATATTTATGTAATACATACATGTGTAGATATGTATATATTTACATATGGATATCTAAAATCATTTTTAAGATGAAGTATTTTCAGCCCTAAAAGAGAGAGAGAGAGGTAACTTAGGCATTATCTCATGCATGCAACCCTTCTTAATCCTTCCAACTGCTAGTAACACCCCTTTAAAACTACCTTGTATTTTATTATTTTTTATATTTTTGCATTTTTTAACTTTATGCTGCAAATATTTGTATGTAATAGTTATTTATTTTCCACCTCATATGGTCTTTATGAGTAGGGATTCATTCATCTCCAGTATCCAGCACAGTGACTGGCACATAATAAGCATATAGAAAGTACTTGATTGATTGATTGATAGGTCTGGTAAGATCTCACCTATCTCTGATAGCGACTTAGAGCTACTGGAAGCTACTGGAAAGAGAATGCTTTCTCTCGCTGATCAGATCACATCTTCAGTTCTGAGTACCACATTTTAAGAGAGAAACCCATGAACTGTAGCAATTGTTTGTCCATTAAGACAAAGCAAATGCTACCAGTACACAAAGGTTTAAGCTGTGGTAGAGGCCGGGATAGTGTTGCAAAAGGATCACTGAAAGGCAGGGGGAAATGCTGAATGACTAAACAAGACAGTTGTTGGAATGAAGGACCCCTGGCTCTAGGAAAGGCTCAGCTACAGTTACAGTTTCCAAGCCTCAGGAAGGATCCAGAAGGAAACAGCTGAGTCAACAGTGATAGAAAGCATTCCGAGGGGAAGGAGCAACACAAATCAGGTGGAAGCAGATGAGGTTACCCGAGGACTTGCAGGAGCTTCAGTCAGATGTCAGAGACCAGCAATGAATACACCATCTTCCCTTGCCAGTACCCTGGGGGAAGCCTTTTGTCAGTCAGTCAGTCAGTCAGTCAACAAGCATTTATGAAGTATTTTGTACACTCCACGCTCCTTCTCTGCTCCTCTCAGAACCCTCCCGAAACATTTGTGTACCCACTACCATGGATCTGATTAGGGACCTTGTAAGACAAACACACTAATTAGCCTACATTACTCTTGGTACAATAGCAGCTCTCTAAAGATGTTTAAGTAAAATTCCACTCTGAGGCTATAGCTGGGAGCTATTCAATCTTGAGCTAGCCTTACTGGGAGGATGCAGGACAAACATTAGTGGATAAGCAGACTTTGCTACAGAAAACAATAGAAAGATGAAAACCACAACTCACACACACACACACACACACACGCATTCTCTCTCTCTCTCTCTCTCTCTCTCTCTCTCTCTCTCTCTCTCTCTCTCTCTCTCTCTCTCTCTCTCTCTCTCTCTCTCGGTCTCTCTCTGTCTCTCTCTCTCCCCAAAAACATTAACCCTGACGATGGCTAAAACCAGAATTTTCTGCATGGTGATTGCTCCATATTCACCTGTCTTCATTTTCAAAAGCAGTGGTACTGGAAACCTGGGTTTAGAGTGATCTAGTTCATAAATTCTTCCCTCTCCCCCTCTTCCCCAAATGAATTCTCAAACTGTTCTCTGCCATGTGGGTTACCTGGGAGCTGTTGTCCCTTCTTTCTCAGCTTGTCAGGGGGCCATCTAAGGAATGCCCAATGCTAAAACAACCAGCAGCAAGATACAGCAGCCTCCATGCCTTAAGTGGGTTTTCTAAATTCAATCAGCCCAGACTTTCCCCCACTCCCTCCTGTTGGGGGTCATTTTTGTTGATGAGAAAGCAGTTTTGAATGCACAAATGATTCTTAGATATTGAAAAAATGCCTTCATTTTCAAATGGAAATGTCTAAAATTAGAAAAAAAAAACCCTACCATTTTCCCCTGGGGCTTGTGTTCTTGTTAGAATTGAAGAAAAACTCTTAAAAATACCATATAAGGGGCGGCCAGGTGTCTCAGTGAGTAAGAGCACCGGCCCAGTGATGGCATGACCTGGGGATCGAATCTGGGCTCAGATACTTAGCACCACAGCCAGATATAACTGGCCTTGTAACTTGAGCAAATTACTTAACCCCAATTGCTTAAAAAAAAAAAAAAGCACCATATAAACTTCTTAAATTGCTATCTATTTGAGTGTATAAAAAGTACAAGAATAGAAGCAAAGAATCAAAGCAGGATTTGGGGCACTAACAAGGATACTTTAGATAGAAGGATTATTAATATTAGACAGGGGAGTTAATGTGGGAAGCAATTATTTAATTGGGGGAAAGGAAGATAGTGTACCAGAAAGAATTTTGGACTCAAGATTCAGAAGACCCAGTTAAGTTCAAGACCATCACTTACCAGTTACTTCACAATATGCAAGTCCCTTAACCTTTCAGAGATTTTGGGGGGTTTAGTAACTGGGAGGGGTTGGGGAGTCTTTGGAAAATCAGTTGACCTCTTGGTCTTTGTTTCCTGAAAATTGTAAATGATCCTCTGTATAACATATAGAAAGTATTATTATATTATACTATACATTATGTAATCTATAGTATATATAATATAATAATTATATAATGTATAATATACTATACTATATAATATAATAATAGCTCTACCTGCCTCAGAGGCTTGTTGTGAAGAAAGTGCTTTATTAATGCTAATACTATATAGATGTGGGTTGTTACTGTGATTTTGTCTAACCCTCTGATTTTATTTGTATAGGAATTCATTTGCCAATGAAGATGAGAATTATTGTATAACTCCTGGTTTTAGTGTCATTGCCTGGAGCAGTAAGAGGTAAAGTGATTTACCCAGGGTCTCAAAGCCAGAATTCGTCAGAGGCAAGGTTTAAACCCACGTTGTCCTTGTGGTTCTAAGTCTGGTGCAATGGATCATTCAGAACCTGAAGATTCAGACAGATAATTTAATTCTTTTAAAAATAGCATTTCTGGGGCAGCTAGGTGGTGCAGTGAATAGAGCATTAGCCTTGGAGTCAAGAGGACCTGAGTTCAAATCCAGTCTCAGACACTTAACACTTACTAGTTGTGTTACCTTGGGCAAGTCACTTACCCAATTGCCCTGCCTTCCCCCATCCAAAAAAAACAAAAAAGCCCCACCAAAAAAAACCCAAATATATTAAATTGTTGGGGGAGGGGGGGGTCTAGGTATCGCAGTGAATAGAGCACCAGCCCTGGAGTCAGGAGGACCTGAGTTCAATTCTGGCCTCAGACACTTAACAAAAAACAAGTGACCTTGGGCAAAGTCACTTAACCCCAATTGCCCTCCAAAAAGCAAAAAAATAAAAATTAAAAGAGCATTTCTTATAACCCTTAGGGAAAAGTAATCCTGAAGGTGGTTTAAAAAAAAAGTCTAGGAAAGAAAACCAGGTAAAAGCCATTGGCAAGGAAATTAAAACAGTTGGCAAGAAAATTCCCTAAGGGTCTCAGTCACTTCTCCAACAAAGTCTAAAGCTGTTCTTGATTTCTCCCTGCATAAAAAGCCGACAGCTGGATCCTGGATCATCCCACTCAGGGGCAAAGGTAACTTAAATTGCCCAATTGCTTCTTGGCTCACGAAAGCTGCAGTTGGTCAAGTGGAAATTAAGAGGAAGCTTCCCTATTTCCACCACTGGCCTGGCCCAGAGCATAGCCCTTCCTCACTCTCCACCACACCATGCAGCTTATATCATTATTTACCTGCCTAAATCATTATTGTTTAGGGCAGATTTTCCAAACCTCCTTCAAGAAATCATAACAGGCCTAATCACAACCGTTCAACCACTTATGTAGAGCTAGTAATAAAATGAGTTAAATTTACCTATTTAATTTCTACCTTAGCCTTTGTCACCCATGGTCCAGAACTATAGTTTAGGATTTGCATGGATTGAGCTCAGGTTTGGAGACTTCACTCTTAAAAATATTTCTTTAGCACATGCTAACTTTAGGAGAGTATTTAATGCTGGAAGCCATTCCTGGGGGAAGATATATTGTATTTACTAGATAGAAGGAATTCACATGTGTAGACAATTTCAGTAATGTTGATCTCTCCATGGCGCCAGGTTTTCTTGGCAAAGATACTGGAGTTGTCTGCTATTTCCTTCTCCAGCTCATTTTATAGATGAGGAAATTGAGCCAAAGGGGGTTAAGTGACTTGCCCAAGGTCACACAGCTAGTAAGTGTCTGGGGCCCAATTTAAGCTCAGGAATATTAGTCTTCCTGATTCCAGGCCCAGTACTCTATCCACTGTGTTACTTAACTGACCTGTGTAGAACACACAGATTTTTAAAAATCAGTAATACAAAAATATTTTTAAAAATCAACTTTATTCATATAAAGTGTAGAGTTACAGACCTCCTTGTTAGTTTTTTGTCAATAATGATTTAGTCAACAAGGAAACTGATATTTAATAGAATTAATTAATATCTAGAATAACAGGGTATATTACATCACGGCACATTGCGATTCTTACTCCAGGTTTCCATCCCTAGTGGTGACTCTCAGCTTCCATTTCAGCTGATTAGTGAAAAAAAAATGTATTTTCACAAAGCCCCATGGACCCTGTCAACAGGATATTTGCTGAGAATGCTCTAACCTGAGAAAACCCAGAGCCACACAAAGCAGGCTTAGAAATGGGAGTTTCAGTAATCAAGTAGTTTAATTAATCAGTTTCAGAGTGTGGAATGTTTTCCTAGATGAAGCACAGGTTATATATTTAAATCACACCTGGGGAAGGAGGGGAGAAGGTGGCCTGTGGGAGCAACACTGCTCAGGTCCTTGGGGGTCATTACTCAGTGGGTCACAGGACCAGGGTTGTGTGACAGGAACAGATGCTACAATCTTCAATTTGCTTCACTTCAGGTATGAAGGCAGAAGGATGATGGTGATTGTGAATCTCATCAGGGTCTGATTGATCAGTTCAAGCTGCATTGTGAGCTCTGACTCCCAAGTCAGAGATGCAGCTCTTAAGAAAACTAAATTATTGGTATATTCATTATACATATCATATCAATTAAGATGAAAATTACAAATTCCTTTCTCAACCCAAAAATTGTCACATAGCCAGACATTTCAGGTAGTTGGGTAATTCATCCTGTATGGCTCAGCAACAAGGCCAGAACCCAGGTCTTCCTGACGCTAAGACCACCTCTCTACTATGGTTGGCCTCTGATGTGTCTTGACTTCGAGACTCAAGGTAAATCAGAAAAATTCTCACTGCCCTGAGAAAACAGTCTAAGACTTTAAGCTGCAGAATGGTGGCCAATCTATATTTATAGATGGAGTTTCTTCATATGGAGGTTCCTAAACTAATGAAATTATAAATTGGAAACTTCTCCTATTCAACATTAAAACCTCTTCCCCCCCCCACCCAAAAAAAAAGTTAGTGTACAGGTGAAGTCAACGAACATTTATTGAGTGCCCACTATTTGCTGGAATTGAGGATACAAAGAAAGGTCAAAATAAAGCAAAAAAAAAAAAAAAAAACAGTCCCTGCTCTCTTGGAGAGAGGAATAATGAGGGATTGACATGCAAACAACTATACATGAAAGAGACACAGACACAAAAAAAATGGGAGATATTCAGAAGCAGGGCACTTGCTTCACGGAGGAATCAGAAAAGGCTTCTTGCAGAAGGTAGGATTTTGGTAGAGGCCTGAAGGAAGTCAAGGAAGCTAGGAAAGGATATGAACAAGGAAATAATTCCAGGGGGCAGCTAGGTAGAGCATAGATAGTGGTGGGTAGAGTGCCAGACCTGGAGTCAGGAGGATCTAACTTCAAATCCAGCTTCAGACACTTGACACTAGTTTTGTGACCCTGGGCAAGTCACTTAACCCCAACTGCCTGGGAGTGGGGTGGGTGGGAAAGGATTCCAGGCATGGGAGACAGCCAAGGAAAATGCAGTCAGGAGATGGAATGTTGACTGTAAAGAACAGTGAGAACATCAGTGTTACAAGATGGCAGCATACATAGAGGGGAGTAAAGAGTAAGAAAACTGGAAACATAAGAATATACCAAGCTGTCAAGGGCTTTAAAAGTCAAACAGGATTTCATATTTGATCCTGAAAATAATAGGGAGCCCAATAAAGTAAAAAGAAAATGTTTAGGTAATTTTTTCTAAAAATCTTAATTAATGAATAAGCATTTATTAAGCACCTATTATATGCCAGGCACTATGATAAGTGCTAGGGATAAAAAAAAAAAATTGAGCATTCCAGTCCTCTACATTCTATCCAGGGAGACAACATATGCATAAATAAGTATTTTCATAATAAGTACTAAATAAACATAAGATGTTTATCTTAGATGGGCCATATCCTGTAGTCAGTCATGATGCATCTGACCATGATTGGACACCATGAAATTAGCTTATCTTGGGGGGGGGGGCCTGGAGTCAAGATGGCACGGTGGAAACAGGACTTCTGCGCAGTTCTGGCTTCCACCTCCTCCAATTCATGTAAAAAAATGACTACAGAACCCACAAAATGACAGGGAGAAGCTAACCTCCCTCTGAGGACAGCCCAGAAGACCGGCAGGAAGGGGTCAGCACAACACTCTGGGAGCCATGCCTACCCCCGCTCAAGCCCAAGGTTTTAGCCTCAGGGTGGCCACAATCAGTCACTGGCTGGAGGGACTTCAGATCACCAGCAGCTGTGGTGGTTTCCAGAATTATCAACACAGAGATGCTAAGGACAAAGTGAGAGGTCAGCGCAGTGTGGACTTTGGGATTTGGTATTTTGGGAGTTCAGTCCAGCCTTTACCCCCTGGAGGGAGAAGCACCTGAGGAGCTGTGACTGTGCAGCCACCACCACCTGGCAGCTTCAGTTCCTTGCTTGAAGATTGTAGGGGGACCAAGCAACCAGTCTGAGGGGGTAATCACTCTTGCTTTAACCTACTTGGATCTGTATCACTGTTTAGGGAAGAGGTCCTAGGGTGCATGACCAGCATGCCAGAGCATGTGGAGGCTTCAGAGAGGGCACCAAACTAACAGCTCCAGAAGCTGCAAAACCCCAGCAATTTGGGACAAAGCTTCTCCCTTTGTTAACAGAATTATACTGTGGCAAAAAGCTCAAAAGTCAAGTAATTGAGTGGCAACATATGAGCAAGCAAAGGAAGCAACCCGAGCTCAGCAATCCAACTTTGCACTCCTATTTTTGGGACAAAAAGGGTCAAAGCATGGAACAGGAGGAAGACAGTGAATTCAGAACTCCTGCACCAAAAGCTCCCAAGAAAAATACAAGCTGGTTACAGGAGCTTAAGAAGGATTTTGAAAAACAAATAAGAGAAGTGGAGGAAAAATAGGGAAGAGAAATGAGAATGATGCAAGAAAATTATGAAATGAAAGTGAACAACCTGACTGAAAAAATTACACCTTAAAAATAAATTAGCTCCAATGGCAAAAGAGGCTCAGAAAACCAATGAGGAGAAGAATGCCTTAAAAAGTCAAATTTGCCAGATAGAAAAAGAATCTCAAAAGCTCACTCAAGAAAATCATTCTGTCAGAATTAGATTGGAGCAAATGGAAGCTAGTGACTTTATGAGAAATCAAGATACTATTAAATAGATCCAAACAAATGAAAAAAAGGAGGCAATGTGAAATATCTCATTGGGAAAACCACAGACCTGGAAAATAGATCCAGGAGAGATAATTCAAAAATTATTGGACTACCTGAAAGCCATGATCAAAAAAAGAATCTAGAAGTCATCCTTCAAGAAATTCTCAAGGAAAATTTCCCCGATGTTTTAGAACCAGAAGGCAAAATAGAGGTTGAAAGAATCCACTATTCACCTCCTGAAAAAGATCCCAAAAAAGAAAACTCCTAGGAATATTATAGATGGGTTCTGAAATTCCCAGATCAAGGGGAAAACATTACAAGCAGTCAGGAAGAAACAATTTGAATATTGTGGAAACACAATCAGGATAACACAGGATCTGGCAGCTTCTACACTGAGGCATCGAAGGGTTTGGAATATGAAATTCCGGAGGTCAAAGGAGCTGAGATTAAAAGCAAGAATCACCTACCCAGCAAAACTGAGTATCATGTTTCAGGGGAAAATATGGTCATTCAATGGAATAGGGGACTTTCAAGCATTCTTGATGAAAAAACCAGAGCTGAAAATTTGACATTCATATACAAGAAGCAAGAGAAGCATGAGAAGGTAAACAGGGAAAAGAAATTATAAGGAACTTATCAAAGTTGAAGTATTTACATTCCTACATGGAAAAACAATCATTGTAGCTTATGAAACTTTTAGAGAAGTTAAAGGGAATAGAAATGTACACACACACACACACACACACACACACACATATATATATATATATATATATATATATACATACATACACATATGTCTATATAGGAGGGTATATGGGCATATGAATACATATATGAGTGTGTGTATATATGTGTACAGGTTACATAGAGGGCACAGGACCAATTTAATAGGAAGGGATGATACTTAAAAGGTAAAATTAAAAGGTGAGAGAGGAATATAATGAGAGGAGATGGGGAGAGACAGAATGGGGTAAACTATCTCATATAGAAGAGGCAAGGGGAAACTGTTACAATGGAGGGGAAGAACAGGAAGGCAAAAGAGTATGGGTCAACCTTATTCTCACTGAATTTGGCTTAGGGAGGGAATGACATACAAACTAAATAGGGTATCTCACCCTACAGAAGAGTAGTGGGGAAGGGGATGAGAAGGGGGATGATGAAAAGGACGTCAGGCTGGGGGGGAGGGAAGTTGGAAGCACCCACTTTTGAAAAGGGATGGGATCAAAGTAGAGAATAGAACAAGTGGGAGGTGGGATAGGATGGAGGGAAATACAGTCAGTCTTTTATAATATATCCACTATGGAAATGTTTTGCATAGCTACACGTGTACAAACTATATTGAACTGCTTATCTTACCAGGAAGGGAGGTTGACAAGGGAGGAAGGGAATGAATCTGGAATTCAAAGTTTTAAAATCAAATGTTTAAATATATATACTATTATTAATATTAGTTTACATGCAATTGGGAAATATACAGGCACTGGGGCATAGAGATCCTATGTGCCCTACTGGAAAATCAGAGGGGGTATGGGGGAACATATGGGAGAGAGCAGATTGGAAGAGTGGATATCCAGTGGGATTGCTATTTTGGGGTGGTGGGTAGGGGGAAAATGGAGAGAAAATTTATAACTCAGAATCTTGAGGAAATGAATGATGTAAACTGGAAGTTAATAAAGCATTCAATAAAGTAAAAAGAAAAAGAAATTAGCTTATCTCTAAGGTCCCTTCCAGATTTAAGCATTTCCCAGGATAGAAATTAGACTGATTTCTATAGACCTCTGTCAGATATCCCACAGTGGGTGTGTCTAAGTTGTTCAAAATCCTACTTCACTTCTTTTTTGTTATATCACACTCTTCTAGTAGAATGGAGAAATCTCTTTCCCAACTTGGTTATATTTTCATTACTTAAAAAGCCCCTTACAAAGCAGGGGGCAGGGGGTGAAGAAACTGACATCTGACTTTCCCTATTTCTCAATTTAAGGGCAATCAACCCCTGACTTTGTAACCTCGAATGAGCCATATCCATCTTGACATGCTGCTTCTATATTCCTGGGACCTATTTAGTCAGAGTATAAGAAGATGGTTGTCCACAGGATTCAGAAATCCTTATCAATGTTCCATCATATCCTGAGAACCCTAAACCTTGACTTCCCATGGGCTGGGTCCTAGACTGATGGGGTATATAATACTGGAGCAATCAGGGGGGATATTTGGCACCATATCCTCTTCACATGCTGCATGTTCTATTTTTTTACCTTTTCCTTCAAATTTCCTAGTCTCCAGCTTGCCTATTTATCCTCCTTACCCTAGATACAATGGAAGAAGCACCAGATAATTTGAATGACTTCTTCCCTCTGTCCTCTGGGACTTTTCCTGCCAAATTAGGGAAGTACTGGCTCAAATTGAAGTGGAATTTCGAACAATTTAGACACATCCACTTTAGAATAATGTACAGAGGTCTATAGCAGCCAGTACCAGAAGTATTCCCCTCTGCAACATTCAGATGGGAATCCCAACAAAAAAGTGTTTTCTTTTTCTCTAGCCAAAGACTAACAACTCTTGAGAACCTACACATGCAAAAAAAAAAAAAAAAATCCAAACCAAAACTGCTTACAGAGGAATGGTAGGAAAGGACACTGATGCTACCTACTGGGGGAGATGGAAGACAAGAAACAGCAATGAACGGAGGAAGTAAGAGAGGAAACACTGAAGGGGAGTCCCACCACATGGTCAGCCCAAAGGAGACAGAAGCTATGCCTCCTCTGAGGCTTGGGGTGCTCGTTGGTGGGTGTCATTATTTTCCACGAGCTCTGCCATGAATTTTGTTTTCTTTGTCCTGTAATTAAATACAATTCTTCTTTGGGTTTGTCTTATGACCTATGTTTTTCTAGGAGGGCTTCTGGGACAACATATTGACTGATGTTATAGAGTGAGATTCTCATATTTGAGGGAAGAAAAATATAATGGGAAAAAATCCTTCATCTGCAAGATCACATCAACCCTGAAAATCACACTTCATCAGTATTGTGTGCTCCTGGGGCCCTTCCTTCCCTCTGATTGCAGAGTAGAGAACTCTTCTTAGAGCTGCCATTTAGGAGGGAGACCAGCTCAGCCATCTTTTCATTTCCCACCCCGCTGCTCTCCTCTGCTTTTCCATTATGGGTGCTCTCCAGGTACTTTCTTTACCTTCCCACCTGCTTTCTGTTTGCTCTTGTATGTTGCCTTCCCCCAATAGATTGTAAACTCCTTGAGGGCAGGAACTGTCTTTTGCCTTTCTTTGTGTTGCTAGTGCTTAGAACAGTGCCTGGCACATTGTTGTTACTGTTCAGACTTCTTAGTTGTGTCTGACACTATGTGACCTCATTTGGGGTTTTCTTGGCAAAGATATTGGAGAGGTTTTACATTTCTTTTTCCAGCTTGTTTTACAGATGAGGAACTGAGTCAAACAGGGTTAAATGACTTGTCCAGGATCATATAACTACTGTGTTTGAGGTCAGATTTTAAATCAGTCAGATCCTGACTCCACACCTGGCACTCTACCCACTGCACTACTTAGCTGCCCTGAAATGCTTCCCCTGAAATGTAGCCAAGCCAATCTTATGGGAGTCTTAAAAATTTTATATATATATATATATATATATATATATGAATAATGTTCTCATTCTAGCTTTTATACAAATAACAGAAACATTTCTATTTTAAGCCCAGGGAACAAGGTATCACATTATATTCCTATTCTTCATACAGAGCTTTTTTTGTAGCTGTTCTATATTTATTCTTAGTTATAATAGCAACATAAAATCTGTCTTTCTTTACAAGTTCAATCATGCAACTTTTTGTTTTTTTAATTTATTTATTTTTAGTTTTCTACATTCACTCATAAGATTTTGAGTTCTAAACTCTCCCACTCCTTCCCTTCCCTGTCCCCAAGACAGCATGCAATCTGATATAGGCTATACTATCACATAATTTTTTTTTAGAAGTGGGCATGAAGGAGGCCTTGAAGTACCAGCTCTCAAGCTATAATATAAAATGATAATCACCAAAATGATTTGACACTTGCCAAAAAATTGAAAAATAAATCAGTAATGCATATAGAGTTAGATAAGCAAAACAAACAAAAAAAAACATAAGATCAGAAATGACTTGGGTAAAGATACCCTGTATGACAAGAACTACCAGAGAAAATGGAAAATTCCTTTAATAGTTATTAGTTTTGTAGCAGCAAACACTATATGTCAAAAAAAACTCCAAATGGACATGTGATCCTAAAAAAACTCAATCATGTATTCCTAGCAGATAGAACTTAATGATGCCAATAGCTACAAGCCATGTGCCTGATAGCCCAAGGAATCACCATTCTATGAAGATGCCTTTGGTTCCTTTTTACTATATACAAATAAACTCAAGTCTTCCCCATTCTTGAAAACTATTATTTGACCCTACCATCCCCTCAAATGCTTGTGTTTTCACTTTCATAGCTAAATTCCAAAAAAGTTCACATCTCCTCACTCCCTAGTCTCTGCAATCTGGCTTCCCACCCTACCACTCCATATTGAAGAAACTCTCCAAGGTTACTAAGAGCACAGCTAGGGGTTACAGTGGATACAGTACAGGGCCTAGAGTCAGGAAGATGTGAGTTTAAAACCAGCTTCAAATCAGTCACTAGCTGTATGATCCTGGGTAAGTTACCCTTTTTTGCCTTGTTTCCTCATCTGTAAAATGAGCAGGCAAAGGAAATGGCAAACCATTCCAGTGTCTTTGCCAAGAAAACGCCAAACAAGATCACAGAGTCAGACACAAATGAACAACAACAAAAATGTTACTAATGAATTTTTAAAAAGAAAACAATTTTGTTGCATATGGCAGGAAATGTTACTGTCATTTTCTTGCTAAAAATTTTATTTATTGCTAATGTGATCTCTTGCTGGTAAAATAAACATAGATAATGTGCTGTAGTTTTGAATAGATACTGACTCACAACTGCAACCTGCGGTAACAATGATGGAAGCATATGTGTCTTTGGGGATGTGGGATGGGCAGCTACTGCACAGATGACTCTCAGTCATGCACTTCACAAACTTTACATGTCCAAAATGGACATTGTTATATTCCCTAACTCCCCCAAAACCTGTCTGTCCTCCAAACTTCCCTGTTTTCTTGGAGAACACCATGAGTTCACACAAGTTCACAAAATCAGAGTCACTTTTTTTTTTTAAGCAATTGGGGTTAAGTAACTTGCTCAAGGTTACATGGCCAGGTGTTTCTGAGTGGATGCTAAGTGTCTGAGCCCAGATTCAATCCCTAGGTCATCCCGACACTGGAGCCAGTGATTTTACTTGCTGGGCTACCTGGCCACCCCCCAGAGTCACTCTTGATTCTTGTCTCTTCTACCAACCTGTAACCAGTCATTTGCCAACTCTTTTTGAGTATATACAATATCTTTTAAATTCATATACCTTTCTCCACTCACAAAACCCCTACTCTAGTTCAGGTTTTCTTCCCTTCTCAGGTGGATTATTATAAAAGCCTTTGAATTTATCCCCCTGTTCCTAGCTTCACCCCTATCCAACCCATTCTTCACACAACTGTCAAATCAATGTTCCCCAAACACAGATCTCATCATATCTTCCCTCCCCCCCATTCAAGGATCTTTGGTGAACCATAATTTCCTTTAGAATAAAATGTAAAGTCCTTCTCTGTTCCTTCATTACTGTATATCTACTCCCACAGATGAAGTGGATGTTGTACATATAGTATACTTAGATTTTAGTAAGGCTTTTGGTGAGATGTGGATGGTATGATAATATAATTAGGTAAATGAAGAATTGGTTGGATAGGTGGACTTGAGTGAAGTTAACAAGGACACCAAAGGTGCATGAATGAGCAGAACTGAAAAAGGTTAGCATGTGAAGAAATCCCCCTATGAAATGGGTGGATAAGAACAATTTGTTCCAATAACCATGAAGGCAGCTGAAGCAGGCTCTTTGGAACACTTAGAACTTGGTCAAACATCAAAGATACCAGCGTCATCCACTGCATCCCAGGCCCCATTGGTGACTCTGGAAGAGAGAGTGAAGCTCATGACTTTGTGCAGCTCTGCCTCTCTTAAATCCAATTCATGTAGGAGTCAAGACATCACCTGTGATATTATTGGTTCTCTTCAAAAATGAAGGACAGGGGCGGCTGGGTGGAGCAGTGAGTAGAGTGCTGGCCCTGGAGTCAGGAGGACCTGAGTTCGGATCTGGCCTGAGACACTTAACACACACAAACAACAACAAAAAAAAACCTAGCCATGTGACCTTGCACAAGTTACTTAAACCCAATTGCCCTCCAAAAAGCAAAAAAAAAAAATAACAACTATATAGTACTGTGCTAAATGCTGGGATACAAATTCAAGCAGAAATAAAGGAAAAGTTTAAGTTGTAATGGGAGAAGACATTGCATCAAAGAAAACTGAAAGCAGGAGAGAGGGAAGCACCCCAGTGGGGGGGATGGGAGAGAAAGTCCAGAGAGTCATTGAGCCTGATGAGGAATGGGCATATGCCTGGCCTGGGGTTTTTCTTAAAATAGAGGCTTTAATTCTGAACTACCACTCCACATCTATCAGATTGGCTAATATGACAGAAAAGGAAAATGACAAATACATACCCATTGACCAAGCAATACCACTACTAGATCTACATCCCAAAGAGATTAAAAAAAGGAAAAGAACCTATATGTCCAAAAATATTTATAGCAGTTCTTTTGGTAGTGGCAAATAATTGGAAATTGAGGGGATGCCCATCAATCAGGGAATGAATGGACAAATTGTAATATATGATTGTGATGGAATGCTATTAGGCTATAAGAAAGGACAAGCAGATGAAAAGGTAAACAGGAAAGAGAAATCATAAGGGACTTATTAAAGTTGAACTGTTTGCATTCCTACATGGAAAGATGATATTTGTAACTCATGAGACCTTTATCAGTATTAGGGTAGTTGGAGGATATATATGTATAAAGACACACACACACACATGCACACAGGGAACAGAGTGAGTTGAATATGAAGGGATGATATCTCAAAAATAAAATTAAGGGGTGAGAGAGGAATGTACTGGAAGAAGGAGAAGGGGAGAGGTAGAATGGAGTAAATTATCTCTCATAAAAGAGGCAAGAAAAAACTTTTACAGTGGAAGGGAAGAAAAGGGAGGTGAGAGTGAATGAATGAACCTTACTCTAATTGGATTTGACTTAAGGAGGGAATAACATACACATTCAATTGGGTATGGAAATCTATCTTACCCTACAGGAAAGAAGAAAGCATGGGGATAAGAGAGGGGAGGATGTTAGAAGGGAGGGCAGATTGGGGGAAGGGGTAATCAGAATGCCCATCTTATTGGGGTGGGGGAGGGGAGAGATGAGAAGAAAATTTGGAACTCAAAATCTTGTGGAAGTGAATGTTGAAAACTCAAAATAAATTAATTAATTTAAAAAAAAGAAATGGCAAGCAGGATGCTCGCAGAAAAACTTAGACTTACATGAACTGAAGCAAAGTGAAATGATCAGAACCAGGAGAATAGGGTACACAGCAACAGTAATATTATATGATGATCAACTGTGAATAACTTAGCTATTATCCATGATATAATGATCTAAGACTATTCTGAAGGACTTAAGATTTTTAAAAAGTACTATCCATCCTCAGAGAAAGGACTGATGGAGTCTGAATACAGATCAAAAAAACTTTTTCTTTACTTTTCTTGGGTTTATTTGCCTGTGTTTTCTTTTGTAGCATGACTTACATGGAAATGTGTTTTACATGACTACACATGTATAACCTATGTCAAATTGCTTGCCTCCTCAATCTGGAGGGGAGGGCAGAAAGGGAGGGAAAGAATTTGGAACTCAAAATTTGAAAATAAAGAATGTTAAAATTGTTTTTACGTATAATTGGAAATAAATAAAATGTGAAATGAGAATTTTTTAAAAAAAAGGTCTTGGGAAGAATTAGCCAATCAGAGGAAGGGACTGCAGGGGTGGAGATTATTTATCCACCTTGGTCAAACTTCATCAGAATCTTCATCAGACTTTACCTAAGGTGCAGTTTTGGGCACCACAGTTTAAATGACATTAAATGACACAGTTTAAAATGACATTAATAGAGCATACCCTAGAGAGAATCCATGATGGTGAAGGTCCTCAAGTCCATGTCATATGAGGATCAGGAGAAGGAGCTGGGGATGCTTAGCTTTAAAAATAAAAGGGAAGACTTAAGGGGACCATGATAGTAAACTTGAAGTATGTGAAGATCTGACATCTCTGTCTGGCCCCAGAGGCAGACATTAGGAGTAATGGGTGATTTTTTCAAAGAGTATAATTTAGGATTGATGTGAGGAAAACTTCCTAATAAGTAGCATAGTCCAAAAGTGGAAAGGGAAGCCTTGAGAGGTGGTGAGTGTCCCATCCTTGGAGGTCTTCAGTTGGAAGCTGGATGGCTTTTTCTTGGATGTGTCATAGTGCTGAATCCTTTCATGTATGGGTAGGAGTAGGTGGCCACTGCTGTCCCTTCCCACTCTCAAATTCCATGACTCTGTGATGATTTAACTGCCACTTATTTTTTTCTTTTTTTACTCATCACAGGATTACATAATTGGAGTTAGACGGCACCTTAAACAGTTACCCAGTCTAACATCCTCATTTTATGGATTTGGAAAGGAAGTCACAGAATGATAAAGTGATTTGCTTAGAGTTACCCTGGTAGTAAGTGACAGACATGGGATTCTAGCCTAGCTCTTCTCTTCCCCAATCTAGACTTCTAATTGTGTTATACTACTTCCTATTACTCCCCTTCAGCATAAAAATAGTCAAGATCTGTGCTAAACACTGAAGAAAAAGGAGGACAAAGAGGAGGAGGAAAAGGAGACAAAAAAGAAAGAGGAAGAAGAAATGTAGAAGGAGAAAGAGGAGAAGAATGAGGAGGAAAAGGAGAAGGAAGAAAAGGAAAAAGAGAAGGAAGAGGAAGAGAAACAGAAGAAAGAGCAAAAAAGGAGAAAGATGAAGAGAAGAGCAGGAAAAGGAGGAAATGAAGGAGAAAAGAAGAGAGAGAGGAGAAGAAAGCAAAAAAGGAAGAGGGAAAAGGAAAAAGAGGAGAAGAAGAATGAAAACAAAGAGAAAGGAGGATAAAGAGAAGAAGAAAGAAGAAGAGAAAATTAGGTAGAGGCAGCAGAAGATGAAAGATACTATGAATAAGAGAAAACTTTCACAATGAAAAATATGAAATTGAAGAAGAAACAGAAGTCAGCTTAAAATGACAGAAAGCCAAGCCTTCTAAATAAGGCTCTAAAGGTACTCTAGAACCCATTCCACATTTAAAGAACTGAGGCTCAGATAGATGACAGGACTTATCCAAGTTCACTCATCTAGTTCAGAGGTTCCCAAATTTATTTAGCCTACCACCTCCTTTAAAAAAAATACTCAGCACCCTCCTGAAAAATCTAATTTCTTTAACCCTTTAACTTTTTTAAAATTTGCATCATTTCAAAAAATATGAAATATTTTTAATGACGCATCTTAAATTTAATAATTTATTGTAAATTTTGGGGGTTTTCCAGCATTGAAATTTTGATGACATGATGTTGTATCATGTAACCATATAGTTTTGTATTGTAAAGAAGTCATTACACACACGTATTCCTGCCGAAGCACATTAGACTTCCCAACAATGAGTGACACACTCACCTGCCAGCACTTATTTGTTAAGACTTAACTGATGATCGGTTATAGCTAGCATTTTGTGTGTTTATTTGGAAAATAATGTAATCACTACAACTTTAACTTTGTTACACAACAGATGAAACATGTATGAACAGTTTTTCAAAATTTTCCTCTCTTTTTTCCTTATGCTTCCACCACCCCCTTATTTTTATTCAACACCCCCCAACTGTACCTGGGGCTACTACCACCCCTCTGTATTGTTCCAGTGCTACCCAGGGGGGTGGTATTACCCACTTTTTAGCTAATAGTAAAATCAGGACTGGAAACCATGTATCTTGACTCAATCTGATGATGCTCTTTCTTTTGTTTGAAATTCTTTTTTATTTTTTCATCATCTAACTATGCATCCTTTGGAACCTTCTTACCTGAACTTCTCCCACTACCTCTCACCACAGATGGTACCAGTCTCTACAGTAATATCCAAGCAAAGCCTCTATCTGCCATGGCAGTAGCCCATGGAACCCACCTATGTAAGGTGCTATACAAACGTGAGATATTTATAGATTCATTTTTGTCTGGATCTCATCACACAGAGAACTCTTTTTTGTGCCCAATTCTCTCCACCAATGGAAATAAGCAATTTATCTTTAATTTATTATCTTGGAAAGTAGTCTGGGGGCACAGAGATATTATGCAATTCCAGAGTCAGTTAGTATGTTTCAGAGAGAAGACAAACCCAAGTGTTGCTGGCTCTGAGGCAGATTCTCGATTTTTGGTGGTATGGGCCAATTGGGGTTACAATGACTTGCCCAGGATCACACAGCTAATAAGTGTCTGAAGCCAGATTTGATTTCAGATCCTTCTGACTCTAAGGCTAGTGTTCTATCCATTTCACCACCTAACTTCCCCTTAAACAATAATTTAAAAATTTTAAAAGTGAAATTTAAAATCTAGGCTACTTAGATAAGGAAAGCTAATGGGTTAATATGTTTCCCCATCCAGGTAACACCCCTGCATTTCTCCAGATAATACCTTGACTAGAATGAATGGCTCCTCTAGTGAGAATTTCTGGCACCATGACAGGTCAGGAATAAGAGATGTTTCTTGGCAGTGTCCTTTTCTGAGTTCTAAAACCCATACCATTTAAGACTCCTTCTCTGGGTGATGCCAAGCCTGGAGAAGGAAAAGCATTGATGCTAAAAAAAAAAAAAAAAAAAAAAGAAAGATCCATTTTGGAAGTTCCCAGTTTGGAGTATTTTTCAAGTGGCATTAGCAACATATAAGGGAGCCCTGGGGAATCTTAGATCAACTGAGGTCAAGATGAAAAACTAGGCACCCGAAACCAATGCCTGCATCTTTACCCACCAGTCATGTCCCCTGCAACCTCCAAAGACCATGGTGAGGTCATCCTCCAATTCACACTTCTTGGTTTCAAAACAAGAAGGAAAAACCAATAAGAAGAGAAGCAATGAAATTTGTCTTCACAACATATTCAAGGTCATGGTGGGTTCTTAGAAGGATAGATTATACCCTGTATCCTATCTGGAAAAAAAAAAGCAATGGGAAATTGTTATGGCTTTGCTTTCAGGGGATGTCATAGGTGATGAATGTATTTTTTACTCACTCAAGCATTTTATATTCCTGCCATTTACTGGGCAAGAGGTTGAGTTTTTCTCCCTCTATAATTTCCCTTGACAATGTTACAAAGATATAGAAATTGTTCAAATCCATCGCCAGCCTGTTTTCAGAGAAAATATACTAGGAACCCTTCTCAGGAATGGAAGGACTATTTTTCTGCTATTTCTCTTGTAATTTATAAACAAAGACAAATCTTGATGAATTTCATCTTCGTGGTTAATGATAGTGTGGCTGCTGATGGTTGAGGGATCCTGGGGATAGATTGATTTAGCTGCTTAGCTAGGAGCTGCTAGTGGGGGCTGATGCCTCTATACAGAGTTGTTCCTAGGATAGGGTTGAGCCCTGCCCACTAACGAGAATTATACATATATAAAGCAATTTGTAAACTTTAAAGCACTATATAAGTCCTGTATAATAATAATATTAATAAAATAGCAGCAACAGTAAATTGAAAAGACTTGGTTCTAGCTAAGATGGATGACTCATGTAAGGGAACAGTGAAGGATAAGACATAAGATGTAGGTTGGGCCTAAGTTGTGGAGGGCTAGATTGTAAAGCCAAAGAATTTGGATTTTACTTTTTTAGAAAACATCCTTTCACATAGACAGTCCCATGGAAGATGAGAGGTAGAGAGGCCCTCTGAGCACCACAAGTCTAACTTATACCCTGAGGGGCATCTTGGTAGTGCTGGGGATGGAAATTGGCACATGGAGTTAGGACAACCTGAGTTCAAATACTTCTCAGACACTTAGAAGCTCTGTGGCTTTGACAAAGTCATTAACCTCTTTCCATTTCATTTCTTCATCTGTAAAATGGGAATGATGATAGCACTAAATGTGTTGCATCTGTAAAATGGTGTAAGGGTTATGGGATTTAAAGATCTTCCATGCCCCATTGGAATTGCTGACGTAGCAGGAAGGGGCAGAGCAAGAGGAAGCAGAAGCCAAGCTAGAGTTCCTGTGGTGGCTAGTGGTGGCTAGCAGTGGCGGCGACGGCGGCAGCAGCAGCAGAGGCAGTGGCAGCGACAGCGCAAAGCCCTTTTTGAGTCAGCCAGAATTTCTGCTAAGGACTCCTGCTGAGGACATAGGCATTGTGAATATGGCATTGCTGATACAAATGGTCATCAGCATATCTGTAATTTCCATAGGCATTGTGAATATGGCATTGCTGATACATTTGGCGGTGAGGGTGGGGTCACAAAATGTCAGGCCTCTATTTGGAAGCAGTGGGGCTTTAGAGGGAGAAATGGCTATTCCAGGTTGGGAGGATTTGCCTTATTCCTCTCTAGCCAGAGAATGGGCCAAAAGCACAGGGCCCTGTGAAAACTGGGAACCAAGGCTAAAAGAGGGAGAACCTGGAGATTTGGAAAGATGTTTGAAAGGAATACCCATAGAACCAGGCAAAGAACTGGCAGGAGTGTGCAGGAGAGGCTGAGTGCTGCTAACAAGTAATTTATACCTTATATTAACAAGTAATTTATCGCCTTATGTGTAAAAGTAGGGATAAGCTGCTGGAGGAAAGAGCTCAGATGGCTAGGGAGTCAGCTGGTTTGCCTGAGGATTCTTCTGTGTCACAGCACTCAGAAGAGCAAACTGGAGGGACTCATGTGGTCCAGGAGCAAGCTACTGTTCATGTAGCTAAAAGGAAGCAAAAAACTAGCAGAAGGAATGTGCATGCAGCTTTTGTACAGGCTGGGCAGAGTTGCCCTGACAGCTTCCAGGAGAATGTGTGTGAGGAGAATGGAGCAAGGTTAGATGAGGAGTCTTGTAATGTAGAAGCTCTCCCCATATGAAGAAGAAGACAGAAGAACCTCCGAGGCAAAACAGAGTCCAGGGAGATAATTGAGGATTTCACTCAACAGGAGATCACTGATATATTGAGTAGATTTACCCAAAGAATGGGGGAGTCTTTAGTGTCTTGGATAGTAAGAATCACTGATGAAGGCACAGGAGGAATAACACTGTAACTATTGTTTATTCTGGAGAAGATGATTACAAAATTGTACCCTTAACTCATTTATTCTACCATGAGTGAGGCTACAATAGTCTGGTTATTGTCTCTTTGCTTCTTATTGGTTTTTTTTGTCTGTTCACCTTGTTTGCTAGATTTGTTTCCGCAGGCTTGGTACCCTCCACCTGTAGATCCCTGATAGCTTAAGCTGGATGTCACCCCCTGTCTGCAACTGTGATGTGTCACCCTTGGACCTGACATCAAGCATATTAAGAACTGATCTTTCAAATGGGACCCCTCAGGACAGGGACAGCTCTACATCCGATTTCAGCAGCAAATAGCCATGGAAGAAGAGACATTCACCCCTTACCACAAGATTTTGGGGCCCCATCTGTTCGGGGTGGGGGAAATGATGGGGAGCTTGTGCTCAAGCCCCACCCTAAAATATGGTTTTCTCTGTTTATTGTGTGCTATTCTTGTTATATTGTTGTGAAATTTTGTTGACACCAGTTATTCCTACTGTATTTTTGCCAAGTAAGGGACATGAAAGATCTTGGGGCCGAATGTAAGGGTTGTGGGATTTAAAGATCTTCCATGCCCCATTGGACTTGCTGATGTAGCAGGAAGGGTGGAGCAAGAGGAAGCGGAAGCCAAACTAGAATTCCTGCGGTGGCTAGCAGTGGCAGCGATGGCGGCAGCAGCAGCAGCAGCGGCAGCAGCAGTGCGAAGCCCTTTTTGAGTCAGCCAGAATTTCTGCTAAGGACTCCTGCTGAGGACTACCAGGGGCCGGAGCTGCTGGGAGCATGCTTCCTGGATGCTGGGTGGTTGCTGTGAGTGGGGAGAGGAGGACCTTTGCCTGAGGTAGCCTGTTCTGTTTTAAAGGCTTGAGAATGTGGGTGCTTTCTACTTTATCTACCTGTGCCAATTTCATAACTACTTTGATGGCTTTCACTTTCTGGTTTTGGGACTCAGTCTTTTGTTATTTTAATAAATTTTCTAGCTTATTCCCCCATATGGCAAGCATGATGTATTTTGTGATGGATAATTATATCAGCATTTCTGTAATTTCCATAGGCATTGTGAATATGGCATTGCTGATACAAATGGTCACAGAGGTTATTACACCAATAGTCAATGTTGACCAAAGAGTTTGTTATAAAATATACCAAAACCTTGTTTGATGAGCTCTTGGAAAACAGGGTGTCCCCTAACAGTAAAAAGAGAGGAGTGAAAAGAGAGGAATGCTCTTGGCATGGGGATCCTAGCAGAATGCTATATGTATGCTAGCTATTATTACTATCTATCATGCCTGAAAAGTAATCCTCCCTATAATGTCCTTATCAAACTGTCAGGCAGCTTGTGCTTAAAGCCCTCTGGGTGAGGTAGCCCTTTCTCACCATTGGACTGTTCTCACTGTTTGGGATTTTTTCCCTAATGTTAGGCTAGAATCTGCCCCTCCTAACCATTGTTCCTACTGTAGCTCTGCCATGCTCTCCACAGAAACCCTGCCATCCCCCTACATTCTACTCCTATTCCTACTGAAGGACCACTCCCTATCTCTCTCTCCTTTCCCTCCTCACCACTGTCCATTTCTACTGCCCCAGGAGAGAGATTCTGCCAAGAAATATTGTATCCACCTATGGTAGAGAAGGGTTAAAGCAACAAAGGGAAAGAACAGCAGTAGGTCAGTACAGAAAAGATACAAGATATTAAATTCACAGATGGGAAACAAAGTGTGGAGGGGAGAAACTAGAAAATGTGTGGGAGAGAAAGTGATTAGGTTTGTATTGTGACCTTGACTGTAGTACTCTCACTCCTCATCTCTACCTTTTAGATTTCCCAACTCTCTCTAGGTCTTGAGGTCCTCATCATCAGACTCCTGATTAGAGCTGTTGTACTTGGGTCCTGAAGATTTCAATATGGGCTTAGGAGACAAGGAGGAGAAAGGAGCCAACCTACATGGAGAAGTCATAGAGCATAGTGTGGGAGAATCATGGCCTGTTGCTAAGCTATCAAGGATTAAGAACCAAACTGGAGCAGCCTGATGTCATCAGATACAGCATTCTGAGCAGAAATGCCTACTCTGCAAAACACTTTTGAGAATAGACAGGGTGAAAGGAGAGAGTAGAATAAACAGGGGGGGGAAATGGAATGGAGGGAAATATGTAGTGATCATTACAATGAGAAAAAATTTGCAGCAAGTTTCTCTGATCATTTCTCAAATGTAGAGAAAACGGAGTCAAATTTATAGAAATAAAAGCCATTCCTCAATCGATAAATGGTTAAAGTATATGAACAGGTAGTTTTCAGACAGAGTAATCAAAGCTAGCTACAATCATGTGAAAAAAATATTCTAAACCACCATTGATTAGAGAAATGCAAATTAAAACAACTCTGAGCTACCACCACATACCTATCAGATTGGCTAAAATGAAAGAAAAGGAAAATGACAAACGTTAGAGGAGATATGGGAAAATTTAAACACTAATGCACTGTTGGTGAAGTTGAATACTGATTCATCCATTCTGGTAAGCAATTTGGAACCATGCCCAAAGGGCTATAATGCCATGTATATCCTTTGACCAAGCAGTACCACTACCAAGTTTGTATCCCAAAGAGATTTAAAAAAAAAAAAAGGATTTATATGTACAAAACTGCTTATAGCAGTATTTTTGGTGGTAGCAAAGAATTGGCATTTGAAGGAATGTCCATCGTTGGGGAATGGGTGAATAAATTGTTATATATGCTTGAGGAATACCATTGTGCTGTAAGAAATGGCAAGCAAGGTGATCTCAGAAAAAACCTGGGAAGACAAATATGAAATTAACAGAACTAGTAGAACATTGTACACAGTAACAGCAATACTGTATGATAATCAATTGTGAACAACTTAGATATTCTCAGCAATACAATGATTCAAAACAATTCTGAAGAACTTATGATGAAAGGTACTGTCTATCTCCAGAGAAAGAACTGGTAAAGCCTGAATGAAGATCAAAAATCATTTTCTTTATTTTTCTTGGGTTTATTCGTCTGTTTTTTCTTTCACAGCATGACTTACATGGAAATGTGTTTTGCATGACTACACATGTATAACCTATGTCAAATTGCTTGCCTGCTCAATGAAGTAGAGAGGGAAGAAAGGGAGGGAGAGAATTTGAAACTCAAAGTTGAAAAAAAAGAGTGGTAAAGTTGTTCTTACATGTAATCAGAGAAAAATAAAACATTATATTAAAAATAAAATAAAATGTTGATTAAAAACAAGAAATGTCAGTTTCGCAGACTACCGTTTTCACACTTCAGAGACTAGAAAGGAAGGGAACCCTGGAGACCCACTCAACGTAGGGCAAGGGGTACCTCTAGCAGAGTGGCTTTCCTGCTGGTTACTAAAACCAAACAGGGGGGAAACAGAAAAGGATCATTCCTTGCTTGAATAAGATGGTGAGAAGTGGCAGATGCTTCATGACTGAAATCTTTCCAGCATTACAGTCAACCTCTCAGAAGGGACCTAGTGATGTTCCCTTCATCTTGTAGCACCAATTTTCATGGATTATTTTTCACCTTCCTGTTTACTAAGGGACAAGACCCCAATCACCCGAGTGGCATGTGAGATTTCCTTGCTAATTGTATTCATCCAAATTAAATGCTTTACTTTTAAAATGCATAGTCCCTGAAGTGATCTACCAATACTGTACTAAGGCTCAGTATACAGATGATCTTAGGGATTCCTAATATATCTGAGATGGAAGATTGAACCTGTTGAGGTACACATGTCATCCTAAATTACCCCTATGTTGAACCCAGTAATCCTTGGCAAATCTGAAGTGTGTACATAGAAGATTGCATCATCTCCATGATTGGTCAGTGAAGCAAACAACCAGGGGATGCAAAGAAACATTTTCATGGTAGCCAAGTCATGTTACACTATAAACCTCTAGTTATATAATTTTGCCTACTGGAATCATCATAAAAGTTAATTGAATGGCATAATTTGGTAGAGCAGTAATAATTACTCCTTTAGCCTTAATTGGACTCTCTGTTACATAAATCCTTTATTAAAATCTCATCTGTAATGCTTCCTAGGTGAGAAACATTTTGGTATAACTAAAACAAGAACTACAGGAGAGTACGTGTAGCTCCTTTTGAAATATGGCAAAAGCGGGGTGGCCAGGTGGCTCAGCGAGTAAGAGCACCGGCTCCAGTGTCGGGATGACCTGGATCAAATCCGGGCTCAGATACTCAGAACCACACCCAGAAATAACTGGCCATGTAACCTTGAGCAAGTTACTTAATCCCGATTGCTTTAAAAAAAAAAAAAAGAAATATGGCAAAAAGCAATTCTTAGCAGAGGCCAGAATTACAGACATGAAGCTATTCCAAGCTCAGTTGGCTGAAGAGTGGGATATGATTTGCAGATAATAGAGGAAAGCTAAGCAATCGGCATCACCCCTTATGCTAAGAAATGTTCTTTAGGACAAGGAATCCCCAATTATAACCCCAGTTCAGCTGTTGCCATTCTTGCTATAAAAAATAATAGCTAACATTTATCTATGCTTTAGTATATTCTTTGTAATTGCCTGGTGAAGAAGGTAATGCAAGTTTTATTATTCACATTTTATAGATGAGGGGAAATGGAATAAGCATTTATATAGCACTCCATATGTGCTAAGTGCTTTTTACAATTAATATCTCATTTGATCCTCAAAAGAATCCTGGGATGTAAGTGAATATGATCCCCATTTTACAGATAAGGAAGGTGAGACAAAGGTTAAGTGACTTGCCCAGGATCACCCACCTAGTAAAAATCCGAGGCTGGATTTGAACTCCGGTTTTCTTGATTTAAGGAGGTGTCTAGATTGTTCACTGGATAGAGCACTGGGCCTAAAGTCAAGAAGATCTAAGTTCAATTCTGGCCTAAGATATTTACTAGCTGTGTGATCCTAAGGAAGTCACTTAACTTCCATTTGCCTGAATCCACTGGAGAAGGAAATGGCAAACCACTCCAGTATCTTTGCCAAGAAAATCCCATGGACAATATCGTCCCTGGGGTCATGAAGAGTTGAACATGTCTAAACAACAATTTCTTGAGTTCAGTCCTGGAATGATATTCCCTAAACCACCTACCTCTCTTCTTAATTATCTCAGACTGGATAACTAAAGCTCCGGAAGATTGTGACTTACCTTTTGTCAAACAGTCAGGAAGTATCAAAGGCAGGATTTGAACCCAGAACATTATACCTAATTAGCTACAAAGCAAGAATAATAATTCTGACTGATTTTACAAATGTGTTTGGGAGAAATCTTCCAGTCCCATGCTTCAGAAAGCCATGACCTCATCAGTATAAGTACCAGTAGAAAATGAAGTCAGGATGCAGGAGAGAGAGTGCCAGACTGAGAGTCAGCAGAGAGATCCAGGTCCAATCTGTGCTCTGCTCCTTCCTGGTTGGGTGACCTCAGGGAAGTGATCTCACCTCAGACCCTGAGTTTGGAGGAGTGAGGGGTTTGGACTAGACATCCTCTGAGGAGCCTTTCAGCCCTCACTCTAGGACCCTGGAATCCCTCCCCTCCTTATTAGACAGTTTCACAAGTACAGTTTTAGCTAAACCTGTTACATTTTGCAACAGGTTGCATTTTTATCTTGGTCAACCCTTCACCTAACACATTAAAGTTCTTTCTGACTCCAAGGCTAATCCTCAGTCCACCATGCCATGGTGATTGTCTGTCATTCCTGGATTTTAACAGGAACAAAAACCCAAAACTACCATATATTCTCCTCCATGATTTGGCAGCCAAGGATCCCATGTCTTCTGGCCACATCTCTGAAAAATGTATGTTAAGATCCTGTGGAACTGATTGGTTAAGTCTTGGAACAAGCAAAGTCAGATTTCTTGTCCTTAAAACACAAGCCCAATGCTGGCCACGGTGTAAGGGACTGGATGAACAGTGTCTGATTTGGCTTTGTCTGTGTAAGCAGGTCTGGAGAAAATAGGAGCAGGGAGGGGGAGGGAAAGAAAGCAGCTTCTAAGTGATTGGTGTTTACAGAAGCTCATTACGAGAGCCTGTCCCCACTGCAGCTCTGAGCAGGGCCTTGGGGAGCAGTCAATCACTGTATAGTATAACAAAAGGATAAAATTTGATTCTGGAGGCTGAAGACAAAGCCATTTTAATTTGCTGAGAAAGCAGCTCTGGGACAAAAGCTGTTATGGATTCCCCAAGTATCTCAGGGCACAATGAGTGCTCCCAGGGCTGACTGTAATCGTTGTTCAGTCATTTCAGTCATGTTTGACTCTTTCATGACCCAATTTGGGGTTTTCTTGGCAAAGATACTGGAATGATTTGTCATTGCCTTCTCCAGTTCAGTTAACAGATGAGGAAACTGAGGCAAACAGGGTTAAGTAACTTGCCTGATTAGTAAGTGTCTGACACTGGATTTGAACTCATAAACATAAGTCTTCCTTACTCCAGGCCCAGACCTCTATCCACTAGCTGCCCAGGACTCACTGTATTTAGTTCAAAAATAGGACCTTGCCTTAGATCTGGAAAGGACCTCAGAGATCGTTCAGCCCAACCTGTTCATTTTAATAGTTTAGGAAACTGAGGCTCAGAGATATGGAATGACTAGTCCAAAGTTACTCAAGAAATAAGCAATAAAGCTGGTATTCAAATTCAGGCCCTCTGAACCAGTGCTCATTCCTTACCAATGTACTACTGTACTTTTGCCTATGCAAGCAGTTCTCATAGCTATCACTCCACTTTAATCTCACATGTACCCAGGAGTTAGAAGTCGTTGTTTCTACTTTATAGTAGAAAAGGGAAAAGGAAATTGAGCAAGGGGAGGTGAAGGGCCAAGACTAAAACCCAGATCTCTTGAGAACTCTTTTGACTCTGCCACATTCCTCCTTTTGAGGGAAATATCTCTCTTCAATCACACAAAGGTTGGGCAGAAGCAGGATTGGCATTCTTTCTGTAAAGGCCAGGGTAAAGGGGCAGGTAGAAGGGATGGCAGCATAGGGCATCAAGAAGTAGGATTGATAGCTTTGGTTATCTCTTAAGTGATCACTTTTGAACTTCTCATATCAAGCTATTATCAAGCTTGGCTGGACATTAAAACAAAAAAAGACTTCTTGACTATTAGTGTGATTCACGTCATGGAGTCCTTCAGAACCTAAAGTTGTCAGAGAAATTCTAAAGATTGTCCAGATTAAAAAAGAGCATCATAGCTTTAGAGCTGGAAAGGAACTTAAAGGCTTTCAAATCCAACCCCTTATTTTTTTGATGTAACAATATTTCATTTTTCTTCCAATTATATGAAAAGACAATTTTAACATTCATTTTTACAAGATTTTGAGTTCCAGTTTTTTTTTCTCTCCCTCTCTCCCCTCCCCTCTTCTTAAAATGGTAAGCAATTCTTTAGAGGTTATATGTGTGCAATAATATAAAATATATTTCCATATTAGTCACAGTTTTGAAAGAAGAAACAGATCAAAATGAAAAAATAAAGAAAATGAAAATACATGCTTTGATCTGCATTCAGAGTCCATCAGTTCTTTCTCTGGATGTGAAAAGCATTTTCCATCAAGACTCCTTTGTAATTGTCTTGGATCATTGTGTTGCTGAGGAGAGCTAAATCATTCATAGTTGATCATCATAAAAGTTGTTACTGTGTACAATGTTTTCCTGGTTCTGCTCATTTCACTTTATATCAATTCATGCAAAACATACAATTTTCTGAAATTTTCTTACTTACCATTTCTTATTGTGCAATAGTATTCCATTACATTCTTATATCATAACCTTTCAGCCATTCCCCAGTTGATGATCATCCCCTCAGTTTCCAATTTTTTGTCATCACAAAAAGAGCTATATAAATATTTTGTACATGTAGGACCTTTCCCTTTTTCATGACATCTTTGGAATACAGACCTAATAGTGGTATTGCTAGATCAAATGATATGCAAAATTTGGTTGTCATTTGAGCATAACTCTAAATTGTTCTCTAGACTGATACAACCCCTCATTTTACAGATGAAGAAATTGAGACATGGAGAAATTAAGTGACTTGCCCAGGGTCACATAGCTGCTGAATAGTTGAAGTGAGACTTGAAGCATCCTGGGTAAACTGGTCATTCTCCTATCCGGGATTCTGGTGATGGACCCAGCTATGTGTCTTGAGCACATCCAGCTCTAAGAGTCTGCAAATTTTCAAGACTGGATTTTCTGTCCAAAGGAGCCACAGAAACCAGTATTGATCCTCTGCTCTCCACAGCAATCTATAGTTGGTTTTATTTCTATGCAAATGGAAGGTTTCCTGTTCCACATATAGATTAGTTGTCATTCAAGTGCCCAGCAGTTATGGAAAGACTGATCAGTTGTCCTCCTGGATTTGCTGGAATAAGTCTGATACCAGTAGAGAGGAGAATAGGTGATAATAATTAATAATAATAAGGACTGTAAGGCTAACAAAACATTTTCTTCACAACTTTCAGTGGTAGATGATAAAAATCTTATTATCCTCACTGTTTTAGGGATAAGAAGCCTAAGTTCAGAGAAGGCTAAGCAATTTGCACAATGCCACAAAGCTAATAAGTGCCAGAGCTGAGATGAAAACATATCAAGTCTGGTACTCTTTCCATTGCACCATCCTAAAAGGGGTAAGAACATGGTTACAATGACGACAATTTCCAAAATGAAATTGGAATAAACAACTCAACAAGGATATTCCTTTTTTGCAGTACTTTTGCAAAAGTAGTTAAGTTGTTCAAATTTTTTTTCTTAACATGTAATTGGGGGAGTCTTTGAGATAAGAACGCACTATTTGACAAAAACTGCTGGGAAAACTGGAATATAGTATGGCAGAAATTGGGCATAGACCAATATCTAACACCATACACCAAAATGAAGTCCAAATGGGTACATGATCTAGGTATAAAAGCTGATACTGTAAGCAATCTGGGAGAGCAAAGGATGGTTTACCTGTCAGATCTATGGAGAGGGGAAGACTTCATGACAAAACAAGCATTAGAGAGCATTATAAAATGCAAAATGGATAATTTTGATTACATTAAATTGAAAAGCTTCTGTACAAATAAAGCCAATGTTACCAAGATTAAGAGGGAAGTGGTAAATTGGGAAAGAATTTTTACAACCAGTGTCTCTGATAAAAGCCTCATTTCTAAAATATACAAAGAATTGAGTCAAATTTATAAGAATACAAGCCACTAGCCAATTGATAAATGGTCAAAGAATATGAACAGGGAGCTCTCAGAAGATGAAATTAAAGATATCTATAAGCATATGAAAAAAATGTTCTAAATCACTAGTGATTAGAGAAATGCAAATCAAAACATCTCTGACATACCACATCTCACTGGCCAGATTGGCTAACATGACAAAACAGGAAAATGATAAATGCTGGAGAGGATGTGGAAAAATTGGAACAATAATGCATTATTGGTGGAGTTGTGAACTGATCCAACCATTCTGGGTAGCAATCTCAAACTATGCCCAAAGGGCTATAAATAAATGCATACGTTTTGACCTAGCAATATCACTTCTAGGATTATATCCCAAAGAGATCAGAGAAGTGGGAGGAGGACCCGCATGTACAAAAATATTTATAGCAGCTCTTTTTGTGGTGGCAAAGAATTGGAAATCAAGGGGATGCTCATCAATTGGGGAATGGCTGAACAAGTTGTGGTATATGAATGTAATGGAATACTACTGTGCTATAAGAAATGAGGAACAGACAGACTTCGTAACAGCCTGGAGAGACTTATATAAACTGATGCTGAGTGAGAAGAGCAGAACCAGGAGAAATCTGTACACAATCACAGACACAACATATGTGTGACTACTAACTTCAATAGACTGAGCTCCTCTCAGCAATGTAAGGTTATAAGACAACTCCAAAAGACTCATGATCAAAAGAGATATCCACATCCAGAGAAAGAGATGCAGAGTCTAAATGCAAACTGAAACAAACTACTTGCTGTGTTTCTTTTTCTTGTTTTGTTTTGTTTCCTCTTTCCCACTGATCATTCCATCAGTTATATCCTTCTTTACAACCTGACTCATGACTAATGTGATGATATTTGTAGATCCTATATTCAAGTGCATGCTGCCATGACTGGAGGTAGGGAAGGGGAGAAAATTTGAAACTCAAGGGATTGAGGAACTGAATGTTGTAAACTAAAAGTAAATAAACAAATCAATTTTTAAAAATTAAGAATAAAAAATTAAAAAAAAAACAGCAACATGTAATTGGGGGAAAAGACAAAATATACCAAAAAGTAGCCAGTTGGATCAATGGATAAGAGTGCTGAAGTCAGGAAGACATGAATTCAAATCTTGCCTTAAACACTTACTAGATGTATGTGCCTGGGCAAGTTGCTTAATGTCTCTTTGCCTCAGTTTCCCCATCTGTAAAATGGGGATAATAATACCATCTACCTCCCAGGATTATTGCAAGAATGACATTAGATGATATTTGTAAAACACTTTGCAAATCTTGAAGTGACATAGAAATGTTAGCTATTATTATTAAATGCACACTTTCTTCTCTGGAAATTGGCATAGTTCCAAAAATTTTCCAGATTGCTTCCTCTTCCTCCTCTATCTCTTCCACCCTCCTCATTGTTGTTGTTTGTCCTTCCTTCTCAAAGGGTACCAAGGCATCATGGAGGTGATGCCATGACATTCAAGTCAATTGGATTTAAAATGAGGGCAGGCTGTGCAAAGTCACCAGCCTCACTTTCTCTTCTGGATCCATTGGGTTCAGTGACACATCAGAACAACTGGAGATGATCCCAGAAGCAATGGAAGACCTTGTTCTTTAAAAACTAAAGTCTTTAGCAGGTCTGAGTTTGACTGATGCAATGGCTATTCAGTGATTAAGGCTTAATGAAAAAAAAAGTCAAAGAATGGTCTCTTTAATCTAGTCCAGAAAAAAAAAATCAAACTTAAAGGAGAAGACCCTCAGGGTTTCTTGCCAAAACAGAAGCAATTCCTATTTACATTCACTCTGAGTCAATCTGAGGCCAATTGGTGAGAGCCAGAGTGATTTGGGTTTAAAGGCATGGTCCTTAAGAAATCCATCCTGTAAACCCCAAGATATCTTGTGACATTTCCAAGGGGGGGGGGAGAAAGAGAGAGAGAGAGAGAGAGAGAGACAGACAGACAGACAGACAGACAGACAGACAGACAGACAGACAGAGAGAGAGAGAAGAGAGAAAAGAAGAAGAAGAAGAAGAAGAAGAAGAAGAAGAAGAAGAAGAAGAAGAAGAAGAAGAAGAAGAAGAAGAAGAAGAAGAAGGAGAAGGAGAAGGAGAAGGAGAAGGAGAAGGAGAAGGAGAAGGAGAAGAGGAAGGAAGGAAGGAAGGAAGGAAGGAAGGAAGGAAGGAAGGAAGGAAGGAAGGAAGGAAGGAAGGAAGGAAGGAAGCTGTATTGCCAACCAGCTAGTTCCAGTTGGGTCCCCAGTGGGGCAACTCCTACTACTCAGGGGGTTATTGTTTGTCCTTCCTTCTCCTATAAACATGAGAACACCCAACTGAAGAAATAAGAATTTGGTATGTGTATATTTTTGGAGCAGGGAGCAAATAGAAGAAGCCTAAAGGACAAAGCCTAAAGGAGATGGAGTAGGAGGGGAGCTTTGGACAGCCAGCAGGAGATCATGAAGGTACTTGGGGAGCTACCAGGAAGGGGAGAAGAAGATAGAAAAGGAAAGTGGAAGGCACCTGTCAACTGGATGTAACCAGACTCTAACTTGTGAATGACTGGAGCTAAACAAAGCAGGCTAGAGACAGCAGAGTCAGGAATCAAACAGAAATTTAATTTCATAGTGAGAAAAACAGTTTGCAAATGAAGTTCTCCTTCCTAAGTAGGGGCTCGATCACTTATGGCAGGGATGGGGTTTTTAAGCATGAAAACCACAAGTGACTGGCCCACAACACAGGCATTCCTGGGTCTTGAATAAACAGTCTCCAAGTCCATGGCTGGACCACAACAAACAGCTTCCAAGTCATTAGGGTCATTGAGCCTTGCATTTGTTCAGTGGGGCACAGAACCAGGGTTAGCAATGTTGGGAGCAGCAGCCATGCTAACCAAGAGGTTCAGTTCTCTTGGTGGTTACAAGAGTGGGGGATTGTTGGTGGTTATAAGCACAGGGGATTGTTATTATGCCAAGCTCAAGGCACAGCTTGCTTGCTGGGCCTTAGCTCTGGAAAACAGGGTGTCTCCTAATACTATCTTGACATTTCCTCCTTTTGGCCAAAGGGAAGGGGTCTGAAAAAAAACCCACCCTACTGGCTAATAAAGGAGAGGCAAATAGAAGCAAGATGACACAAGAGGCCAGTTGGACCAGGACATGATATTGCACAGGGGGTTAGTTCCTTGAAGGGATCTATCAGGGAAATGTGTCCCAGGTAGGAGGGCCAAGAACGTAGAGGGAGAAAATGCCAACACACAACTTGGTGGTTGGGCACATAACAGAAAAGAAGAGGGAAAAAGAACTAGGACAGAATACTCAGCCCTCATCCAGAATCTTGGGACAGCTATTTTGTCTGGATTTTGGTTGCTTCTTGATCCATACTAGATGAACTTTGAGGTCCTTGGAGGGTTCTGCCAGGGGCTTTCTTCAGATAATCAAGGAGTTCACATCCACAAGTTTGGCAACTGTGAAAGTAGACAGAAGGACCTAGTAGGGGCCCTTAGAAACAGTGATTGACTGATCAGTATGGGGCAGTTTTCAGATAAGAAAATTCCTTGCATCAATCTTTGGAACTGAGTTTGTAGTCACCATTATATAGGTCCTTTTTTAAAGGTCTCTAAACATTACATAGAGATGATCCACTTTCCAAGTTACACAGGGCTAGGTTAAAACAAGAAGAAAAAGATTTTCATAAATTCATTATCATAATTATATCAAGTCAGGTCACATTAGTGTCAGGCTACAGATCAAACTATTTAGGGGGCTCACAGTGGACTAATTTTGAGAAAGGAGATTTACATGTCACCAACGTAACAAAAAAAAAAACTTGAACATAAATACTTTGAAACAGAAGACCAAAGGAATACAATAGTTATCACCAATATTAACGAACATCTAGTCCCCTTATATCCTAATAACCTATTCTCAATATCCATTTAATCAGAACATTTTGGGTCCCAGATATCTCATGGAATTGTCTGGTCCCTAAATATCTTTTCTTGGACAATAGGCTTTATTCTACAGGACAGCTCTGAAGAGAGCTCTGCTTCTTTGGCTCCAAATCTAAAGACTCCTAGATAATTTTGACTTAATGTAATTTGCTATAATTGCTTAAATTTGGTTCTTCAATTTTGAAACTTTAGAGAATTTCAGTTTATGCACCATTTGCTATTTCTATCCTTTTCTAAATCCTATACCTAATATAAGAATCTTTTAAAAATTCATGAGGGTCAAACTTTAAAATGAGTTCTTCCATCTTTTACCATTATCAATATGATTTATGTGTAAAATCCTGAATTCAATTTTGACAACTTATTAGTAAAACATACTCAAAGCCTGAATTTCCATGACAGGTGAATTTGGAAGCCAATTATATATATTTCTTAGAGAAAACAGTCTAATCCTGTTGCTTTCTCAAAATTTACTATTTCATCCATTTAGAAAATGTTTGCATTACATCTTTGTCTTATTATGTTGTCATATCATTTCCCCCTTAGGAGGATAGCATCCCTATGTTATAATTTGACCACAAATGCAGGTTAAAATTGTAAAATGATCATACTTCCATCATATTCTAATCAGAGATGTTCCAGTATCAATCTACTATTTAATAGTTTTAGTATCATAATTACAAAACTTTTTGATTACAGAAATTTGCTATAAAAGAAAAAGAGGGACACAGTTATAATGTCATATATCATAACTGAGGAAAAAACTCCATTAGCTCTGTTTGATTCTCATCATGAGTTATATAGTTTCAGGGTGTTTAAAAGCAAGGCTCAGGATTAGCCAGATAGGGAAATTTCCTTTTCATAAAGGAAATAGCATAATAGGGAAATTAAGTCATGAGGATTCTACCTTAGGCCATGCCAAAGTTATCCCCAAAGCCTTTCCCAGGCACAGACATTCCATTTTAGTAGTTCCCAGACTATAGCACATGCCATTTTCTACTATTGGCTTCATGACAATTCAAACAACTATCCCTGTAATCAAAGCTCAAAACAATAGTAAATTACAGTCCTAGGAATTTTTAGCTTAAATACAAAAATTTCACTAACTGTCTTTCCTGATGTTTCCCTAACAGCTAAAATTTCATTTATCCTTTCCTTATAAATTAAAACTAACCATATTCTGAGGCTTCAGACATACAGCAAATATCTGATAGTTAACTCATCATTAATATGTTGAAGCTACATCTTTAAACCACCCTATATACTTTCATAATAGCCAAGATTTTTCAAATGAAAATTTGCTATTATATTTTATTATTATCTGCTCTGTAACAAAATATACCTCATTAAAAATTTAACAGTTTTCAAATATCTATTTTTCCTATCACAACCTTTTAAAAGCCCAATTCATATGGAATAGAATCCAGATTAAAAAATGGTTTTGTCTAATAGCATTTGTATTACAATGGTCTCTCAAATTTTACAATATAAGAGAATTTAGAAATACAATAATTATATAAATATTTATTTAAAATATGAAACAAAATTTCAGATGACATAAATTTCATTTCCAAATTATCCCATATAAAAATCATTAATCTTACTACCTTAGACATTTTAAACCCATTTTAAAGTTATCTTATATGGAACAATTACATTCAGTTAAAGAAATGATAATAATATAGAATTTAGCATATGCCAGTCACTGTAAAGCACTTTACAATCATATTATTTCAATCTCACAACAACCCTGGGAGGTGGGTACCATTATTATTTTTTCTCTTTACAGATCAGAAAACTGGGACAAACAGAGATAAGATAACTTAACCTAAAATTACACAGCTGATAAATTTCTACAACTGGAATATAATTAAAGTTTCCCTACATTTCTCTAGCATTTTTTTCAACACTTTTATTTATGAATCTGATCTGAGATGGTCAAGGAAGGGATAACAAAAGGTGACAATAAGGTACAAATCATTTATATATTTTACTTTGGGATTACTTCCAAACTAGCTGCCTTCCTTTGTTGTCCTAAAACAATGAAGCTATTAATCTTGCTATTTACTTTAAAAATTTTTAGAATTTAATTTTTATTTTTCCTTAAAACAGATTCTACAGAGTGGTACCCCAAAACTTCCTAAAATATTTGAGGAGAGATTTACACTAAATCCCAGGAGTTCTCCCCTGCAATATTAAAATAACAAACCTCCAAAATCTACCAAGATTATTTTAGCAGTTCTACACCTTTATCTGACTTTATTTCTGTAATTCCAACTTAGCCAAAGCTAAAATGACAGGGAGAAAAGTGTCTTGCAGACTTTTTTTTTCCTTTTTCTCTTTTCTGATAACCTAATCTCCTGTGGAAAGCCTAAAATAAGAGTTAGTCCTGCTCAGTGGAACAATTACTTCAAGTATGAAAGTTCATTCATCTTTCCCAGTGTTCTAAACTCTTTGGCTATAGCCCTTAGAAGTTTTTTCTGGTTGGTTGCATTCTAAATCTTTCAAGGTAATAGAATCTACAAACAATACAGCTACAACATAGACATCTAACAAAGACACAAATGCAAACAAAATGACAAGACAGATATAAATAGACACAAACAATTATAGCAAAGCACACAGTTATAGTTCATAGCCAGGCATGTGTTTACCTGTCTCTTAAGTGTGTTTACACTCTCTTAGCCTTCAGGGGGGCCAAAGCCAGAACACAGCAGGTAAAACCTTCCTGGTATGCAGAGCCCAACAGAGAAAGCAGGAACAGTTGTGCAGAAAGGATATCCTTCCCAGAGAGGACTGAGATGAATTGGGTCACTGTAGGGCCCTGGAATTTTTCTCACAAAGAATGGAAAGCTAGACTGAGGCAGGGGCTCAAAGATTGGAACAGGGACAAGAGCAAAGGACTCATCAGATGAAAATGGGTTGGATTCTAGTGAAATAAATCTCTGGTGGTGCCTGGTTCATTCCTGCTGGTATTAGAGAGTTCAGTGGCCCACTTCTGTGTTCAGTCCCACTCCTAAAACCAATTAATGCCAACAGCACTGAACTGGCCTCTAATCTGTGGATAACTCAAGTTAGACAGGGCAGGCTAGAGATAGGAGAGTCAGGAATCAAGTAGAAGTTTAATTTCAAAGTGAAGGAAACAGATTGAAGCAAGGAGGCAGAATAAACACAGGTCCTGCCCCTGGTGAGGGGACCTGATTTAGTGTGCCTGAACCTTGATTTATATGTTTGTGGCTAGACAAAAAGTTGAACAATGTAGTGTAGCAACAGTGGTGATACGCAGCAGCAAGAGTAAGGCAAGGTTGTCTAGTGACAAATTTTCATATCTGGGCTTGCTGAGGCTTGCCCAGGCTCAGAGATCATCCATTCCAGAGGGTGAGTGTAAAGGACTGTTAGCTTGCTTTCTGGACCTTAGCTCAGGAAAATAGTGTGGCTCCTAAAAGTATCTTAACACATCTAAATTGAACTTTACTAACTTTGTAATTTTTTTTTCTGCAATAGACTGTAAGCTCCAAGACAGCAGAGACATTGCCTTATTTAAACTTTGTTCTGAAGCAGAGGTGGTGCAGTGGTTAGAACTCTGGGCCTAAAGTCAGAAAGATCTGCATTCAAATACAGCATCAGAAACTACCTAGCTGTGCGACCTTGGGCAGGTCAACTTAACCCTGTTTGCCTCACTTTCTATAAAATGAGCTGGAGAAGTAAATGACAAATCATTCCATTATTTTTGTCAAGAAAACCCCAAAAGGGGTCTCGAAGACCCAGATACAATGAAATGACTGGATGGCTGGAATACAATAATCAAAACAGTTAGGTAACACAATGTGTAGAAGTGCTGAACCTGGAGTCAGGAAGCCTTGAGTAACACAAAGACTTGTGTGACTTGTTGTGTGACTCTGATCAAGTCACTCAACCCTTTTCAGTCTCAGTTTCCTCATCTATAAAATGGAATAAAAGTAGCAAGTAGGGTTGTAAAGATGAAATGAGATAGCATATGTACAGTGCTTTGCAAGTTTCGTTTTGTTTGGTTTTGGGTTTTTTGCTTTTTGGAGGGGGAAGGTAGAGCAATTGGGCTGGTTAAGTGACTTGCCCAAGGTCACACGGCTAATTTTTGTGTTAAGTGCTTTGAAAATTTTAAAGTGCTATATAAATGCAAGTTATTGCTATTGTCGTTGTTGTTAATTTCCCCTAGAACCTGTCTAACACAAGATTCTCTGTGTTTGGTAGACCATTAATACATTTTTACTAATTTGAATCACTAAGGGTCCTAATACTTAGCAGCCCCTCCTTGAAATCAGAAAATTTAAAATAAGAAAAAAAAAAGGTCAGAAAATCATCGCATTTCGGATATGGCTGAAGCTGATACCTAATTCTAAAACTCTGACTCTCAGAACAAGGACACTCAGAAAAGGAGAGAGGGGCCAGTGGAAAGACTCCTGAATTTGGGAGCCACGAGACTTGGGTTGGAGTCCCAGCTCCGGCTGGGTGAGCTCACTTCTCTAGCCCTAGGTTTTCTCATATGTAAAATGAGGGGGTTGGGACTAAATGATCTAATGGCCCTTCCATCTCTAAATTCTCAGATCTTCCCACGATTTATGATCCAAGGAGAATTTTCAGTGACCAGCTACCATTAGGCCCCATAAAACAATCTGGGCTGCTCCGAGGTGTGTTGCTGCCACCTTGTGGAAGTCTAGCAACTTCCATCTTAATAAGTTCCCCAAAAGCCATCTTAATTATAACAAAAAGAACAATCATAATTAGCATTTATATAGAGCTCTAAGGTTTGCAAAGCCCTTCACAAATGTTCATTCATTTTATCCTTAAAGCAACCTGGGAAGTAGGTGCTGATTAATATCCCCACTGTTGTTGCTGTTGTTATTGTTCAGTTGTGTCCCCATTGTGGGGATTTTCTTGGCAAAGATACTAGAGTGGTTTGCCATTTCCTTCTCCAGTTCATTTTACAAATGAAGAACTGAGGCAAAAAGGATTAAATGACTTGCCCAAGGTCACATGGCTAATTTTTTACTTATAATTTTTATATAATTTATATAATTTTTACTTACTCAGATACTTATCTGAGGCCAGATTTGAACTCATGAAAAAGAGTCTTTCAGATTCTAAGTCCAGTGCTCCAGCTGGCCATCCCCATTTTACAGATGAGGAAACAGGGCATAGTCATTTATTAAATATCTACTATGAGGCAGGCATTGTGCTAAGCATTTTATTTTTTTCTAGTTAAATTTTATGTTCATTTTCATTTTACATTATTCATTTCCACAAGAAGTTGAGTTAAAAGTTTTCTCCCCATTTTTCCCCTACCCACCACTTCAAAACAGTGATCCCACTGAATACCCCCTCCCCCAATCTGCTCTCTCCTATATCGTCCCCCATTCCCCCTCCAACTTTCCAGTAGGGTAATATGGATTTCTATGCCCCAGTACCTGTATATCTTATTTCCCAGTTGCATGTAAAATAATAATTATTATTATATATAAATAATATATATATTTAAACATTTAATTTTAAGACTTTGCATTCCAGATTCTTGTCGTCACACACACTTACTGGGAAGATAAAAAATTCAATATAGGTTGTACATGTGTAGCTATGCAAAACATTTCCATAGTCGATATGTTGTGAAAGACTGACTATATTTCCTTCCATCCTATCCCACCCCCACTTGTTCTATTCTCTACTTTGATCCTATCCCTATTCAAAAGTGGATGCTTCCAACTTCCCTCACCCCCAACCTGCCCTCCCTTCCATCGTCCCCCCTTTAATCCCTCTCCCCCCTACTCTCCTATAGAGTGAGATACCCTATTTAATGTGTATGCCATTTCTGCCCTAAGCCAAATTCAATGAGAGTAAGATTGACTCATTTCCTTTTGCTTTCCTCTTCTCCCCCTCCATTGTAAGTTTTCCCTTGCTTTTTCTATATGAGATAGTTTACCCCATTCTGTCTCTCCCCATCTCCTTTCATTATATTCCTCTCTCACCTCTCAATTTCACCTTTTAAGTATCATCCCTTCCTGTTCAATTGGTCCTGTGCTCTCTGTCTATGTATACCTGTACACATATATACATATACACACTCACAAATGTATTCATATGCTCATTTGCCCTCCTATATAGACATATATATGTATGTATACATATGTATATACACATTTCTATTCCCTTCAACTATTCTCATACTGAGAAAAGTTTCATAAGTTACAATTATTGTTTTTCCATGTAGGAATGTAAATAGTTCAACTTTGATAAGTTCCTTATGATTTCTTTTCCCTGTTTACCTTCTCATGCTTCTCTTGCTTCTTGTATCTGAATGTCAAATTTTCTATTCAACTCTGGTTTTTTCATCATGAATGCTTGAAAGTCCTCTATTCCATTGAGTGACCATATTTTCCCCTGAAACATGATACTCAGTTTTGCTGGGTAGGTGATTCTTGTTTTTAATCTCAGCCCCTTTGACTTCTAAAATATCATATTCCAAGCCCTTCAATTCCTCAGTGTAGAAGCTGCCAGATCCTGTGTTATCCTGATTACATTTCCACAATATTCAAATTGTTTCTTCCTGGCTGCTTGTAAAATTTTCTACTTGATCTGGGAATTCTGGAACCTGACTATAATATTCCTAGGAGTTTTCTTTTGGGGATCTTTTTCAGGAGGTGATTGGTAGATTCTTTCAATCTCTATTTTGCCCTCTGGTTCTAAAACATCAGGACAATTTTCCTTGAGAATTTCTTGAAGGATGATTTCTAGTTTCTTTTTTTGATCATGGCTTTCAGGTAGTCCAGTAATTTTAAAATTATCTCTCCTGGATCTATTTTCCAGGTCAGTGGTTTTTCCAATGAGGTATTTCACATTGCCTTCTACTTTTTCATTTCTTTGGATCTGTTTAATAGTAGCTTAATTTCTCATAAAGTCACTAGCTTCCATTTGCTCCAATCTAATACTGAAGAAATTATTCTCTTCAGTGAGCTTTTGAGATTCTTTTTCCATCTGGCAAATTTGGCTTTTTAAGGCATTCTTCTCCTCATTGGCTTTTTGAGCCTTTTTTGCCATTTGAGTTAATCTATTTTTAAGGTGTTATTTTCTTCAGTCAGGTTGTTGACTCTCATTTCATAATTTTCTTGCATCATTCTGATTTCTCCTCCCAATTTTTCCTTCACTTCTCTTATTTGGTTTTCAAAATCTGTCTTAAAGTCCTCTATGGCCTGTAACCAGCTTATATTTTTCTTGGAAGCTTTTGGTGCAGGAATTCTGACTTCACTGTCTTCCTCCTGTTTCATGCTTTGATCCTTTTTGTCCACAAAATAGGAGTACAAAGTCAGATTGCTGAGCTTACTTTGCTTGCTCATGTTGCTTCTCAATTATTTGACTTTCAAACTTTTTGCCACAGTAGAACTCTGCTACCAGAGCAGGGAGCTTTGTCCCAAATTGCTGGGGTTTTCTCAACTGCCAGAGCTATTAGTTGGCTGCCCTCTCTGAAGCCTCCACATGCTCTGGCAAACTGGTCACACACCCCAGGACCTCCACCCTAGACAGTGATCTCAATCCAATCAGGTTAAAACAAGAGTGATTACCCCTCAGACTGTGGTCTCCCTACAGTCTGCAGGCCAGGAGCTCTGAAGCAGCCATGCAGCAGCAGTGGGGCTTAGATGCTTCTCACTCCACAGGCAAAGGCCAGACTGCACTTCTCAACTCCCTGTTCCCACAAAGTCTACACTGACCTCTCACTTTGTCTTTGGCATGTGTGGGTTGATAATTCTGGAAACCACCACAGCTGCTGGTGATCTGAAGTCCCTCCAGCCAGTGGCTTGTTGTGGCCACCCTGAGGCTAAAACCTCAGGCTGGACTTGGCTCCCAGAGCGCTGTGCTACCCCTCCTGCCAGCCTGCTGGGCTGTCTTCAGTGGGAGGTTAGCTTATCTCTGTCATTTTGTGGGCTTTATAGCTCCAAAGTTTGTTTAGAGTCATTTTTACATGAATTGGTGGAGGTGGAAATGAGAGCCAAGAGGAAATCCTGTTTCTGCTCTGCCATCTTGGCTCTGCCCCCCCTCACCCCCTACTCCCACACCCACTAAGCACTTTACAAGCATTATCTCATTTGAACCTCACAAACACCTTGGGATGTAGGTGTTATTAACACTATTTCACAGTTGAGGAAAGTGGGGGAAAAAAGTTTAGTGACTCGATCACAGTACATAGCAAATAAGCGTCTGAGGTCACATTTGAACTCAGGTCTTCCTGACTTCAGGTCTAGTCCTCTATCCACCACACCAACTAGCTACCTCCATAACAAGGAACTCTATGATGGAAAGACTGGGGAGCAGTAATCTTAGCGCTTACACTCACTATTACATCACTATGGACCATCAGTTTGCTTCCTCTTCTTTAGGCTCCTCTGATATATACGGAAAACAACAAAAAAAAAAAAAAACACACAAACAAGGAAAAAGTCCTTCCACCTTCATTCCACATAAGATCTTAGTTGAACAAACACATCTTGGGAAAATCATGTCACCCTTCTTCAATGGTACAACCCAGAGAAGCTGAATGCATCTCTTCCTCCTTAATGACAGCATCTGACTTCTCACTGCTAACATAGTCATGGAAAAGAGGTAAAATACAAAGAGGAAGGCAATTCTATCAGTGAACAGAATATAGCATGGGTAGGAGGCAAGGAGAGGTAGTTTTCTATTATGGTAGATTTAGTGCTGCAGAGACTTGGATAGAGCAGCTAGGTGGCACTACAGTACAAAGAATGCCAGGCTTGGAGTCAGAAAGACTTATCTTCCTGAGTTCAAATCCCACCTTAGATATTCACTAGCTGTGTGACCCTGAGCAGGTCATTTAACCCTGTTTGCCTCAGTTCCTCATCTGTAAAATGAGATGGAGAAGGAAATGGCAAACCACTCCAGTATCTTTGCCAAGAAAACCCTAAAAGGGGTCACAAAGAGAAGGGCATGATTAAACAACAGAAGGACCTTAGAGGTAACCTAGGGTGTCCTTGTCATTTTACAGATGAGGAATCTGAGGTCCAGAGATATTAAGGGCCTTGTCCAGGGACACACAGGAAGCATGTATCAGAGCTGAGATGTGAAACAAGATCCTCTGAGTCCAAAGATAGCATTTGTTCTTCTGTGCTGTACTATGTGCTTATCTCTAAAAGAAAGGAGTTGAAATAAATCCTTTATAGAAGTTTACGATCATAAAAAGTTTTTTTCCCTTTGATTTAATTAAAAAACATTTTAAACTTAAAAACTAATAAAAGACATTTCCACACACAAAAGAACAAGATGATTATATATGGAATCATGAATGTCAGTTTTATACCACTTGCTTTTAATATAAGTGTATGGATATATGTACTTTTAATGTGTGTCTGTATTTTTCTGAATTTTTTTCTCTTTCCCATGCATAAAACATGCCTTTTTTTTACATTGCTATTGCTAACCAACCTCAATTAAAAAGCAAGAAGAAAAGAGGGGGGAAAAATATGTGACAGATTAAGCATAGTCAAACAAAACTTCTCTGCACAGTGGCCATGTCCAAAAACGTATCTCTCTTTCTCAACCTTGCATTTATCATCTCTTTGTCCTGGGATGAGTAACAGGCTTCTTTGTAGGCCTTCTGGACACATGGTTGGTCATTTCATTGATAGAAGCTCCTAAATTGTTTGAAGTTCAATTCAATTCAATAAATATTTTTGAGGGCTACTATGAGCCAAGCACTGTGCTAAGTACTTGGGGATACAAAAAGAGGGAAAATACAGTCTCTGCTTTCAAGATGTTTACAAGCTAAAGGGAGAGACCACATGCAAATGAATATATTCAAAATAAGGTATATATAAGATAAATAGGAAGTAATTGGCAAAGGTAAGGCACTGGAATTAAGAGGGGTTGGGAAAGGTTTCCTGTAGGAGGTGGGATTTTACTTGGGAATTAAAGGAAGCCAGAGAGGACAGCCAGAGAAAATGGCCAGGGCCCAGAGATGGAGTTTCTTGGTTGTGGGACAGCCAGGAGACCAGTGTCACTGGATCAAAGAATATATTTTAGGGAGTGAGGTGTAAGAAGACTGGAAAGGTAGGAGGGCCTCAGTTATCAAGGACTAGGCCAGTCTGAGCATTTTGTTTTTGATACTGTAGGCAACAGGGGGACACTGCAATTTATTGAGTGTGTGTGTGTGTGTTTGTGTGTGTGTGTGTGAGAGAGAGAGAGAGAGAGAGAGAGAGAGAGAGAGAGAGAGAGAGAGAGAGAGAGAGAATTGTGTTTTAAGAAAATCATTGTAGAGGCTGAATGGAGAATGGATTGGAATAAGAAGAGACTGAGGCAGGCAGACCTGCCAGCAGGTTATTGCAATAATCCAGGTGTGGGGTGATGAGGGCCTACACATAGAATGCCAGACTTGGAGTCAGAAAGACTTATCTTCCTGAGTTCAAATCCTGCCACACTAGCTGTGAGACCTTGGTGGCAGTGTCAGAGAGAAGGTGGCATATTCAAGAGATGTTGCAAAGGTGAAATAAACAGACCTTGGCAGTAGCTTGGATATGGAGGTGGTGACAGACAGTAAAGAATCCAGAATGACTCCTAGGTTTTGAGCCTGAGGGACTGGAGGATGATGTTGCCTTCTGTAGTAAGAGGAAAGGTGAGGGGTGAAAAAGTAGGAAAAGTTTAGGGGGAAAGGTAAGTTCTGTTTTGGACATATGGAATTTAAGATATCTACTGATCTCCACTTCAAGACGTCTGAGAGGCAGTTGGAGATGTGAGAATGGAGGTCAATCGAGAGATTGGGGCAGGATAGGTAGACTTGAGAATTGTCAGCATAGAGATGGTAATTAAATCTATGGGAGCTGATGAGATCACCCAGTGAAGTGGTATAAAAAGAAAATAGAGGAGTCCAGGATAGAACACCGAGAGACACCTGCCCTTAGAAGATGTGATCTGGAAGAGGATTCAGTAAAGGAGACAGAAAAGTAGTGGTCAGACAGGTGGGAGGAGAACCAGGAGAGATGGTATCCTGAAAACCTAGAGAAAAGATAGTGTCAAGGAGAAGAGCGTAATCAACAGTGTAAAATGCTGAAGAGACACCAAGGTGGGCTGAGGACTGAGAAAAGGCCATTGGATTTGGCAGCTATAAGATCATTAGTAACTTCGGAAGGGGCAGTTTCAGTGAAACAATAAAGTTAGAAGACAGATTGTATGGTGTTAAGAGGGTAAGAGGGGAGAAAGTGGAGACTCCTATTGTAGATGGCCTTTGTGAGGAGTTTAGCTAAAAAACAGTGGAAGAGAAATAGGTGATAGTATGATAGCAGCAATGAAAGAATCAAGTGAGGATTGTTTTCAGGATGGGGTAGAGATGGGCATAGGCAATGCACTGACAGAAAAGGAGAGTCTGAAAATTAGTGAGAGACATGTATAATTGATATTACATTTCTTGCCTTCTCTATGGGTATGGGAGGGGCAGGAGGAAGAGAATTCAGAACTAAAAAAATTAAATGAATGTTAAAAATACATAATAAATTTATTTTATAAAAAAGAAAGTGAGAGACTGTGGATGACAAAAAAGGAAGTCTGTTGGAGGAGACAGGATGAAATGGAATCACTTGAACAGGTAGAGGAATTAACCTTGGTAAAGAATAAGGTCACTTAGTCATGTGAAACAGAGAAAAAGAAGGAAAAAGTAGAAGAAAGCATATGTGTGAGAGACGGGGAAAGGGGAAAAAAGAGGCTCATGGTCTCAATATTTTCTGTAAAATAGGAGGCAATGTTCTCAGCTGAGAGTGAAAGGGGAGGGGGAGCCATGAGAGGTTTGAGGAGGGATGAAAAGATTTGGAAGAACCTTTATGGAAAGTGACATAGTAAGTTGATAAGGGGGTATAGTAGGATTGCCTAGCAGTTGTGAGAGCCCAATTGAGATAATGTATCAAAATTTGTAGTGGATCCAATCAGAACAGTTAAATTATTTTCTCCACTTTTATTCAGCAGCAATTGTTTTTCTTTACAGTATTATTTTACTTATATATAAATTGTTCTCTTGGTCCTACTCACTCTGCTTCACTCTGTATCAGTTCATACTACCTAGAATTTTCTGAGATCATCTCTTTAGACACTTCTTTCTAGGTTTGTGTTTTTTGTTTGTTTGCTTGTTTTTTTTACTCATTTAAATTTCAAAGTTTCTACTCCTCTCTGGTCTTTTTTTTGTTAGAAATGGCTGAAAGTTCTGTATGTTATTAAATATTCTTTTTTCTCTTCTAAGATTATATTTAGTTTTATAGGATAAATTATTCTTAGTTGTAAAGAATATGGTAACTTTTTGAAATATTGTATTCCAAGACCTCTTCTTGTTTATAGTAGAAGATGGGTTTGGGTTTTTTGTTTGTTTGTTTGTTTGTTTGTTTGTTTTATGATACTGGCTGAGATCCCTTGGTAACTGAAGTGCTTATTTTTAAGGATGACTGCAATTTTTTTTCTTTGACCTGAGACCTCTGGATTTTGGGTCTGATGATCTTTTTGAGGTTCTTTTCATGAGATGAATCAATGGGCTCTTTTTATCTTCCCTTATCTACCCTTTTGCCTAATAGAACTGAAACATTTTCGTTTTTGACTTCTTGAAATTTAATGTATAGGTTGTTAAAAAATAATTGTGGATTTCAGAGAATCCAGTGATTCTTAAATTATCTCTTCATGACATATTTTCTAGTCAGTTATTTTTTATATCAGTTATCTTACATCTCTTTTCCCCCTAATCTTTTAAATATTTTCTTCTGTTCTTTCTTTCTCTCAGAGTCATTGATTTCTATTTGGTCTATTCTCTTTTTCAGGATGTTCATTAATAGGGTAAGATTTTCTAATTCCTTTTCCAATTGATTTATTCTCTTTCCCCCAGAGTTTTTGTTACATTTTTTAAATTGCCTGCTTTGTTTCATTTACATATTGATATAATCCTTGGGGAAAATCATTTGACCCCCCCCACCCTTATAGCCATTGCTTATAGTTGTTACAGACTTATTCTTTCCCTTTTTTGTGGGGAGGGGGGGAATCTCTAGATCTACAGATCTACAACAACTTTTATATTAATAGTTGAATTCTTTGATTCTCTCATCCACCTAGCTTTAGTTTCTAAATTGAGAATTTGTAGCAGGCCCAGGATGTGCCTCCTTCTGGGCTTTCAGGTGTGGTAGTAGGTCCTACTTGGTCTCATCCTGGGTCTCCTAGGTTTCTATGCTGACCATCACCTGTTAAGCCCTCCTGGGTCTTTGAAGTTCAGAACATTTTATTTTCAGAATCTGTTTTATGGCATCTGTAATGGCAATGGGAATTTGAAGACGTTCCCTGCTTTGAAAATAAACTCAGTCCCCCAATAGGCTGAATGTAATCACACGGAACCTGTGTGGGAGGAGTTTGCTGAAGGGTGGAGCAGAGCCCACCAGAAGCTGGGAGTCAGAGCTAGACTAGATGGTTGGGAGAAGAGCATGCTTTCCAGGGAGACAGATAGACTTGTGAGTAAATATTGGTCTTATGTTGGTTTGTGAGAAGGTTAAAGGATGCTGGGGCTCTCTGTGCTACTGTGGCTTATTAACTTCTTTGCTAGTATGATGGAATTGGCTTACTGGTTTTGGAATTTGGTTTTCTAGTATCTGAATAAATGTTTTGCTTCTGTCTTCTATATGGAAAGTCTGTTACATTTTGTGATTGAGCACCATTCAGGCATATTTATAGTGATTGTGGGCACTGTGAATATTGCATTGGCACCACAGCATCTAAGGAAAGAATGTTAGATAACTTGGCATTCCTAGTGCTTTAGGTGTCCAGTCTGAGGACTATGGTGCCACTTTGGTTACTGGCACTCCCTATGACTTCCAAGGGAGCCCACTCTGGGACTTTCTGACCTCCTTGGAGATTTCTTGGGGACCCTCAACTCTTGCTGCCTCCTGGCACAGAGACTTACAGGCTACTCTTGTCTCTAGCCAGTTGCTATTTGTGCTGACTAGAATTGTTTGCCTGTACTAGTTAGTACAGTTATCCCTTCCACATCATGGGGGTTAAGGGCACAGCACTGCCCCACACCCTGCATCTGGAAACTCCATGTAAAATTTTTTGGCCTTCCTTTCAAACCAGAGAAGAAGTCTGAATTTTGTCATTTCTTTCATGATGTATTTATAGTTAGAGCACCTTATTGTAAAATTTGGGTTGATTTTATATAATACTGTATGTATATATTATGCATTTCTGAGTTTCTAAATTTTTTCTGTGTTGTCTGCTGGCCTTTGCATGTCATATGCAGCTTTCGCAAAACTCCCCCAAAATTCCAATTTAATTTCTTATGCCAACCTATGATATATCAAAATCACAATGGGGAAAGTTGCAATGTAGAAGGGATATCTGTACTGGTTGTGCTGGCAATCATCTTATGTATTGTCCATAGACTTCTGACTAAATCACTGTTCAGTTCTGAGAAAGAAAAAATTCCTTACTGTAGTTTCTCATCATAATTATTGATTGCTACTTATTTTGGTATGTGTTTCACATTTTTACTGGAGCAGGTCCATGGGCATGGGACAGCCTGCTTCCACTGGGGCAGCCACCTGTAGCGGCAAGCACCCCAAGCGTCCTCAGGGTTGCTTCTACCACAGGTTCTTGGATCTGCTTTGTTAAAGGAAAGCAACTCAAAATGGGTTAACAAGCTTACTTTAATCAGTCAGACATATATCGTTTACCTTGTTCAGGAGAAAAGGTCAGCACCCCGAACCTCAAAGCATACAGGCAGAATTATCAAGACAGAAACATCAAGTAGACAGATTTCCAAACTGTCCAACCATTACATCCATACCCAGTCAACATCTGGGTTTCCACATCTGTTTTTTTCAAAGCTGGGGGGGCCCTGGACAATGGCTTCCCAGAATACAGATCAAATCACAGAACACTTCTCAAAGTGAGCCCCCAAAACAAAACTACACATCAGGGCTTATATAGCCTTCTCCTGGCTCAGAGAATGTAACAACCTTCTGGACCCACTGGCCAATCAAGAAGTATCTACTGAAAAACAAGCCTCCCACCCCAGGCTTCAGGTGCACTTTAGCCTAGGGGCAGGGAAGATCTTTAAAATTTACATTCCCATTACACCACCTTGGCCAGAAGTTTTCTCCTTTCTCTTTAAAAGTTTTGCTATTGACCCACCATCTCTATGGTGAAAACTCTGCTTTATTTTTCTAGTAGTGGTGATGGGTTTGTGCCCAGGCTCCCTCTATCCCACTTTAGTCCATAAATAAACCCACAGATAAAATTCCAAATCTTTAAAAATGACAAACTAGGGGAGGCTAGGTGGTGCAGTGGATAGAGCACCAACTCTGGAGTCAGAAAGACCTGAGCTCAAATCCAGCCTCAGACACTTAACACAAAAACTAGCCTTGTGACCAAGTAACTTAACCCGACTGCCCTCAAAAAATAAAAAACAAAAAACAAAAATTAAAATGACAAACTAAAGAGTGAGTATTGGCCTCTTGGCATAGTGGCTATTGAGTCAATATCCAAGCCAAAAGGACCTCGTTTCAAATCCTAGTTCTTACATGTACTGGTTGTGTGATCCAGGTCAAGTCCCTTAACCTCTCAGGGCTCTAGACAACTCCCTAAGACTTTATGTTTCAGAGAAGGTACCAAACTGCATTTGTAAAGGGAGTTTCCTGACTTAAGAGCTTCCTATACCAATGAAATCATAGGTCCAGACTCTATGGCTAAAACCATTGACATTAGAAAGGTTTCACCAAGATTCCTTGTCAGTGTTATAAGGGCTTATTTGCATCCTTTTCACAGGGAATTGAGAGCTCTCCCCATGATTTTCATATCCTCAGTACTTAAATGTAAAACTCTGCCCAAAGGATATACCACATAAGATCAAAGTATCATAACTTTAGAGAGGGAAGGGATTTTCGATGTCATCAAGGCCCACTGAATTATTTTCATTGTATTTATATGGTGTTTTAAGGTTTGAAAAGCATTTTTATAAAAGTTGTCTCATTCAATCCTCATAAAAATCCTGGGTGGTATGTGGTATTATTGTCCCCATTTTACAGACAAGGAACTGGGCTGAGAGAGGTTAAGAGATTTGTTCATGATCACACAGATAGTATCTAAGTATGAATTTGGACTTAGGGCCTTTTGACTACAGATTCTGTTTTGGGAGGGAAATCATGAGCTGCTGGTGAGACCAAGAGCAACTTCATGTAGATGGTGGTGATTAATCCATGTCTTTAAGGAAGTCAAGGATTGTCTGAAGCAGAGGAAAAAGGGAGTGGACTCCAGGAACAGCTTGTGCTAAGGTGGGGAGGTGTAAGTTGAGGTGTCCTGTGGGAGGAAAAGAGCGTGGCTGGACCACAGAGTACAGGAAGGGAAGACCAGAAGGATAGATTGGGGCCAAGTTTTGGAGGGTGATAAAAGCCAAACAGAAGAATTCACAGTTTATTGTAGAAGAAATAAGGAATTTATTGTGTAGGCTCTGATCTAACCTTAGGGAATATCATTTTAGTAGCTGAGTGGAAGATTGAATGGAAAAGAGAGACTTGAAGTAAAGATACCAATTAGGTCATTGCAATAGTCTAGGTGAGAGATGATGAGGGCCTTAACTAAGATGGTGGCTGTGTAAATAGAGAGAATGGAATAGATTTGAGAGGTATTATAGAGGTAGATATAGTAAGATTTGGCCACTTATTGAATATGTGGGCTGAGGTATAGTGAATAATCCAGGATGATGCCAATGTTACAAACCTGTGAGTTGGGAGGAATTGTGGAGTGCACAATAAAGATGGGGGAGATTTGGGGATGTTTGAAGGCATGAGGGAAGAAATAAGTCAATATGTAGATGTTAAAGATTAAAGAGACAGGAGATGACTGAATAGGCAATCTGTTGAAGAAGATGGGAAGACAGGAGAGGAAGGGATCAAAGACATATGTAGAAGAGTTAACCTTAGCAGGAAAGGCCACCTCATTATCAGACACTAGAGGAAAGGAAGAAAAAGCAGGGAATGAAGATAAAGAGTTTGGAGATAAAGGGAAGGAGAAAAGAAGGAAGTCGTGGCAAATGGCTTCAGTTTTCTCACTTTCCAGCAATAACTTGTACTTGAGAAGTCATACAAAAGACATCAAGGGTGTGTTTGATCAGAAAAGTATACGGGTGGTGAGGAATCAGAGGTAGAAAGCCCAGGCTTCCCGCTGGCATCCATGAGACATTCAAAGAACCATATGTACTGGGCGGGTCTTGTATGGAGATTTACAGAAAAATGAATTTAAGCATCATCCAGGATGAAAGGGCAAAAATGGATGGCATCATAGGCCAGTAAAAGTTTCATAGGATTTCAGAGTTGGAAGGGTCTTTAACGCCCACCTGGTCCAATTTGTACCTGAACAAGGATCCCAACTGCAGCATCCTTCCTACCTAAGTGTTCACCCAGCCTTTGCATATAGACTTACAGTGACAGGGAACCCACTAACCTCCAAAGTCATCCCATTTTACTTTAAGAGTTCACTAATTGTTAGGCAGCTAAGTGTCTCAGTGGACAGAATGCCAAGACTGAAGTCAGGAAAAATAATCAAATCTTACCTCAGACACTTAGTAGTTGTGAGACCGTGGGCAAGCCACTTAATCCTGTTTGCCTCAGTTTCCTCATCTGTAAAATGAGTTGGAGAAGGAAATGGCAAATCACTCCTATCTTTGCCAAGAAAATCCCACAAGGGATCACAAGGAGTCAGATTCAACTGAAATAACAATTGTTAAGAAGTGTTTCCTTTGATCAACTGTAAATCTGCTTCTTTTGCAACTTCTGCCCATTGTTCCTAGTTCCACCTTTTGGGGCCAAACAGAATAAATCTAATCTCTCTTCCACATAATAGCCATTCGAAGGCTGCTATTATGTTCCCCCTGAGTCTTTCTTCTCCAGGTTAAACATACTCAGGCCCTTTAGTTTATTGTCACACAGCACGAAGGTCAGGCCCTGGTTGATCTCCTTTGAATGCTCTGAAGCTTATCCCTGCCCTTCCTCAAATGTAGTGCTTAGAACCACACACAATACTCCAGACATACCATCCACATCATCCCCTGAAGAAAGGCTCAAAGCCAAGGTTGAAACAAGGTACCTTCTGGCATGGCGAAAACATTTATTAATCTGGCCACTAGAGGTCAGTATTTTCCAAGATAAAAGCAGGCAGTCCCTTAGTACTATGGTAACACTATTTTTACCTGCCTTAGGATCAGAGCCAGATTCTCTCCACCTTTTAGGCTTTTTTTTTTAAAACCATAGCCCTGGAAGGCTTTACAAGATTGGGAAATGTAGCATTCCACTTTTCTTCCATTTTACTTTTTACTGGCTACTTGGTTCATTTTATTTGGTGCATCTGTCTCTATTCTTCCCCTCTACACACACACACACACACACACACACACACACACACACACACACACACACACACACACACACACAC
>NW_027187419.1:60294794-60312974 GCF_028583685.1 Petaurus breviceps papuanus | reverse complement strand
CACACACACACACACACACACACACACACACACACACACACACACACCATTTTCCATCATTGCCCCATAGAGTTCTGAGTAGGAGTTCTACTCAGGCAGCTGCTGAGGCCATTTCATTTTTATGTTTATAGTCCTGAACAGAGCCCCATCAGAATGGAAGATTTTGCCCTGGGGAAGGGTTCTTGAGATGGACTTCTCCTCCCAGAGTGGCCTGTTTTCCATGAGCTCCTCCTTGGGTATTTCCTTTTAAATAACATTGCCCTAATTCCCTCTGTTCAGCCTCCCGGATTTCCCCTTCTTTACTATACTTGGTTCATTTCCTAGGATTAGCTCTAAAGCAGCTTGCCAATAGATTGCTTTGCTTCACAGTTCTCCCAAATGTCCAGTGTACAAGCAAGTTCTTTTATTCATCTTTAAAGCAATCAAATCAGCCCCCCTTAGTAGCATCAGGCCCTGCAGCAATTTCCCAAAAGCCAGACTTTCTGACTTCTCCCAGGGCCTCTAGACTCCCACTAGACATTTAAAAATTGAAAACAACTTGGAAAACTGTGGTGGGATCAACCATGCCAAGTACCCTGCAGAGTTTTCCTTCTTAAACCCTTGTCTTTTGTTAGATTGCCCCCAACCCCCTCACTCTGCTTGTCCCTTGGGTGAACTTTGTATCTGGAAGTCCCCACCATGTACTCCAGGCTCCATACAAATGAAATTATTTTCTGTCCCCCAACAAACCTTGTGCTCTCCTTCCTCTGTCTCTTGGCTTCCACTGTTCCTTAATGACTGGAATGTCCTCTCTGCCCTCTCTTTGGCTGGATTCCCACTCATCCTTTAAAGTGTTGGGGACCTCTTCCAGGAAATTTTGCTTGATTTTATTGATAAAAAACAAATAACCCTTTTCCTTCTAGCCTTCACATAGCCCTTCAAATGCATTTCTTTATTATTGTGCATTGGGGTTATTTGTGTAATCTCAGTCAGCAAGTTAATAAGCATTTATTAACAGTCTACTTTGGGTCAAGCACACTATGCCGCACAGCACTGGGATGCAAAGCTGCCCTTGGGGAGCTCCCAATCTAATCATTATAATAATGGATAACACCTATTTAGTACTTGCTATGCGCCTAGCACTGTGCTGTTTTTCACAATTACCTCATTTGATCCTTTCAATAAAACTGGGAGGTAGGGGCTGTTGTTATCCCCATTTTACAACGGAGGAAGTAAGGTCACATAGCTAGAAAGTTTCTGAGGTCATATTTGAACTTGGATCTTCCTGACTCCAAGCTGAGCAGTCTGTCCACCACACCACCTGATGTCCTATTTCCCTTCTAGTCCTTAAACTTACAGAAGAGAAGGTAGCTGGATTATTCTTTCTCATCTAAACTTTGTGCTTCTTTCAAGGCCTAGCAGAGGACTTTGCTCATAGTAGGCACTTAATAAAAAAGGTATTTGCAAATGAGTTGGACTAGATGGTCATTGAGTTCCCTTCCATCTCTGAAATTCTGTGATAAATATTCTTAAATTAATTAAATTTACTTTTTGAAGGGCAGTTGGGGTTAAGTGACTTGCCCAAAGTCACACGACTAGTTTTTGTGTTAAGTGTCTGAGGCTGGATTTGAACTCAGGTTCAACCCCAGGGCCGGTGCTCTATTCACTGCACCACCTAGCCTCCCCAAATTAATTAAATTTAATGCTCCAGATTAGTCTTGGATCAGCAGATTTGGGGAATCTCTGCTTAACCTGTCTACAGTCTCCTTGATCACAGAATGTCCTCGTTTCTGGCTGCACTCTCTCGGAGTTCTCCTCAACGTCCCAGGAAGCTCATTATTGCTCTTACCTCATTATCTTGTAAGATCTCATCAGCCTTGGCACTCTACCCCATTATCACCCTCTGCTCCTCTGAATGGAGGATTGGGTCATGAACTCCCAACTCCATTTAAAGAGAAAGTTCAGCTTATACATCTCCTCATTTCTCATTTGACTATGATTTCTCCATCTCTAAGACCCCTTCTCTTTCCTTGCCCCCGGCCCTCACCACTCTTTACCTTCCTTTTGTGGTTTGTCTTTGCCCCTTTAAGATTTTAAACTCCTTAAGGGCATAGACTGTCTTTCTTTTTTTTCATTTTGTATCCTAAGAGCTTAGCACAGTGCCTGGCATAGGTGCTTAATAAATGTATATTGACTTGAAAATATGCACTTCTGGAATTATCCAACAAAAAAAAAGCTCCTCAGCTCCAGAAATGCTCTCTCTCTCTCTCCTCTCCCTTCTCCTGGGCATCTTCTGCAGAGCTGATGCCTTTATAGCAACTGGCAGTAACACTAGATTCAGAGAGAGAGAGAGAGAGACTTTTCCTGCCTTGCTGCACCTGGGCAGCAACAAGTCACAGAATTTAGAACTGAAAGTAATCTTGGAGAACACCTTGTCCTCATTTCACAGATGAGAAAACTGAGGCCTAAAGCCACAGAGATAGGAAAGGAACAGAATTGGGATCTGAATCCAGGTTTTCTGACCAAATCCAGGAATCATTCTTTGTCATCAACCACTCTCCAGACTGGATGTTTGTAATCCAGCCCATCACTCTGTTCTACAATTTCATTTTCAAAGCCTTCAGAGCAGAGCAGCGAGTGGACGATAAACAAGCGATAACCGCTCCACCAATTTCTGAGCCCTGTCCAGGGTGCCTCCTATATGCACAAGCCCACACATACCCCTCACAGAAAAATGTTCCAGGGAGCAAGAAGCAGCCATTCCAGAGGTTAGAGAGTTTGTCTGTGAAACTCCAACATGGACAATCACAGACATGCTCGAAGGCGGTCCTGACCATGTGGAGCATTCGATTAAAAGCAATCATTCTTAACCCCAGCCTCCATGAAGCAGAGCCCAGTGAGTATACAGCTGCCCTAAAAGGCCAGCAGAAACTTGGACATGAGAAGAATAATTCCCATTTATAAAGCACTCACAATTTATAAGCTCTGTGAAGTCAGTATGTAATATTTATCTTTCAGTTCCTGCCTAGAGGACAAATGCATGCTTTCCCTTATCTGTGGATGGCATTTTGGGGTGTGAAAGGAGGAGGGAGCAGTTATAGAATCAGAGATCTAGGGCAGGAATGGGGCCTTAGACTAGGTCAACTAATCCAACCCCATCCTTCTACAGATGAGGAAATTGAGGCCCTTTGAGGTTACATCAAGCAATCAAAAAACATTTATTAAACACCTATTTACTATGCACCAGGAACTACGCAAAGAGCTGAGAATAGAAAGGGGGGGAGGGTGAAGGAGAGGGATTAAATAAGCATTCATATATTGAGTGCCTACAGTGTTCCAAGCACTGTGCTAAGTGTTTTACAAATAATATCTCATTCAAAAGGCAAAAAAAGGCAATAGATAGACCCTACTTCCAAGGAACTCACAGTCTAATAGGGGAAACAGGTGAACAACTATGCGCAAAGAAAATATATACAGGATAAATTGGGGATAATCATTAGAAAGAAGGCACTAGAGTTAAGGAACATAGAGAAAGGCTTCTCTTAGGATAAGTGGCTTGGCCATGATCACACAGGTAGAAGGTAGCAGAGCCTGGAACTGAACCAACATGTTCTGATTCCTCTGACTTCAAGCACAATGGTTTTTGGATGGCGCCAAGATGCCTCTAATAATCATAACCTAGCAGGAACAGCTAGGTGGCATAGCTGATGGACCTCTGCCCCTAGAGTCTGGAAAACCCAAACTCAAATCTAACCTTAGATGTTTCCTAATTGTGTGACCCTAAACAAATTATGTAACCCCTGACTCGGTTTACCCAACTGTAAAATGGGGATCATAATATCACCTACCTCCCAGGGTTGTCATGAGAATATACCTGGCACATAGGAAATGCTATATTAATTTAGCTGTTATTATTATTATTATTATTATTATTATTATTACAGCAGTACTTGAAGATTATTTGGGCAGCTGTGTGAAGGCCGGATGGACGGGAAACAGGAAGCCTGGTTAGAAGTCTATTATAATAGTTGAAGCAGGTGGCAGTGGGAATGCAAAGGAGAAGAGATCAGCAATAACAGTAGATATGATAGGAAAGTCACAACCTGCAAGATTGTAATGGTGGCTTCTGAGGTTTGGGTAATTTTCAGGCATTTTCATGTCCCCTAAAGCTACAGTGGCAATCACTGCACCTGCTGCAATTGCCAGGGGGCCTATTCACTGTACTGTAGTTAACATTTACAAAGAGCTTTGAACAAGGAATATTCCACGGATGCTCACTCTCCTTATTACAGAGAGAAAGACATTTATGTTAACCTACTTTCAAAATTTCTTTCTTCCTGGTACCTGAAAGAATAACCAATGACTCCCGCCCTCCTTAAGAGAAGCTAACTATGAGCCCATGAAGCATCTGGCTGGGGGATCAGTAGGGCCTCAGCTCTTAACCTGGCTCAGAAAGTCTCACTGGCTTACCCTGAGAACGTCTTTAACCTCCCTGAGTCTCTATGAGGAAAATGGAAACTGTGCTCTCTGTCTATCTTACAGGGAGATTCTGAGAACACACTAAGCTTTAAATCAGGATTTCAGATCTGCTATTTTTTGGAAAAAAAAGTTGGGAAAAGTATATTTTATTAGTTGAATGGGGACTCAGGAGGGGTGGGCTAAAGAAAGAACACATTGCTTTTATTTTGTTTTATATTCTAACCCTAGTAATTATTATAGGAAAACAAATGAGGGCCTAGAGTCCATGTAAGCATTTCCCTGGAATGACCTGCTCCAAGCTGTCCCCAAAGGAGATCACACTTATGGGTTTCCATAGGAAAATCTGACTTCTTTCTCTAATTCTTCAGATTTAGGTTTTGTAAAAAGTAAGCAATCCCTTTTCTATTCACATAAAACACTAAGTGGGAGAGATGTCACAAGCTAAAAGCATTTAAAAATTTGTTTTAAATTCTGGAACCAAGTAAAAAGTATTTTTATTAAATGCCACTTCTTAATATGCCTGTACTGGGGAGAAATGAGAGCACCATTTCCACCATTGTTCTCTGTTCCCTTTTAACTGACTGAGGAAGGACTTAATGCAAAAAGGCAGAAAGCTGGATAAGGAGCCTAGGAAGAAAGGCAGGGAAGAGGGAAGATGGGCTACATTGTGGAAAGTAAAAGAATTCAGGAAAGGAATTATAGGCAGGTGGTTCCCAAGGTTTAATAGCAAGAATTTAGTCTGTATTTATTATGTTCAAGGCACTCTTAAGGCACTGGGAACATAAAGACTAAATGGAAAAGTCCTTGTTCTCAAGGGGTTTCTGTTCTATGGGAGGATCCAAGTTCATAGATTACTAATTATGTGCTCATTTGAAAAGAGAGAGAGGACTAATACCTCAGAGATCCTGGGATCACAGAGTCAGAGCTAAAAGGGATGTTAGAGGTCATCTAGCCTGACCCTTCTTTTTACAGATGAGGAAACTGAAACCCAGTAAAGGCTTCCTGGGACAGGTAGCACCTGCCTGTAGCTTTGAGGGAACCTAAGGATACTGAGAGAAAAAAGCAAAGAAGTAATGCACCTCAAACATGGTGGGAGACATGGACACATGAAAGGTGGAGACAGAATGCCAAGGGCAAGGAACAGTAACTATGCCAATAATGTAATATAGAACATGCTGTGATGTTGAAAAAGTTTAGAGACTTAATTTCTGGGTAATTTATTATTTTATTAGTAATTCTAGCATTTTATTAATAAAAAAAAGTCAGTGGCACTCTTGTATACCAAAGACAATCATGACAGCGGGACTATAGCATATATGCCCTTTGAAAAGTGGTTGTTCCAGAGGGTGGCAATCAACTCTGATTGGTTAACAATTAATGAGAGAATGAATATTACAATGAGAGATGGATTCACTCCACTGAGGGGCAGAGAGAGAAACATCTTGTCCCTCTTGGACAAAGACTATCTCTACAACCAGACCATTGCCAGCCTAGGGTAATCTAAACAAAGGATCTACCCCACCCAACCTTGAGTGGGCACAATGGTCAGGAATTCACCTTAGATAAGATTCCTTACAAAGTTGGGTCAGTTCTCACCAGGACTGAGGAGAAAGTTAGTGAAATCCTCAAAGAATGAGCCTTTGAAATGAGGACTTTGGCAAAAGGGAGAATTCTGGATCTCCTCAAATCATTGTTGGTCACTAATCATTTCTCTCAATGCAAAGGGCAGTAGGCTGAAATCAGTCTGAAAAGGGAGGCTGTAGATGGCTCAGGTCTCTAAATAAGGCCAAACTGAAGAGTTGGTATTTTATCTGGGAGTCAAAAGGAGTCTCTTAGGATCTCTGAGCAAGGTAGTAATGTAAGTCTATGCTTTTGGAGGCTCAGTAGATAGAACACTGGGTTTGGAGTCAGGAAGACTTGGGTTGGAATCTGGCCTCAGACATTGACTAGTTGTGTGACCATGGGCAAGTCACTTAATCTCTGTTTGCCTTAATCCACCAGAGAAGGAAATGGTGAACCACTACAGTATCTTTGCCAAGAAAACCCCATGGATGAACAGTATTGGCATATGATGGTCCATGGGGTAATAAAGAGTCAAACACTGCTGAATAACAATAATGCTTTTGGAGGATTTTTTTTGACAGCTGCATAATATGAAAAATGAAATGGAGGAAATGGAGTAGAAGACTACTTCTATAGACTGGTCAAGAGGTGATGAGGACCTGAATTAGGGCAGTGACCTTAAGTGAATAAAAGAGTATGGTATGACTAGATATGGGCAGTAAATGAGAGTGAAAAGTCAAGGACACAGATTTAAACCTGGAGGGATCTCAGAGGCCATCTAGTAGAACCCTTCTCATTTTTTACAGTTAAGGAAACTTAGACCAGGGAGTTTTACTTGCCCAAGGTAACGTAAACATTAAATGTAAGAGGCAGAATTTGAAATCAGGTTCTCAGACTTGTAAGGCTAACCAAGGTTGCTTATAAGGAGTAACTGGGATACTTTCAGAGTGGTTCCCTTTAGGAGAACTAGGGAAGTTTAGAGGAAGGGCAGGTTTAGAAAAGAAGTTAATGAATTCTGTTTGGGATGCATTGAGTTTGAAATGTCAGTGGGACATCCTGGTGGAATTGCTCTGAAGAAAGTTGGTGATATGGAACCCTAGCTCAAGAGCAAGATAAGGACTAGGCATTTAGTTTCAGGATCAATGTGCAAAGAAATCATAACCAAGCACCATGAAAATACTGGGTGTTGTAATGTAATGCCAAGGAAAGGCAACTTCCCAAGGTTCAGAATACCAGCATAGGTGCTCTCCATTTTATTCAGAGACAAATTAAGAACAGAGGGAATCAAAATATGACATCATTCAAAATACAGCATTTACTAAGTGTGATTAAATAATCTCCAAGTACTACCCCACCCCAGGACCTTCCATTCATTCAATCAATTACAAAGTCTCTGTTCTAAATACTACTCCACCCCTAGGCTGTACCTTCATTTAGTCCATCACAAAGCCCCTCTTCTCAAATGGAGATTAGTTTCCAAACATAAGTAAAGTACATTCATTTGTTCAACCATAGAACACAAAAAGGTCAAAAGTTCCCCACCCCTGGATCACAATTGAATCTACCTCAGAGTTACAAGTTTAAGCACAGCACTTAATATACCCAAATGGAGGTCTTTTCTTCATCTTGACACAGGCAAGTTCTCAGCAATCTTTGTTCCTGGGGAGACAAAGCTTAGCAAGGCCACAAGATACATTGCCAGTCTCTTCATTAATTCATCCTCTGTCTGCAGAACAGTCCTAGGACCCCTGAAAACATTAGCAAAACCCTCTCCCAGGATTTCTGTAAACATACAACAAGAAAATCCTTCTTCAGGGCTTCTGAACCAACAGCAAGGTTCCAAGACCCCTGCAACAACAGCACTGTCTTTCACCAGTGGACAAATCTGGCAAAAGAACATCAAAACAGACAGACAAAGTACCAGCAAAACAGCCATGTCTCCTCAGTCCTTGGCAGCTCCGGGGGCAGGTCTCAAAAGTCCAGGGCAATTCAAAGTGGCCACCAGCAATCCTCTCAGTCTCTCTCTGCCTCCACAAGGATGCTGCTTCCAAAAAGTTCTTCTGCCTCTCTCCTGTGTCTCTCCAAATCTACATCACCAGCTCCTCCCAGTTCAGGACTTTCTTTTCACGTCAACAAGTCCATCCCACAGGTGGGATTAACAAGCTCTGGGTTTTAACGCAATCAATTTGAAAACCAAGCCAATACAGGGGAATCTTTATACTCCATTACTATCACAGGTGTATAGAAAGGAAAGGTTAAGGACAAAACTTTAGGGGAGACCATGATCAGGGGCCAAAGGAGAAGCAATAGGAGAATCAAGAGAAAGCAGTGTAACAGAAGCCAAGGAGGAAGTAACCAGGAGGAAGGGGGTAATCATCAGTATCAAAAGCTGAAGATGGTCAAGAAAGGAGAAGAGACCTGAATCACTAGATAGCAACAAAGAGATTCCTGGTAATTCTTGTAATCCAAAATGCTAGGAGACCTGGGACAGCTTGAGTTAACCCTCACTTCTATCTCTACCCCATCATTGAAGGCTGCTGTGAGCTACAACACTGTGTGATGTCTGCTTGCCATAGCTTCTATCCATTTACTTTTGTTTCCAATCTGGGTGGTTCAGGGTAGAGACAGAAGTGAATAGCTGGGTTTTGAATAACTGGTCTCCTACTTAAATAATTTAAATCTTATGCTATTTCTGATATCAGACCCCCAAATCTAGTCTGAGTTGAAACTCATATACTTAAAAAAAAATAAGTTTCATTGTTAAATGGTTGAGATATTCAAGTAGACATTTCAAAATGACTTGAGAATTGATGCAGGAACTTAAGGCTGAAAATCTTATAATCCTGATTTCAAAATACAGAAGGTACATTTCAAGTGAGTGTCACACAGAAGGAAACATCCTCTAAGCCTAAATGCCAAGCTATACTTAGATTTTCGGGAAGTCTGAGGCTTTAAAATTCTGAATTGCTTGAATTCTATTTAAATTGCTTTTCAGGATAGAAAAGTCAAATCATTGCCTAGAATATTAAATGTTTTTAGATGTCACTTACATGGTAAGTATCATCTAGGATGTTTTAAAATTACTCTCAAGACTCAGAATTTCCTGTCTTTTTTTTCATGGTAATGCACCAACTTTCACTAATCATGATGATGTATTTGAAGCTAATTACCCAGTCATAAGTGCACTAGGTGAAGGCAGAGCAAGATTCTTAGATATATCATATATGCAAATGTGTGACACAGACAGCTATTATATTTTTTTCAAACAGATGGCCAGGTGACAGCTCTGTGAAAAAGGTGTACTTTGTAGGCAAATTTCTTCATAATCTAATTATCCATTGAGTTGAGTCTGCGGGCTACCCCACGCTATCAAATATGTTCTCAAAGTCTTAGGATACATTTCAATGTTGCAGTAACCAGACAAGCTCTGAACCTTTAATAAACAATAGGGTTAGGATGGCTTATTTTTAGAACATCATGCATGGGGAAGTCATCAGAAACCCTGGTCTGAAGGTCAGGAAGTCTCAGTTCTCTTGGCAGCTTCCTCTTTATTCCCAGGAACATGTCTGTATAGTTAGAAAGATCCATGAGCAACTGGTCATTCTTTCCAACTGAATATATTACATATGAAGATGGCACAGATAAGGAATTAGGTTAGCATTCAAACCCAGGTTAATAGGATTTAAAACCAAAAGGGAATCTAGAGGTCATGTAATCCAATCTCCACATTTTACACATGTGAAAAACGAAGACCAGAGAAGTTAAGACACTTGCTTAGGGTCACATAAGTAGTAAGTGGTAGAGTCAAGATTTGAATTCGGGTCTTCTCATTACAAATCATGTATTTGTTCCGTTAGAAGTGCAGTCATTGGCAGAATAAAGCAATTTGCTTAACTGAAGCCTTGTAGACTTCACAAAGTCATTCTCCAAAAAAAAAGACTGACCTCAATTCTCAATATTGTGCTGGAATCAAATACAGCTGCCTGCCACCAACATTTCCCAATGACCCATGGCCACCATCTTTGCACTAAAGGAACTTCTTCTGCTTACCAGTTTGCAGCTATTCCAGTTCTGGTTTTAATATTAGCCTCCTCTCGTTTTATCATTAGGGATAATATGTAGTTAAGATGCTCTGAACTCTTTGGGATGCTTGTTTTTGTCAACCTGATAAGACCTATGGGGGCAGCTAAATGGTACAGTGGCTAGAGCTCTGAGTCTGGAGTCAGCAAGGCCCAAGTTAAAATCCAGCCTCAGACATTAACTAGCTGTGTGACCCTGGACAAGTCACTTAACCCTGTTTGCCTCAGTTTCCTCATCTGTAAAAATGAGCTGCAGAAAGAAATGGGAAACCACTCTAGTATCTCTACCAAGAGAACCTCAGATGCGGTCATGAGTCTAACATGAATGAAAATGGCTGAACAACAAAACCCTGGGATTAACCCTAGGAGTTGGACACATAGGAGCTCATCTCTGATCCTCTTCCATTTAAGAATGGCACCCAGGGAAGTCTCATCATCATCACCTTCCCCCCCTCCCAACTCCACACACACAAACACGATCAATTCCAGAAACCCATCATTCTTCAGGATTAGATCAGCTCAGAAACTCCCATTTCCTCAGATCATTTCCCTCCCTGGCTGTATGACTTCATCATGCCCCCGAGCTGGGTAAACTCCCTTCTTCCCACTTCTTATTTTCTGAGTTGTCTTCCCCTCTAAACTATAATCCCTTAGAGGGCAGAGACTGTCTTAGGTCTTTCTTGGTATCTTAGCACAGTGCCTGGTACGTAAGAGGCACTTTAATAAATCTTTATTGACTGACTCTTAACTAACCAATAAATAGAATCTACACCAGGCTTTATCAGATGAGTAAAAATTATCCTGGAATCCTTGAAATTCACTGCTTACAACTTTGATGACTGTTCTATTCTGGAGTGACAAATCTTAGATGGGAGTTTGGTAGAAGGCTTTCCCTGTAACCACTGAAGATGTGTGTGTGTGTGTATACACACACATTCAGTTACGTAAATATATACATATGCACGGGTAGACTTACTTATGTGTATCTGAACTTAGCAGAAAGGCCTTCTTCCTAGTTGGCTTCTTTAGTACCACCCTCTCTTACCTCAACACAACTCCCCAGAGAATCAGTCAAATTGTGTTATTTGCATCTTATGTTCTCCTTTCTTTGTGCCTTTGTCCTGCCACCATCTTTACCTGCTAAAATCCTTCCCTTCAAGGCCCAACTCTGATGCCATATCTTCCTGAAAGCCTTCCCTGGTCTTCCTTGCTCAAAGTGATATACCTCTGTCCTATTTTAAATTCCTTATAGCACTTTACCTTTGTCTTTTGCCCATTATTAGATTGTAAGCTTCTTGAGGGTAGGTCCCATGACTTTCTTTTTAAATTTTATTTTATTCTGAACTTAAGGATAAAACAAGCATTTCTGTAACATAGAATAGAAAAACTGATGATTGTACATGAAACTGCAAATCTGTAATGTACAACTTGCTATTTCTTTCAAATATATAATAATGTAACTTTTTTTGCTTCCATTTCTCCCTCCCTCCCCCTTCAGATGGCTATCATTAGACACAGATATGTGTTTAATATACCTATGTATATATATTATATATGTAGATAGAAATAGATATAAAACACCATTCTATACATCTATTTATCAGTTCTCTCTTGGAAAGCAGATTTGCAAAGAGCATCTTCTTTCATGTCCTTTATAGTTACTTTGGGTATCTGTAATAGTCAAAATGACTTAGCTGTTCAAAGTTGGTCTTAAAACTATATTGTATACAAAGTTCTCCTTTCTGCTCATTTCACTTTCTGTACTCAGTGCCTAACAGTATCCTCAACAACTTTTGTTTTTGTTTTGTTGTAGTCATTTCAGTCATGTCCAGCTCTTTCATGACCCCATTTGCGGTTCTCTTGGCAGAGCTCCTGAAGTGGTTTGCCATTTCCTTCTCTAGTTCATTTTGTAGATGGGGAAACTAAGGCAACACGTGGTTAAGTGACTTGCCCAGGGTCACACAGGTAGTATCTGAAGTCAGATTTGAACTCAGGAAGAGGAGTCTTCCTGACTCCACACTCTATCCACTGAGCCACCAAGCAGCCCTCCACAAAGTAGGTGTTCAAAAAGTTTGTGTTGAATGTGAATACTTATAGTCTTCCTATGCCCTCCAAGGCTAAATTGAAACTCTTGACAGATTTTAGAGTTTCTCTATAACCTCTAATCTCTCTAATTTACATGAACTTTATTTCCCTCGACTCAACAGGTCCTCTTCTGCACTAGGCCTCACCGCCTCAGTGAATGTGACATGTTCCCTTTTGACTTTTAGGCTTTTACCCCAGCTTCTTCCCTTGCCTAAAATGACCCTTCCTTCTCCACACCCCTCCACCTACTAAACTATTGTTTATCTTTCTTCAAGGATAAACACAGATATTATGATAGAATGAAAAGTAGGCTGGAAATTAGATTCTGGGATCATAGTCTGCCTCTGCTGTTTCCTACCTGTGACCTTGGAGCAAATCACTTCGCCTCTATGAAGCTGTACCAGATGACCTCTAAGATACTTGCTAGCAGGGGCAGCTAGTGAATAGAGCACTGACCCTGGAGTCAGAAGGAGCTGAGTTCAAATTCAGCCTCAGACACTTGACACACTTACTAGCTGTGTGACCTTGGGCAAGTCACTTAACCTCAATTGCCTTGACTTCCCCCCTCAAAAAAAAATAAAAGAACCTTGCTAACTCGAAATCTTGTGACCTCTTCCATGAAGATTTCTGAAATTTGTTCATATACTCTAATATTTTTTAGAAATTTAAACATAACTCATTTAAACTATTATCTAGTAAAACAAAAGTTGAATTGTACTTTTCTCCTTACCAGTCATAGCAAACACACAGCTCTACTATAAAAAACAAAAGCCTAAAGGGTCAAAAGTGGAATTTTATTTGGATTTTTTTTACTTGTACATAATCTATATTAAGATATACAAACAGATAAAAATGGTCTAGTAAGAGTAAGTCTGTTTATACCACTTTAATTCAATTTACAATAATTGTGGCAAAATACTGAAAGGAGATGACAAAATACTCCAATTTTAAGGGAAAAAAATTATTGGCTACTCTGGTTTACATCCCACTAGTCGCTAATGGGTTACAATATACCACTTATTTTCAGTTTATCATTAACAATGGATGCAAATAAGTACAAAATTTTCACAACACATCAGTGAGGTGCTCATAAAAGTTTCTGGTGTTATAAATTCCACTTAAATAAAAAGTAGCTACTAGAATATTTCACTTAAAGTATGGGATTCTCTAGCATGATCTTTTCTTAGAAAATGATAATAACAATATGTGCCAAGCCTCCTATTCAAGGGTTGCCTAGGGATGATACTGCAAAGTCAGGTGCCTTCTTGCTACTTGACTTCTTTAACTAGGTATCTGTAGTGACTTTTCACACTCAGTTACATAATAATTTCATCCCTTCTGTCTAAAACTAATACTATCCAATATACAATTACAGCAGGTTAATGACTTTATAACAACTTAAGCAATTAAGGGCAAATCAAAAGTTAATGATTTGAGATACTGATTATAAACAATTTTTTGTCCAGTAACCCAAGTTACTATCTATTGCTTAACTTTGAAAAAGTTAAAATATTAGAAATAAAATTTATTTCTTATGAACTTCTTCTCCATGCCCTCCTTCTTTTTGATACTTTAATTTGGACAACGAAAATGAAAAATTCAAAAAACTTCCTTTTTTCATGTATTAGCACACAGTTGAGAAGGCAATTGGAATGAGATTTTAAAATAAATCTTATTTGTGGAGAAAATACCCCAATATAACCTAGCCTATAGGATTAAACCACCTAACTATCCTTTTAAAAGCAGCACAAACATCAGAGCAAAACCTTTTTTTAAATACTATAGTAACAAATTCAGAAGGATGAAAATAACTTGAGGATTATACTATAAGAAGACAGGTAATAATTAAGCGTGTGGATAATTATGGGGGGACCAATTTTAATTTTTTTCTAGTGATAAGATATAAATAGAACGAGGAGAAAAACCATGAATGGGCAGGGGGGTGGAGGAGGTATTGTAACGTGCTTCTTTCCTCCTGAGAACAGAAGGTTCTTAGGAAACAAGGAAGTTTTACCAAATAATAGGCCTAGAATTACATTGATTTCTTCTGGTACAAAGATTATAATCTTAATCAGATAAGAAAGATTCCCTCTCCCACCCCATCCCTCTAAAATGTCCCAGGAATTAATACAGCAGAAGAGACTTCAACAAAAGAGAATTTTAAAATTCATTAAGAAACAGCCAACTCTATTCAGGAGGAGGGCAGGGAAAGGAAATAATAAAAACTAAGAATCCTCACTTTTCAAAATAAACTCTAAGGATAGAAAGCCAAGGAATTAACATCGAGTCAAGTATTGTTAAGAAGACCCAAATGAACAGGTATAGGGGTCTACTAGAATCTTATAAAGGAGACAGACACCAGATTGCTCAGAGTCTGAACATTTGTGCTCATCAAACCCATTGGTCATCAAAACCAATGCAATGGCATTATGAGACTATGCCCATAGGCCTCAAAGTAAATATCTATCTATCTTCCTATCTATATCTATATGTACATATCTTAGGCCAGAGGGCTAATATCTCAAGTCTGAAAGATGATCAGATTCATTAATTAATGTTCCTGTTTACATTTCTACTGTGTACTTATATGTGTGCATGTGCATAATTCAGTCTCCTTCCATACATTTCAATTATCAGTAGCAGTCAAAAAACTTAAGAGTTCATTTTAAATGGTGTAAGCATTTTAGAGGCAGCATGAAATACTAGATAGAAAGATGGCCTTAGGGTCAGGAAGACCTGGGCTCGCCCCACTTCTGACACACACTGGTTCTGCAACCTCAGGAAAGTCACTAAGTGTCCCAAACAATTCTCGAAAGCCATAAATTGCAGAATAGTTGGCTGATCTAAATTGATAGAGGTAATTTCCTTAGCAGAAGTCCCCTATACTACTAAAAACACAGTTCTAGACTCCACAAAATATATATAGGGTTAGTCTGGTATGACACATTTTATATATACATAAGCATGTATATATACATATAGACACACATATGTGTATGTGTTGGTATATCTTAAAATTTTACAGTCTTTTTTAAAAAATATGAGCAGTGTGAGTCAGTAGTCTCACAAAATATAATCAGGGCATGGGAGACTAGCTTAGGTTAAATAAGTGGTTATTGGTCACCCAGAATTAAAAAACAGAAAATCTAATGTATGTTTTTCCAAAGGATCATTCCAGGGTGGAACATTGGCCTCGGTGGATCTTAACTGTAAACAAATATAAACAATAGCCTCGAGAGAAAAGTAAATGGGGTGATGGGGTGGGGAGTTGAGTGAGATGTTTTATCCATGAAGATGATCAAGAAAATTTAGTGAGGTAAATTCTGCTCTATGTGCCCAAAGCTAACCGCATTAGAAATTATGTGCTTCCAGGATACCAACAGTCTGGCTTCTATCTGTCTCTAGATAGAACCACTAAAAGTGGGAATATACTAATTGCAAGTTTTATATAAACTCTGGTTTCTTAGACCTGTTTTTTTGTGGTTCGTTCACTGAAAACTTAAGATTCTCAAATGATCATAGGCTATCTCTGAAGAGGTACCATTAATTAATCACTGTCAAAACTCAACAGACATCCATTGGCAACCCCGCAGCCCTCCAGGAAGAAATGTCCCCTCTTTCACAGCAGCATTACCAGCATCGAGGCCCTGGAGTCCTTTGTAAAGAGATAATGAACTGTATTTACTGAGTACCTAAAGGGTGAGGGAAAATCATTGTGGAATCCCTCCTAACAATGGGCCTTTGCAATTTTACAGTTCCTAGTGATTTTTGAGGATAGTCAAAGAGTATGTAAAGGAAATCGTGTTCTATGAGAAAACATTCAAGTTCACACACAGGCTACTAAACCCAAGAAATAAAGCACAGAAGCATGTTAAGAGATTTTGTTTGTGTTCACTTGGTAATTTTTCTCCCCTTGTGCCAAATTCAGAAGCATATACTAAGAGCAAAGCAATACAACGAATTGTCTGACTGATCTGAAGACAATCGCTCTGACACGAAGCTGTGAATTTTGCAACGATCTCACAACCAGGCAGTTTCACAAATAGAATTCAAGTCAGCAGAGTCATACTGAACAATGAATGTGAAATAAAACTCCTTCCCTGGCCAGGAGGGAAACAAAAGGCTCGCTCCATAACAGTGCAACAACAACAGCACATTTTCTTGTGTGAAGCATGTGATTTGCTATGTTTAGTGGCACTTAAGTATTACACAGTAAATACTGGAAAAAACAAACCCGGAATTTTTGGATGTGCAGAAAGCGTAATCACATTATTAATACAAAAGCTGCTAAGCTACGGTGTTATAATAGCATTACACAAGCACTGAGGCCACTACAAAATTTCAACACACTGCCTTGCTCATTGGCCACTGGTGTCATCAATTTCAATTAGCTGTCCCACGTGGTGCGCTGAGGAAGGGAGCCTCAGTCGGACCAGTCATTCTCATCAAACTCCGAGTCATCGTCAGAGTCGCTGTACTCCACCGCAATCCGTCTGGACAGGATCGTGGCCACATCATTTCCCACTGGCTCTCGTTTCGCTTCCTGTTCCCGTTGTTCTTGCACTTTTTTCAACTGAATTCCTGTAGGCAAAAGAGTTTAGAATGAACTCCCTTATCCTGACCCAAATGCAAAAATCAAAATCATTATTAGAGTAGTGATACCAGAATTGGGAGGGGAGGGAAAGCATTCTGAAAGGCTTTAAGGGAACTTAGTGTGGGCAACGCTAAAATTTTGTTACGGAGAAAAATGAATGAACATCCATCCATTAAATGATCAGAAGTTTCCCTTTCTAATAAAAGAAATGAGCTAAACTAGCAAGAATAACTTTTACACAATGGTATATTAGCATGTGTCCTTACAGTGGGTAGGTGGTTCAGTGGATAGAGTGCAGATCCTAGAATCAGGAAGACTCACTTTTGGGAGTTCATATTAGTCCTCAGACACTAACTAGCTGTGTGACCCTGGGGAAGTCACTTAACCATGCTTGCCTCAGTTTCCCCATCTGTAAAGTGAGCTAGAGAAAGAAATGGAAAACCACTCCAATATCTTTGCCAAGAAAACCCCAAATGGGATTATGGAAAGTCGGACACAACTGAACAACAACAAACCGTGTGTCCTTATGTACTACACTTTTTAAAAGAGAAGCAGTCAGATATGTTCTATCTAATTGCAATCTCTGATGAAGTGAAAATTTGTGAGAAAGCTCTGCCTATTTCAATCCTTCTTGGACACACTTCTCAAATGTATTCATCTACTTATCTGCCTTAATAAAGTGTGGCACATAAGAATGCTTCAGGGAGCAGTGGCTTCTTTGAAACAAGTATTCCCTCTGCCAGTCAGGACCGCAACTATTCAAAAATCAATAAACAAGCATTTATTAAAAGCCTGTTTTGTACTAGGAATAGTGCTACATGCTGGGATGCAAAGGGAAAACTAATGGAACCATCCCTGCCTTCAACTAGCTTACATTCTATCAGGAAAGACAACATGTACACGCACACGCACACACACAAACAAGTAAAGACAATTACCAAGTAATTCAGAGGAGGAGGAGGAAATCAGGAAAAGGGTTCATGTAAGAGGTAATATCTGAGTTGATAAATTAAGGATCATAGAAGACGGGGAAAAAATGGGAAGCTAAGCATGGGGATAGGAATTGGAATGTCATGTATGAGGAGCAGCGAAAAGGCCAGATAATCTGGCTGAACTAGGGAAGTAAAATGATGTAACTGACAGGTTGGAAACAGGTCATAAAAAGATTTAACTGCCAGAGGGAGGAGTTTGTATTTGATACTAGAAGCAATTAGGAGTCACTGAAGCTTACTGAGGAAAAGAGTGACAAAGTCATATCATGGCAAAGGTGTTATATTCCAATCCAGTGTTGATGGGTGTGAAAAAAAGTAAGCTATTCAAATAGATTAATGATGGATGGATGGAAGGAAGGAAAGAAGGAAGGAAGGAAGGAAGGAAGGAAGGAAGGAAGGAAGGAAGGAA
>NW_027187419.1:60054911-60294784 GCF_028583685.1 Petaurus breviceps papuanus | reverse complement strand
GAAGGAAGGAAGGAAGGAAGGAAGGAAGGAAGGAAGGAAGGAAGGAAGGAAGGAAGGAAGGAAGGAAGGAAGGAAGGAAGGAAGGAAATAAGCATTATTAAATACTTATGATCTTCCAGGCACTACGATAAGTACTTAACAAATATTTCTCATTTAATCTTTACAACATCCTTGGGAGATAATGCTATTATGATATTCCTATTTTAAAGTTAAGAAAACTGATACAGATAAAGGTTAAGTGATTTGCCCAGGGTCACATAAGTTAATAACTTATTTGGATTTGAACTGAGGACTTCCTGACTACAGACACTCTACTCTATCCACTGTACCTCCTAGTTAGTTATAAATCTAAAACCAACATGAAATTTTTATGTTGCAACCACCACCTTAAGAAATATTTTATAGTTAAGCATAAATTTGTGTGTTTTCTTATTATTTACATCTTTTTCCTAAAAGTATAACGGGGGCAGGGTGCAGCACATGGGGAGAAAGGAAACAAGGAGAGACCAGTTAACTAAGGGTTGAGTGGAATCTAGTTAAAGTATAACTGGGTAATGGTTATTCCAAACAATTATTACGGACATTAGTTATTCCAAGAAGGCAGAAATATAACTAGAAGAGAGTATCAAAAAAATTTACTTTTTTTATTTTTTTGGCCTTTTGGAGGGCAATTGGGGTTAAGTAACTTGCCCAAGTTACTAGTTTTTTTGTGTGTGTGTGGGTGTTGAGTGTCTGAGACCAGAACCAAACTTGGGTCCTCCTGACTCCAGGGCCGGTGCTTTATTCACTGTACCACCTAGCTGCCCTGAAAAAATTTACTTTCTAAAAGGAAAGTGTTTTGTGGCATGTTCACACTTACCCATCCGAATAGCAGCAAGAAGATCACTCCGAGCATCACTGATTGCTGGCTGAGCTTGCTCTTGTCTCTTCGCTTCAGCCCCTGCGGGACCATGCATGGGGGAGGAGGAAAGAGAAGGCCCTGCTACAGGAGGGCCAGGTGGGGGAGGTGGGGGGCCTGGAGGGGGAGGAGCTGTAACGACAAGCCCAGTAGAAGGAGGATGAGGAGTAGCGGTGTATGTGGAACCAGTCGCTAATGGAGGATAGGAAGACGGTGCAGGAATCTGGAGAGGGCTAACAAAAGCAGTCTGTGCTGAAGGAATCATGGGAGGCGGTGGAGGCGGTGGTGGTCCCGATGGGTTGTAATATTCAATTATTTGTGCCGGGAGCATCCTAACAAAAAGAGGAAACACACCAAGTCACCAGAATGTCAGCAGAAGGTGAAATTTTCTGAGCTCTGAAATCTGTCAGGTTAGATACTCCTGGCCACATCATATATTTTAGGACTAATTAGAACTATGCAGTGCAAGCATAACCATTTTCTGGAAGTAGTTTCAAAAGGTCCTGCTCCATTCATTACCACAGGATATCATATCTTTGCTCAATTCATCACAGAAATAAAAAAAAAAGGTAAATGGAGTATTTGTGGGAGAAAGGAATATTATCATTTCCCTGCTGATCACAGAATCTAGGAAGGCAGGAAGAACATTATTAATGCATATTCTACGGTAGCAAGTAGCAGGGAAACACATAGTTAATCAAGTCAGGAAGAAAATCACTGTGAATAACTGTAGGATAGAAGTGGTACAATTGAATTTACTGAAAAATAAGTGTATTAAAAAAGGCAAAGATTGCCATTGCTGTAAGGCAGTGCTTCAGAGAATATATTTAAGCTGAAAGGAGTATAATAAAAGTGGTATATTTGACCAAATGAAGGGGCATTCAGGAACTATGGAATTCATTTTAAGAAGAAGAAAGATATTTGCTTTCTATCTACATGAGAGAAAATTAGGGGTCCTGATGAGAAGACATCATAATGCTAGGCCAAGATGAGCAAGGTCAAGGACAGGAAGCACATAGCTAGGCACAGGGACAATACAGGGTTAGATGAAGCTATTTTTCAATTCATGTTAAGTATTTCATCTTGTTTTCTCCAATAAAATTTGTGATTGGAGTTAAGTTCTCCAATCATTTCAATAAACATTTGCTAAAAGTCTGCCACGCACAGTGTACTGGGCTAGGTGCTAAGAGGACTAAAAAGACATATGGGACATGTGTCGTGGCCTCAGGGAGTTTACCATCTAATAAGAGAAAAGAAAATTGTTTATCCCTGGTTAGCTTATGGGTTTACAAATGCCTCATGAAACGATGCATTCAAATTCCCTATAAAAGGTGGTGGTGGTGGTTGTTAAACATAATGTAAGTATAAAGAAGGGTAGTCTACTAGAATGTTACTCCCCCATTTCTCTACCTGCAATTTGGCATTCATGATAGAATTATCAATTAGACAAGTCAGGTTTTCTCTTGCGAACATTGTAGCCCATGAATTATTAAAAACAAAATAAAAATGCCAACTGCATAGACTATACTTTCAAAGAGTCCAGACATGAGGAAAGTTTACCCATAGTCCGATGGCACCAAAGGTGCAGAGGCCTGTGAGCCCTCCGAGGCCTGGGGTGGGGGCGGGGGTGGCTGCTGAGGTCTGTTCAAGGTCATGTGCCTGACAGTGGCAGAAGGAGGCCTGTTATACTCATGCTCCAGGGCCTGGTTTGAAGCCCCATACTGCTGTGTGTCCCCTGCTACATAAGAAGGAGTCACTGGCTGCTGATGAAGAGAATGATTCGGAGTAGCAGGGTAAGAATAATCAGTCACATCAGATGCATGGGACCTATAATTAAAGGAGAAGAAATGGGAAGAAATAAAATGACTTTCAGGTTTTTTTCTTCTCATATACGTACAACATCTGCTTTTCTGATATCAATTCATAAATTATAAATTCTCTATTCCCCTTCCTGTATTGTCATGAAAACTACAGAGCAATAACTGTATTACTATCTTAGCCAGAAAATGCAAGTGTTGCTTGAAATGAAACCCGTAGCTTCAAAATGAGTATATCAGATGAACTGACATGCAGCAAATACCAATACCTTATTTTTTCAGTTCTTTAGGAATCTTTTACTCTGTCACAGAATAGTATAGAACAAATCAAATTAACAAACAGTATTTAAGACAGACACAGCATTCTAGTGCAATGAAATATCAACAGCATATAATTAGAAATTATATAATAGTAGGTGAATTGGATAAACATTAACAGTAAGAGAAGTAAAGGAAATTAAGAATGCAATGCAGTGAATAATTTTTTGCTTAAACAGAGGAAATGTATTTAACCAAAGCAGAATGTAGTGATTTAATAAGTTTAATATTTAAAAGCCTTGTTTTCTTTGCATAAACAGCTGAGTGTAACAAGCTGAAAGGAATGCAAATATTTTATTAGTTGAGCATAGAGTTCACAAAAATGCAGAGACTGTTGCGGTCCAGGGCCAGCTAAGCCCAAGGGAGGGGAATGAGTAAAAGGACCTGTTTGTCCCACAGCTGCGGAGAACCAGGTGGCATTAGTAAGAGACAATCGTGCAGTTCTGGCACTCTGTTAAAGGACACATTGAGTCAGTAAATTGAATGCGTATCATCGCAGGAAGACTGAAGCAGGGCAGGCAACAAAAAGCCAGGGCTCTGAATAAAGCAAAAAAGACCAACCCTCTGGGCATTCTGTCCTCTTTCATGCTCCCTGCCTGTTCCAGTTTCTTGGCGTCACTCATGAACTCAATACCCATTTTCCTTCGCTCCCACTCTTCTCTTCTTGTTCTGACTTTCCTCACATTTATCTGCTGGTTTCTGTTAGGATTCAGCTTGTGTTTCTCCCTCTGAAGCAAAACAGGCAAAGAGACATTGGTGGAAAGGCCACAGACTGGATGTTAAGCTCTGGGATTTCATGCAGGGCAGTCCTGTGAAGGTACCAAGTGATTTTTTTCAATGCAGAGGAGCTGTTGTTGTCATAGAATCTTCCATAGCTGTCCTTGTCCCTGACTGTACCATAAACTCCAGAAGATGGTACAAATATGAAAACATCTTTGTAGTGTGTAAACTGCTAGTAAAGGAGTTAAAATTTTAACACATCAAAGTGTAGGGAAATCCTGTCCTGTCCTGAGATTTGGTGTGTTTTCTAGATGTGGCCATGCTCAGAACTAAACACCACTAGGGAGGTCAGCAGTTAAAGAAAACACCTTCAAGGCAAGGGGGCAGGACCAAAAGAGAAGAGAAATGACGACTGCTTTTAAAAGAATCTTAGTCAAATTTTAAAAAAATAATGAGGATTATTTAAGGAAATTATCTACTTAAAAAAACAAGAACATGGGACTGGGCTGCTTTGGTACCCCTCTAAAATGGTATTGTGATAAAGTAATGAAAGGAGCTAGAGGAGACAAAATAAAGAAGGGTGAGTAGTGTAATAATGGGGAATGGATCAAGGTGGGAAAGTGGTATTTCAGAGCTAGAATTACAAATTGACAATATTGACAACAGGGCAGTGTGTAGCACTGTACCTTAAGTCAGGAAGAACTGAGTTCAAATCCAGCCTCAGACACTAACTAAATGTATAACCCTGGACAAGTCACTTAAGCTCTACCTGTCTCAGTTTCTTCATCTGTAAAATGGGGATAATAATAGCACCTACCTCTCAGGGCTGTTGAGAAGGTAAAATGAGATATTTGTAAAGTGCCTTGCAAATTTAAAGATCTATATAAATTAATAATTATTATAATGATCATTACAATATTATAATTATAGCTAGTAAGGAGTGGAAACCTAAAAGGGGTAGGTTCTTATGATAGATGGGTGAAAGGTCAGTAGGAGCCACAGGGAAGAGCAGAAAGTCAAAGTAGGTTAAATAGCATATCATTACATCTCTCTAATCTTCCGGTAGACTGAAAGCAAAGAATAGGTCATGGAGTGTCTTTAGGGAGGTAAAAGGCTATTGCAGAACAGGAAAAGCTTGGAGGGTAGGTAAGAACCAATAACAAAATGGGTCATTACAGAGCAGGCATCAGGAAGAAAGACCCACGGATGCAGGTAAAGAATCACTAGACTCAGTTGAGACCATACATGTTCATAATGCCTCAGTGACCAGAAAGAGATGGAAATAATTCTAGAGTTGTCCTTGCCAGTCTAACAATTCTATAGCAGTAGGCAGTGTGATACAGAGGAAAGCATAGGGCTTTGGAGTTAGAAAATCTTGACTTGCATCCTTACCATGACACTAACTACCTAGGTGATCTTGGAGGAGTGATTTCATCTCTCTAGATATCAGTTTCTTCATGTGAAAATGAAGGTATAGGATTAGATGGCCTCTGAACTCCTTTATAGTTCTAAATCTATTAATTAATCAATAAGCATTTATTAAGTTTCAGGTACTGTTATAGATACCAGAAATACATAAATTGAAAAAGTCCCTACTTGCAAGGAGTTTACATTAACAGAGAGAGAGAGAATAGATATAAGTATATACAGAATAAAATTTTAAAATGATTAAGTAACAAGTAATTGGGGCAGCTAGATAGTGCAGTGAATAGAGCACCGGCCCTAGAGTCAGGAAGACCTGAGTTCAAATACAACTCAGACACTTGACTTCACTTACTAGCTGTGTGACCTTGGGCAAGTCACAACCCCAATTACTCTGCCTTCCCCCCTCCAAAAAAAATAACAAGTAATTAAGATAAATGAATTTAGGAGGGAGTATAATAGCAGGAAAAGCTTCATGCAGAAGATGGTGCTTAAGCTACATTTTGAATGAAGAGTGTAATTCTATGAGGTGAAGGTGAGGCAGGAGTACTCTCCAGGAATGGGACGCATCCAGCACAAAGGCAGATAGATTTTCACAGCAAGTTGTCTAGATCACAGCTTAGATAAAGGGGGAATAATGTCCAATAAAGTTGGAAAGACAGGTTAAAGTCAAGTGGTCTAGGGCTTTAAAATCTAAACTGAGAAGTTTTTATTGGATCCTAGAGCAATAGGGAGCATGCTACAGCTTATTGAGTAGAGACGTGATATGATTGTATCTGTGCTTAAGGAAAATCATTTTGGCAACAGTATATCAGATAGACTGGAGTGGAGAGAGAATTGAAGCAAACAAAAAATCAGGATTTCACTGCAATAATCTAGGTGAAAAGTGATGAGGGCCTAAGCTAAGGTGTTAGTTGTATAAGTAGAGAAAAGGAGATAGAGGAAATAGAAATGGCAAGATATGGCAACTGTCCAGGTGTGTGAAAGTCAGGTCAGTGAGTAAGGATAATGCAAAGGAAGGGTTTGGGAAGAAGGAGGAAGAGTTCGTTTTGGACAAGATGCCTAATAGGAAATGATAATGCAGGAATATTGCTCAAGGGAGAGATGAGGGCTGTGTGTATGTGTGTGCATGTGCGTGTGTGTGTGTATGTGTGTGTATGTTAGTCATTTTCATAATTCCATGGGAGCCAATGAGGTTACCAAGAGAGTGTTAAAAGAAAAGAAAGCAGGCCCATGCCAGAATTGTGGGGAATACCCATAGTTGGGAAGGATGAAATGAAATGACGGGCTGAGAAAGAGTGATCAAACAAGTAGAACAGACACAAAAAGAGAAGAGTATTGCTATGAAAACTAAGAGAAGAGAGAATACCCAGAAGGAGAAGGTAGTCTTTGACCCAGCAAGATCACTACTAGGTCTGTTTCCAAAGATGATTAGGGAAAAAAGGAAAAGAACCCATATGTTCTAAAATATTTATAGCAGCTCTCTTTGTGGTGGCAAAGAAGTGGAAATTGCAGGGATGCCTGTCAGTTGAAGAAGGTGGCCAACAATTTCAAATACAGCAGAGAGGTCTCAACTGAGAAAAGATCATCCACTTTGCCAATTAATAGATCAGTAATACTTTGGACACTTTAATGATGAAGTCTGAAGCTAGACTGCAAAGATTTTTGGAGGGAAAGGTGAGGAAGTAGAGGTAAAAGGTGTAGACAACTTAATCAAGGAATTTGGTTGAGAAATGAATATGAAAGAGTGACTAAGATGGGGAAAAAGTTTAAAATAAAAGAATGTAGAGAATGACTGAAAGAGCAATTTTCTGGAGAAGATGGGAGGGGATAAAACTAAGCAGAAGAGTAGAGAGGGATTGGCTTTTGCAAAAATATTCACCTAATTATTAGAGCCTTGGGAGGAAAAAGTAGTGGATGAAGTTAAAATGAGATGAAGAGAAGAGGGGAAGCAGGAACTTAAATTGAATGACCTCCATTTTTTTTCTGTAAAATAAGAGTTAAAGTCTTCAACTGAAAAGGGAGAGATAGTATTAGGTAGAAAAGGTATGAGAAAGGAAGAGAGGGTTTGGGAATAGCTTCTGTAGGTAATGAGAAGGGGAAACAATCAGGAAGAAGTAAAAGTACTGCCTTTGCTGCAATGAGGGGCCACAGAGCTATGATCCTATGTTTATAAAGACAATGTTCCCAATGATCCAGACTATGTAGGGGTAGCATCACTAACTTATATATGCTTCAATTTACATGTAAGCTAAAGGTGTGGTATCTGGCAAGTATTTTCACATGAAAACCTAATGAAAAAAAATCATCCAAAGACAATAATGAATTATACTGTATACAGTAGTGGAAATGGTTGGCTGATGGATAGCAAAGTGTCCTAGGAATGAGTTGCAAATAACAATAATGCCGTGGCTTGCTGCTCCTAATGACAACAGTATTTATATAGTGCACAGAATATGGCACCCTATATTTGGCAGGCACTATGCCAAACACTTTATACTCATTTTATAGTTGAGGGAATTAAGGCTGAGGGAGTTTGAATGTCTTGCCTAAATTGACACAGCTAATAAGTTTCTGAGTCCAGATTTAAACTAAGGTCTTCTTGACCCCAGGCCTAGTGCTCAATCCACTGTGCCACCTGGCTGCCTAGATAGAATTTAGAAATTCAAAGAAAGTACAGTTCATACAATGAAACTAAAAAAGATAAATATTAAAAACATAATTATGTGTAAAGAGGCTGGACGGTCTGAACAACCACCAATTTTGTGGTCAAGTAAGATCAATTTGATCTTAAAATTCAGGATGCACACAAGGACCTTCCACTATTTAAAAATAATATCCATCTTATTCCATCAGGGTTTATGCAGAACATTACCTGAAATAAGATGTTTTTACTTAGAATAAAAAGTTCAGAACCATAACAATCATATCATTTTTACATGAGTAGATTAGCAATGAAATTAAATGATAAATTAACCCACTGACAGCCAGTGAGAAAGATAAATGCTTCTGAATAGTTACCCTCTCATGATATATTCTAATATCTGTTTTGCTGAAAACTATGGTCATTAAAATTCCAAAGTTGGGCCAAGATGGCGGAGTAGAAGCATGACCTTCCCGCAGCTCCGGCTTCCACCCTCCCCAATCCATGTAAAAAGGGGACTCTAAACAAACTTTGGAGCTGCAGAACCCACAAAATGACACAGAGAAGCCAACCTCCCACTGAGGACAGCCCAGCAGGCCTGCTGGAATCCACTACAGCACTCTGGGAGCAGAGCCCAGCCCCACGCCAAGGCTTTAGCCCCAGGGCGAGCCTGACCAGCCGCGGCCAGAGGGACTCCAGATCAGCAGCAGCTATGGCCGTTTCCAGGTTTATCAACACATAGACACAAAGGACAAAGTGAGAGGTCAGTACAGTCTGGACTTTGGGACCAGTAAGTGGGAGTGCATGGCTTTTACCCCCAGGGCGAAAAGCCGCTGAGACCCCAGCACAGCCAGCCAGTGCCATGTGGCGCCTTCAGCTCTTGGCCTGCAGAGTGTAGGGGAATCAAGCACCAGTCTGAGGGGTAATCGCTCTTGCTTTAACCAGATCTGGATTGCAGTCTAGGGTAAAGGTTCTGGGGTGTGTGTCCAGCTTTCCAGAGCGTGTGGAGACCTCAGAGAGGGCACCCATCTAATACCTCCAGCAGCTGAGAAAACCCCAGCATTTGGGATGAAAGCTCCCCTGTGTGGTGGCAGAGTCCTACTGTGGCAAAAAGCCCATAAGTCAAGTAATTTAGTGGCAAAATGAGCAGGCAAAGGAAACAAAGCAGACAGAAGATTCCAACAATACACTCCTATTTTGGGGACAAAAAGGAGCAAAGCATGGAACAGGGGGAAAGCAGTGAAGTCAGAACTCCTGCACCAAAAGCTTTGAAGGAAAATACAAGCTGGTTACAGGCCATAGAGGACCTTAAGAAAGATTTTGAAAACCAAATAAGAGAAGTGGAGGAAAAATTGGGAAAAGAAATGAGAACAATGCAAGAAAACTATGAAATGAGAGTCAACAGCCTGACTGAGGAAAATAATACCTTAAAAAACAGACTGACTCAAATGGCAAAGGAGGCTCAAAAAGGCAATGAGGAGAAGAATACCTTAAAAAGTCGAATTTGCCAGATGGAAAAAGAATCTAAAAAACTCAATGAGGAGAATCATTGCTTCAGAATTAGATTGGAGCAAATGGAAGCTAATGACTTTATGAGAAATCAAGATGCTGTTAAACAGATCCAAACAAATGAAAGAATAGAAGGCAATGTGAAATATCTCATGGGAAAAACCACTGACCTGGAAGATAGATCCAGGAGAGATAATTTAAAAATCATTGGACTGCCTGAAAGCCATGACCAAACTAAGAACCTAGAAATCATCCTCCAGGAAGATCTCAAAGAAAACTGCCCTGATGTTTTAGAACCAGAGGGCAAAACAGAGGTTGAAAGAATCCACCAGTCACCTCCTGAAAAAGATCCCAAAAAGAAAACTCCTAGGAATATTATAGCCAGGTTCTGGAATTCCCAGATTCAGGAGAGAATATTACAAGCAGCCAAGAAGAAACAATTTGAATATTGTGGAAACACAATCAGGATAACCCAGGATCTGGCAGCTTCTACACTGAGGGATCGAAGGGCTTGGAATATGATATTCCGGAGGGCAAAGGAGCTGGGATTAAAACCAAGAGTCACCTACCCAGCAAAACTGAGTATCATGTTTCAGGGCAAAATATGGTCATTCAGTGGAATAGAGGACTTTCAAGCATTCTTGCTGAAAAAACCAGAGTTAAATAGAAAATTTGACATTCAGATACAAGAAGCAAGAGAAGGTAAACAGGGAAAAGGAATCACAAGGAACTTATCAAAGTTGAACTATTAACATTCCTACATGGAAAAACAATAATCGTAACTTATGAAACTTTTCTCAGTAGTTGAAGGGATTAGAAATACATATATTTGTCTATATATGAGGGTATATGGTATATGAATACATATGTGAATGTGTGTATATATGTTTACAGGTATACATAGAGGGCACAGGTCCAATTTAACAGGAAGGAATGATACTTAAAAGGTGAAATTAAGAGGTGAGAGGAATATAATGAGAGGAGATGGGGAGAGACAGATTGGGGTAAACTATCTCATAGAGAAGAGGCAAGGGAAAATGGTTACAATGGAGGGGAAGAATAGGAAGGCAAAAGGGAATGGGTCAACCTTATTCCCATTGAATTTGGTTTGAGGAGGGAGTGAAATACACACTAAATAGGGTATCTCACCCTCCAGGGAGAATGGGGGGGGATGACAAAAGGGAGGGTAGGCTGGGGTGGGGGGGGAGGTTGGAAGCACTCACTTTTGAAAATAGATGGGATCAAAGTGGAGAGTAGAGCGGGTGGGAGGTGGGATGGGAGGGAGGGAAGTGTAATCAGTCTTTTACTACTATGTTGTTGTTTTGCATTAGCCACACATGTGCAACCTATACTGAACTGCGTATCTTCCCAGTAGGGGTGGGTGACGGAGAAGGAGGGGAATGAATCTGGAATTGAAAGTTTTGAAATCAAATATTCAAATATGTATATATATGTACATATGGGTGTGTGTGTGTGTGTGTGTATACTATTAATACCATGTTACATGTAATTGGGAAATGGGATGTGGAGGCACTGAGGCATAGAGATCCACTGGAAAAGTGGAAAGGAGTATGGGGGAAAATGTGGGAGAGAGCAGATTAGAGGAGGGGATATCCTGTGGGTCTGCTATTTTGGGGCGGTAGGTGGGGGAGAAATGGGGAGAAAATTTGTAACTCAAAATCTGGCGGAAACAGATGATGTAAATCACAAGTTAATAAAGCATTAAAAAAAAAATAAAATAAAATTCCAAAGTTGAAAGTAAAATTAACTGGAAACTCTTGTATTGCACTGATTGCAGATGATCAAAATTTAATTGAAGACTTTTTTCATATCATGTTAGTAATAACCAAAATTTGGGGAGGAGAATGATATTGGGATAGGGAAGTTAATAAAACTATAATAAATATAAACCCAAGACTAAGTGGTGTTTTATTCTATTTGTTTTTAAATATAAAAACCACCACCAAGAGGAAATCTGGAAGAACGATCTTGAAAAATAAATAATCCTTAAGAGCAATAGGAGATGTCTTTTCTTATTTTATGTGCTGACAAAAGACTTTGCAGAAAGTCTCTTTTTTCCCCATTAGAAGGCAGAAAAATAATGTAAACAAAGTGAAAAGTTATCAAGCTAGCTCCACTGGACTGACTCCATCCAATGAACTGCAATTGCCACTTAGTGGCCATGTCATTTAGACCTGTATGAAGAAACATTTTAATTGAACAGCTAACAGTCTTTTAGTGAGTTCCAATGATGATCTTTTCCTGTAAATTAGAGCACATGAGATTAGTTATCTGAAGGGCAGAAACAGAACATTTTCTTCCATTACTCTTAGTGAGATTTTCAAACAGAACAATGGAGTTATTCTATTAATTATGCTATTAAGAGTAACTATCAATCATTTTCAGACACTGTATATCAATGGCAATTCAGCATGCCAAGCTAAAACTGAAACTATCACTATAGTTAATTAAATTGAAGTCTAAATATCTTCTAAATTAACAGAGCTAAATTCAACATCAGTAGCTCAACTAAATAATAAATTAAAGTCACAGGGGTTTTAAATCATGCAAAGAAAAACAATACACAAAAAACCTGGTAACTTCAACAACATACTTTCAATGCATAGCTTAAGAAGGTTCTAAGATACAGTCCAGATCTTTTTGAGAACTAAAGCTATTGCTGCATTTCCAAATTATTTTTAAAAACACAACAATAAATACCAAATGTATTGCCTATATTATAAAAAAAACAAAACACCAAGAAATGCCTCATGCATAACCATCACATGTGGATAAGGGAGCTTTAATACACACAGACCTAGTATCTGGGGACAGGGATCCCTCGGAAGATGGTCCGTGGTACACACTTTGAGACAACCTGTTGTCGGGTCTAAGCTCTTTGTCATAGGCCATCATATTCCACTCCTGGCGCCTGTTCCTGGCTTTTCTAACCTTTTTCACCTCACGAGTTGTGCCATCTATACGCTTTTGCTCCTGATGTCCAGGAAAAGAAAGGAAGCATGCCAAGACAGAAGGGAAAGGGAAAACAGCAGGTTAAATGCAGTTAAAATGCACAGAAATATAAACCTGATATGCAAATGGAAAGGAAATTCTGAAGAAGTCTAACCATCATGTGCAATAGAGTCGAGAGGAAGCAGTCTACATTTTTCACCTCATGCTGCACCTCTAGATAAGACAAGCTGCTCTTTAGCTTCTCTCTACTGCCTAGATAAAAACATCTGGCAAGGTATGATCAGGAAATAGTTTTCCACTACTGCACATTTTTTTTAAAAAGTCTTGATATAGAATATCTGCATAGCAAAATATTTTTCTTCCAAAATAAAGATAAATAACCTTTATTCTCAGTTTCCAAAAGGTATTCCAAATGATATTTAAGCCAGTTTTGCTAATGGTTAAGTAGAAAAACAGAAAACTTACCTGCCCCATTAGTCAAACACTTATTTTTGCTCCAGTCCTTTGGCCCTACACAAGAATCGAGAACATGGTCCCACCACTGACAGGCACAACAGTACAACATCATCCATAAATACTCTCTAGAGTGGCAGCTCTTTATTTCTGTTATATTCATTTGTCCTAAGTAACCCATAAAATGCTATGTCTCTTAAAAACAAGGCCTGGATTTTCTACTTCTCTGTGACTTAAATTTCCAACTGCATCATTTTCAGGGTAAGGCACTCAACTCTTCTTCAACTCATTTAGATTGATCAACTGCAGGTACAGCATGCAGTAAGTACCACAATGGAGTTATTCTAGACCAAGACCAAGACCAAGAAATAATAACAACTCGATTGAAAATTAAGGTTAAAACATCTAAGGGAGAGGAAAGAAGATAGAGGGAAAGGGATAATTTAGAACTCAAAAATTTTAAAAAAATAAAATGTTAAAAAATTATTTTTACATGTAAAAAGAGAAAATTAAGATTAAGATTTACAAGGGGTGTTTCTGACAGCTCTGCTGGAAAGGCAGGTAGATTATGCAGGTGTTACATCTCCATTTTGCAAATGAGGAAAGTGAGGCTCTAACATAGGAAATGACACAGAAAGGGTAAGTGGGAGAGACAGGATTTTTCTGAGTCTCTGAGTCCAGTGATCTTTTCACAGTAATTATATCATCTCTCCTCAAGATTACTGGGAAAAGCAGCTGTCAAGACCAATGGTTCCTCATTTTGAGCCAGCTCTGAATATCTCCAATCATCTCAAATAGTATCAAAACTTCTCCAAAAAATTACAAAAAAACATAGAATTCACTTTCACTTGGAGTTAGATGTGTCATGTAACAGGTAAAGTACTGAAGAATCAGGCTAACAGCAGCCAGGGGCTGTGACAGTAATATAGTTGGAAATCACCATCCTAGGGACTCTGTGCTGTCTTTCCACAATGGAGTTATTCTAGACCAAGACGGCTGATGATATGGTTAATTATACGGTTGATTTAAACCATCATAAAATTACTAAGTTAAAGAATAGAGGTATTGGTCAGCTAAGAGGCACAGTGGATAGAGTGTTGGGTCTGGAGTCAGGAAGACCTGAGTTCAAATCCCGCCTCAGACAATTTTTGTCTATGTGACCCTGGGCAAATCACTTAGCCCTGTTTCTCTCAGTTTCCTTATCTGCAAAATGATCTGGAGAAAGAAATGGCAAACCACTCTACTATCTGCACCAAGAAAACCCTCAGTGAGGTCATGAACAGTCAGACACAACTGAAACAATTCAATACCAACAATAGAGGTGTTAGTGTTTGAAGCCTGTTTCACTGGTGAATCTAATTTGTTGGTTTCTGCTATTATTTTATCTTAAAGAATCCAAGCTTTTGACATCAGGGGCATTTCCTCCATCACAGACTACAGTATCTCTACAGCTTGGTAGATTGTCTTTTAGAGCTGTTGTGAATCTCTTTCAACTACAGCTAGGCTGGGCAGATGCAAAGTCCACAGTTAAAACCTAAAAGTTCAGTAAGATCTGTCCATATCTACACTGTCCTAACTTTTGGGAACCTAGGGTCTTCCCATACCATAGAAAGGCCATTGAAGGAAGACTTCACTGGAGGCACTATTGCATCACAATGGAAAATGAATGGATTTTGTACTTCAGTAAGTTAATTCAGGATGAAAAGACATGGATGTTTTGAGATATACATGGATGGGTTTCATACAAAAGGAAAAAAAACAGATGGAAATAAAGTCATTGTGTGTGTATTCAACATTGGATTGGGACTCACATTCAAATCCTAGCTCTGCCACTTGCTACCTGTGTGATCTTAGACAAGTCCCTTCATTGTTAGGGTCTAAGTTTCTGCATGTGTAAAATGAAAGAATTGGACTAGATACTCTAAGATCAGTTCTAATGCCTAAATTTTTCCAAAGACAGAACAATCTTTTTCCTACTCCCAGAATCAAACAATAACTATTGTGACTTTTAAGAAAATCTCTATTTCGGGCTGGCTAGGTGGTGCAATGAATAGAGCACCGGTCCTGCAGTCAGGAGGACCTGAGTTCAAATCTAGCCTCAGACACTAGCTCTGTGACCTTGGTAATTTAACACCGATTTGCCCTGCAAAAAGCAAAAAAAAAAAAAAATCTCTATTTGACCTGAAGACAATGTGATACCAGAATGATGCAATCACCACAATTACAAGTATTTGGGGAATTCAGGATGAAATCAAAGATCTAGAAAGAGCTCCTAGTTTTGTAGACATGATAATTACAGATGAATACATTTTCCATGAAGGCAAAGAAAAATAATTACATATGTATTTATGCCAAAAGCATCATTTTTGGATCATCTGTAAGAGGCATCTGTAAGGTCACTGAAAGGTAAATTATATATTCAAAGAAAAGCACTCTTACAAGTCTCAATGAGCTTTTACATGTATAGGAAGGTATCACTAGTATGCCAATCAAATATTTTCTTGCTTCTCTTTCTTTTTAAGGGAATAATATCCATCTTTTCTTCACACAAACAATGCCTACAGAATCCTGTAACTCAACCACAATGTTCTCACTCTTAATAAAGTCCCCAAATGCAACCAAACACATGCAATGGAGATAACTAAAACAATCCTTTCCTTTTGAAGCCCCCTCTCTCTAGAATTTTTGTAGCTTATGTTATTTAAATGAAAAAAATCACTGAAAAAATCCTTTTAGCTTACCAAATGCCAAACACTTCTCTAAGTCAGAGGTTCATAAATTTTTTGTGTGTCATAGAACCCTTTTATGGTCTGGTGATGCCTGTGAACCCCTTCTCAAAATGTTTTTAAATACTTAAAATAAAATATATAAGATTACAAATGAAACCAAGAATCAGAGAAAATAAAGATGTAATTTTTTCCCATCCAAGTTAATAGGCTCCCTCACCTCTGAAATCCACTCATGGACAAGTTAAGAACCTCTGATCTAAGCCAAAGCTTTTAGGTACTTGCCCACACAAACTGGATTGTCCTTCCCAGGAAGTCTGCACAACAGATTGTCTTCAAATGGAAAAAATTAAACTTCTGAGATGCCAGGAAAACTTTCAGGGAGTGTTCCTTAGTTTTTCTCAATCACAAATGAAACATATCTCCAACAGAGAAGGCAACTTCTGCAGAGACTATTTTAAGTAGTATCTGTACCTCTTATGATCTCCTCTCCCTTTTTCTCCACCATTTCCCCTAGGAGAGCACCATTTATGGCACATAATCCCTCCTAAATATAAACATCGAACTGGCTTTTCATTCTGATACATGCACCATTAAAAAAATTAGAGCTGGCAGGTGAGAACCCAACCATTAACCACATTTAAAAAATTAAAGTTGATCTTCTTACTCTGCAATGAGATAATAGGAGTTTTTTGTGAAACCATAGGCAGAGAATTTTAATCACAAACTTATATACAAAAATTGAGTTGAGCGTCTTCTCTTGTTAAAGTGAAGCAGACTGGTTGAACATGAGATTGAAAAAAATTGAGAATATTTATTGATCTATTGAATATATTTGAATTTTGAATTGAATGTAATATATTGAAAATTGAATATACTGAAAAATTAGGACCAGATATGATTCTCAATTATCTTCATGTTAAAAATGTAACCTATGAAAAAATTTCAACACTGTCTGACATACCTATCATTTCAGAGTAAGATTCAGCAATTTGGTTTGGGTATCATATCCAAATTAGTCCCTGAATATACATGTTTTCTATTCTGGAATGATTTACCTTTTGTCTTCTTTTCTCTTTCCTTTTGTCTTCTGTATCCTGTAGCATTTTCTCTTTCCAGAGATCAAAGAAATACGAAGGATCAGTATAGAACTTTAATCCGTCTTTCTTATCATCTCTAAAAAATGATATGGAAGTAAAGAAAATGAAAATTATGTACATTTTTAAGCTTAAAGGTTTCAACTCTGATTCTAATTCACTAAACCACAATATTTAATAAACTGACAACAAGAAACATTACTAAATGTCTTATTTCAATAACCACCTCAAGAAATCTGTGGAACTGTGACTTCTTTATGCATTTAGCAACATATAATAAACTAATTTGGTCACAAAAACACTTCAAAACTGTCTTGGCTCCACAGTTACATGCAGAAAATTGTTGAAAATAAATTTAAAATTTCTTCAAAACCTAGAAACTGAAAAATATATGCAGATATGACTGGGGAGTGTTTGTGTTGGTGTCTCTCATACCATAGTTTCTCTATTCTCTCGCTGTATCCCTCCAACTCCTCAATCCTGGAATTGGGATTACTGTGTAGAATGGAAACACATGCCTGCTTTTATTCTGTAGCCCCGACTCAACTCAACTTTCCAACACGGGATGCTACTCAGACCTTTTTCCTGACTCCTCCTATCAGTATAAACTCGATTCAACAAGCATTTATTCAATGTCTGCTAGGTACTGGATTTACAAAGACAGAAAGAAGATAGTTTCTTTCTATAAGGAGTTTATATTCTAGTGGAGGAAGAGGAGGGAAGAAGAACATTAACACAGATATATATATATATATATATATATATATATATATATGGAAAACATATTCTAAGTAAATGGAAGGTGATTGTGGCAGACAGGTGGGAAGCGGGGCATTAACAACAGAGGGGATCAGGAAAGATTTCATGTAGAAAGTAGCACCTAAGCTGTGTTCTGAAGTAAGGCAGGAATTACACAAGGAAGAGTGAGGAGAGAGAATATTCCAAACATGGAGGGTGGCCTGAGTAAAGGCAAGAAGAAAAAAAGATAAAGCATTGTGTAAGGGGAATAGCAAATACTCCAGTCTGGCTGTAATGCAGCAGACTCGAGGAGAGATACATGTGTGATCAATTTGGAAAAATAAACTGGAGCCACACAGTGAAATGTTTTAAAGGCCAAGTATAGAAATATCCTAATGACAAGAGGGAGACACTAAAATTTCTTAAGAAAGGAGTGACATAGGTCTGAGTTGTAGGAATATCCATTTGTCCATTTGGAAAATGTACAGGAGAGAGGAGAAACTAGAGTCAAGGAGACCAAGGAATAAATGATTGCAATAGGCTGGGGAAAACTGATGAAGGCCTTACCTAGGGGGTAGTTATATAAGTGGAAAAAAGAGTAGGAGAAATATGGCAATAGAACCAACTGGACTTAATAACTGACTCGATAGGAGAAATGAAGGAGAGCAAAAAATGGAAGATACTCTGAGATTATGAGAGAGGAAAGGGTTTGAAGGGGAAAATGAGATATGTTATGGAAACAGAGTTTAATATTCTATTGGACATCCAGGTAAAAATGACCAGTAGGCAAGATGGATATGTGTGTGGCTAAAAGGAGGATGGTGGTGGGGTGAGGGCTGGAAACATAGCTTTAAGAGCTACTAAGATCACCAAAAGAGTGTGTATCCAGAGAACAGCAAACGACTTAGGACCAAACTCTGACCTCTCCCCACACAAAGGGAGTGGGGCATGCATGATAATCCAGGAAAGTAGACTGCAAAAGAGAACCATGAGAGAGCAGTGTCACAGGAATGCAGAGAGAAGAGTGTCAACAGGGACTAGGGATGATGTACAGCTACAGAACAGATAAAAAAGACTTAGACCATTTGATTTATGAGGTTTAGCAATATTATTGGTAATACTGAAGAGTGATGTCAGTTGAATGGTGGCGTCAGAAGTCAGACTTCATGAGGCTGAGAAATGGAAGGTTCAATAGTGAAGGCAACCTCAGTTTTTCTAGGATTTTGGCTGTGAAAAGGAGAACAATATGATGCCTTGAAATGGGAGAGTAAGAGGCCATATATTTACACAGATTTCCTTTTTGGAGTTTGTCAGTGAAAGGGAAGAGATATATAGCATGATAACTTGGGGGGACAGCAGGATCAAAGGAAGGTTTTAAGGCAGAGGAAGATCTGGAGTAGAGAGAGTACTGGGTTTGAATCTTGCTTGTACTATTTACTACCTTGGGTAAGTAATTTCACCTACTTCTTTGGGCCTCAGTTTCCTTGTGTGTAAAATGGAGACAGACTAAGCATTCCCAGTGTCCCTCACAGTTCCAAATCCTATAAGACGTCCCCTTCCACTCATATCCCTTATTTACAGAGAATGAATATTTAGTAGCTGCAAACCACTAACAGCAGTCCCCATGACCTGAGTAGGGGACTTCAGAAGAACTAGGGAATAATGGGGCAAAGGAAAGGAAAGAAGCTGCAAGGTGGATGTCTGACCAATGATGCTCTCCTAAGACAATGGTCATTAGAAGCAGCCTGACTGACACTGAAATCCTCAAGTCCAAAGAACCAATACTGAGGGCCGTATTATTAAGGAGTTATGGGGCCTCCTATTGGTACACACTCCCAGAAGACGTATCTCTATCAGACAGGATTGCTTTTCTACTCATCTACTTTCTTTTATTTAAAGGGTTCCATCTCCTAACTAAGTGATTTCCCTTTCCACTATGTGCCCCTATTCCTTCTTGCCAGGGCTTCCCTTCTTCCCTGGCCCTCTTGGAGAATATACCACCATCTCCCACATGGCCTCTGAGGGTTTTCCAAGGTTTTTCTGTTGCTGCCATTGCTAAGTAATAGTTCCTCATCCTTCAAGTCTCCGGGTACTGTCTCTTCCATGAAGTCGCCCTTCTCTATTCCTCCATCTCTTTCTTTCTTGATTTTCCTAGAGTACTTTGCCTAGATCTCTCCTCTGCCCCAATATATTTTCTACCTTTTATTATATTTAATCTGTATACATATTATATTCTCCTTCTGTAAAATGTAAGTTATTTGAGAACATGGACAATTGTCACTGTTTTTGTGTTCCCACTGCTTATGTCAGATTTTGCATACAGCAGGTATTCAATAAATGCTCACTACATTGAACTAACAGTATCTTATCAGAACTTTGTATTTCTCCCAGTGACTAATTGCTCTATACACAGTAGGAATTAATTTCACAGAAGCACAGAATGTTATGTAGTAGAGGTCTATCTCAGTAAACATCTTACTTTACTGTATCTCTAAACAAGGAAGTGACCCTTATGGCAATTTAGTTCAACAGATTGGAATAGATGAGTTAGACTAGATGGTTGCATTGTACAGGGGAAAATGAGAAGCAAAACAAGGAATGCATTTGCACTGGGTGGTTAGGCAGTATTAATTCCCTTGGGGTTCATTTTGCATTTGGCCTAAATTGTATGCTGCATTGCTCTATAATAATGTTGGGTTAACTTGTTGATCAAACTGTCTCCTTATAGCCTATAACACTGCATAATATACTCTGCTGTCTGGAATGATAAATGTCTCTGCACTGAAATGTGGAGACAGATCAATTGTTTGCTATATGGTAACTGAATTATGTAGTTACCTTAACAAAGTCTTGGAACATAGTAGGCACAAAGCCCACACACCATCACTGACAAACGAACCATTTCTATTAAAGAAACCCAGGACTCACTCTTTTGATAACAAGAATGCTGATAACTTGAAATAATGCAACAATAAGAATTCAAGGCTTTCCAATTTCATCTTGTTTTGGTCCCTTTGCAACATCGAGAATTGTGACAATCTGACATCCTTCCAAATTCTACACAGTTAAATGAGTCTTTTCATGATACTTATCCATTGTCTAAAACCATATTCATAATGAAAAAGTAAAATTAGATCTTATGGGCTACACAGATGCATACCTGTAAGGTGTAAGTATATTCAGAGGAGGTGGCTTATCACTCTGATTATAAATGTCAGAAACTGGATTGGGAATACTGTTCTTGGAAACCACCTGCTGGTCTTGTATTGTAGAGCTTTTGAATGCTTTCTTCATGTTAATATCCTGTAACGATACTGTTGAAAGACCCAAAAGATCTGCTTAGCAGAGAATACATTTGGTTTTTTGCTGTTAATCTCAGTTGAATTCAGTTCTTACACATTTAAATCAATCACAAGGCCTTCCAGGACAGCTTTCCAACAGTCTTTGCAGGTACACATATAGAACCATACGTACACACTATATCTTCTTTCCCCTAGACAAGCATAGCGCTCTCTGTCTCTCTTTGTCTCTCTCTGTGTGTCTCTCTGTCTCTGCCTCTCTGCCTCTCTCTCTCTCTCTCTCTCTCTCTCTCTCTCTCTCTCTCTCTTTCTCTCTCTCTCTCTCTCTCTCTCTCTCTCTGTTTCTCTGTCTCTCTGTCCCTCTCTCTCTCGATGTGAACTGGCTCAAAACTGACTCCAAAGCAGGCACTTCTTTCTCAGCTTGTGAGGGGATCTGCCCAGTACACTTCAGGTATATTAAGTACCTTCTTTAAATAAAATGCTTTTTCTCAAAAATGGCACATGGGTTGCCATACCAAAGTCACTGTTTGGATGTATGTATGAATGTTTATGTGTATGTAACAGTTTTTTTAATAGAGAAAAGGGCAAAATTTCTTTGAATTAAGCATATATTTTTACTAATACCAATGAAGAGATGTAGAAATAGACAAATGGTTGGAGATTCTATCTGAAAACACACACACACACACAGAGTAATCAGTGTGAAACCTGTAGTCTCCAGAACAATAGATGTACACACACCAAATTCAGTTTCCCATGGAATAAACATATTCAAATAGCAAATACTCATCAATATTTACTTAGCTAACTGGACTATGGCTCTACTAGTAACATGTACAGGCTTTTTTGCTGCAACACAAAGTAGGAAAGATGGCAGGAGGTTGCATACACCAACTATATTAAAATGCTACAGGAAGTTATCAGAATCATAAAATGATCAATAAGAACATTATGATAAAAATCCATCTAACAAGTTGATTAAAAATGGGGATTGAGGGTTATTAAAATAGAATTCAGCTCACTATTTCCTAAATTCCAATATATATATACATATATATACATACACACACACATATATATATATACATACACACACACACACATATATATATATACCTTCATGTCGTTTTAAATCTATTGCATCAGAAACATTTTAATTATAACAACAAAGAACTTGAGGCAATACATGTCAAAATAGTTTGATTTTCAACAATTTAAATAGTCAATTATAGTATAACTTAAGATGAAAGTTCTTTACTTTATTGACATATGAAGCTCTTAAATTATTCCCCAAATTTTTATCTTCTAAAAGAAAATTTAGCCATTTGAAAAGGCAGACAAAAGAACTCTGTAATTTTCCAATGTTCAAAGTCGCATTCTTCTTAAAGAGAAAAATCAAAATGCCAATGCACTGATTGGTATATATTTCTATCAAATTTCATTTTAGCCTCCAAAAATAAATTGGATATTGAGAGGAAATTGGATTTTAGCATATACCGGTAGGAACTCTTTTTTTCCTCTTTTGTACTCTTTGTAAGAGACAATAACTCTTTGAGAAAAGGAATGGAGGCATATGTTTGAAAATGAGGGTGAAGTTGAAAACAAAAGAAAGCAATAAAAAATTGTAAAATGATTTAAAAATGAAACAAAATGCAAAAGCTGGAATTCCATGAATGATAGCTTTTTAAAGTTAAACTTTACTATATGTTTCTAGACAAAAGAGCTAAACAAATCTAATTACAGAGAGAAAAGGTGATAGGATTTTTATGAGGTAATGTGAGCAAGACATACCATAAAGGCACATGTATGGGGAATGCACAAGGATTCCCTGATGTCTTAAAAACCGTCTCATTTTTTTAAAAATTATTTTAAAGTAAACTTTAGGTTATTTTTAATTAACTGTTTAGTTTCTTTAATGAATAAAATAATGTCTTCTATAAATTAGTGTGCAATAGATGTTTGATATGAATGGACTGTGGGGCATATACACCATTGGTTTAGCAATGTAAAGGCAAAAGCAACTTAGGATAAACATTTTTTATATAAAATTACATTTGAGGCAATAACACAATCCTTTTCCTGATGCTGGTTTTTTTAAAATATAATCTTTTATAGTAAATATTCTGATAATGCAATTTTGGCTTTAAAAAGATAAAGGAATGTTGATTGCTTTAAATTTTGTGCCAACTGCTCTAGCAAACAATTTCAGTCACTGGGGTCCAACATAAAAACATCAGTAATGGCACAACCCTTGCAAGTATTAACATTATTTAAAAACATGAAGTCTAAAAGCACCCAATATATGTCACTTTAAGACATCTGAGGGACCCTAAATGACCAAAACACTTACCTGAAAACACTTACAATAATTAATGGCAAAATACAAACCAGTAGGAAGCCTTCATTTTGCTGTATTATAATGCACATAATTTTCTCTCAAGCTTACTGTCATTCTTCTCAAAAGGACACCTACTGTCCCTACTGCTGAAGTGACTAATTTGGACAAGTATTCAGTTGTAACAGTATTTAAGGCTATTACTTCTAGCATAAAGAAGGATTTGTGGATGGAAAGGGTGGTATGTATAAGGTTTCATACTAATACAAACCCTTTAAAGGAGAAATTTTTCATTTAGTGAGAGTTTTTTTAATTGGGCATGAGGATGAGGTATAGGTAAGACATATGTAATATACATAGATATATATGTATATATACACACAAATGTATGTATGTATGTATATGTATACACATGCATGTCTTTTTTTCTAACTCATTTCCTAATTAATCCAAAGTTACACATTTCTTTTCTTATCAGAATGTCCTAGGAAAAGACAAAATGAACGATCAACTTACTACCCTAAGGAAAAGCTGTAATTGTGCTGTAATTAATTACTACCGTCTTGTCAGCATCACTTCTGGCTCACTGCTTTCATGCAATTACCTACCCTCTTCCACTGTTGAATCCAGCTGGGTAACTTTGACAGCGAGGCGATCAATTCTGTCTTGAAGAGAATTTGCTCTGATGTAAAAGTTGTTGGCCTCATTAAACAACTCACCAAATATGTCTTCAGCATGTTTGCCTATAAGAAGAAAATGGATGGGGAAAGCCATCTGTTGAAGATCTGCTGAAGCAACTTTCACATGTTTTCACCATTGCCATACTACTGTCAACACATTATATATTTTTTGCAAAGAACTTAAAAAAATGTTTTATTCAAGGGCTTCCAAGACTCTCTAAAAATCTGGAACATTCAAATATATGTGAAGGGGACCTAGAGTTGTAACATTTTAAAATACTTTAGAGAAACCTTAGGATTTGCATTTCATTGCCTTATGAAATATGATTTAGGTCTAATTTCCCTGAAATTTAAATCTTTCTTTCCATTTTACTGTTATCAAACATGTTTTAAGCTAGAGACCATTGGTACTAGCCCACAGCAGAATGTTTAGTAATTGAAACAATGTAGAGAGTTCTCAGGAATTAATCTCTCTGTTAGTTCCAATATTACCAAGTTTGCATACATTGCCTATATCAAAAACCAGCACCTATCTGACAAGATAAATTCAATTATTTTACTACTAAGGCGACAAAGAAGTTGGAGAAACAGAAAACCCTCTGCCCACAAAAATCATAACCCTACAGATTTCCCTAATATTCAACCTAAATATACCTTTAAAAATATATTTTGTTAGTTAACTCACAATATCTCAAATATTGCGGTTTTCTCCACAGATATTTTTACCTTTCAAATATTTAACATATCTCCTAAAATAGTTTTCCAAATTTGGTCTTCAACATTCCCTCATAATTTTTGAAGAAGAAGGAATACTAACTTTGACCTCAGTATTCGCAGCCAATATTCATATTAAACAAAGAGAGACCTGCTGTTTTGCGATGTGGGTAATAACTTCATATAGCAGTGACGTAGTACTTTTGTATATAGCTTTGCCTTTAAAAAATTTACATACATTATCTCACTAGAGATTCACAGCAGCCCTGTGGAATAAAAGCTTCCACATCCCTATAGAGTAAAAGGGATGGGGATAAAGACTGGATCTATGATTTAACTGAAGTGAAAAGCAGGGGAGATATTAATTCTCATTTTGAAGATAAAGAAACTGAAGGAAGCTGTAACCCAAGGTCACATGTCTAGTCACTTCACCCAAAGACATCTGATTTCTAGTCCATGTACTTTTTCAACAGTTTAGTGGAATTTATACTTCCCCCGGGATTATAATTTTTTTTTAATTCAGTTCTAATCTGCTGGATTCTAACAACTCCCAGCTTTTGCTACTTTGAATTCTCTTTTGGGTTTAACTGCTTTTCTCCAGAATTCTCATTTTTTTTAAAAGCAATCGGGGTTAAGTAACTTGCTCAAGGTTACACAGCCAGTTATTTCTGGGTGTGGTGCTAAGTATCTGAGCCTGGATTTGAACCCAGGTCATCCCGACACTGGAGCCGGTGCTCTTACTTGCTGAGCCACGTGGCTGCCCCCAGAATTCTCATTTTTTTAAGGCACATAACACCTCCATGTTCTTTGGAGTACTAGATATAACTCCAACTTAATGATTAATTAATTAGGCACTAAATAAGGCAGGATGACAAATCTACCTTCCTTTCTAAGATCCTCCCCCCCCCCACTTCCCAAAGAGAAATATCTTCATATCTGTCATTCACTCCATGTATGAATTTTCACTCAATTTATTGATCCAGGACAGGGACACACAAAAGTACCTATTTATCACAGAACATTAGGAGTTGGTAAATTCCTATTACATTAACTAAATGGACTGAAAATGTTAAATACTTAATAGTAGGACTAGAACTGTGATATTATTGATATAGGGAACTCTTAGATAAGAAAATTCCCTTGACCAATGATGGTCAGCACCATGTCTGCTTCTATAGTAAATAGTGTTGGGACTGGAGCCAGGAAGACCCAAGTTCAAAGCCCATTTGAGGAGCTTAATATCTGTGTGACTCTGGGCTAGTCATTTAACATCTATTTGACTCAGTTTCCCCTTTTCTAGAATGGGAATAGTACATCCCAAGGTTGTTGCGAAAATGAAAATGAGATAATACTTAGCATAGTGTCTGACACATACTATACACTTAATAAATGGTCATGTCCTTCTGATCTACCTATAATCTTAGGGCAGGAGTTGTTAAACTTTTATTATGTCATGGATGCCTTTGGCAGACTGGTAAAACCTAGGTACCCCTTTTCAGAATATTTTCAAATGCAGGACATAAAATACATAAGAGTACAAAGAAACCAATTATATTGAAATATGACATATATTATATACATATGTATGTGTTTATAAATAGAGAGGCGGAAGGGAAGAGAATAAGCATTTATAAAGCACCTACTATGAGCCAGGCATTGTGAAAAATGCTTTACAAATATTACCTCATTTCATCCTCACAACAACCCTAGGAAATGGGTACTATTATTACTCTCATTTTATCATGAAGGAAATTGAGGCAAACAGAGGGTAAGTGACACGCCCAGGGTCACAGAGGTGGTAGGGATCTAAAGCTGGTTTTAAACTCAGGTCTTCCTGCCTCCAGGTCCAATGCTCTCTTCACCACACCATCAGTTACCCTCTAAGAACACTTGTAGAATTCTGAAAGGATGAGTAACTTGCTCAGGCAATGTGTGTCAGAAGTGGGACTTAAATTCAAATCTTCCTGGCTAAAAGGTCAAAGGATAGCTCTCTATGATGCCTCTTATTATATACTCTGCTGTTGTTCAGGCCTTTTTTTCAGTCATGTCTGACTCTGTGACACCATTTGGGGCTTTCTCTGAGGCTGCATTTGAACTCAGGAAGATGAGTCTTCCTGATTTCAGCCCCTATACTCTTACCAGTGCCCCATCTAGTGGCTCACATTATGAATTTATAAGTAAAGAGGATTTTGTTATCCTTTTTAGAGTTTAGTTTCTCAGGCTCCATGGTTATGACAATCTCTAGTTTCCAGGTGTTATATAATAATTCTTGCAATCATGATTCAAAACAGTTTCCACGCTTGCACCGCGAGATATGGGGGTGACAATAATGTGATTTTTACTATACTTGAGCTGAATGTTGATATTGCTAAAGTGAACCTGTGAAGCTATTGCTGGCAAGATGCCTTCTTTGTCTGTTGCCCTATAAAGCAAGTGGGTACTTGTTAGTGAGTGGGAAACCCATATGGGAATATGATAGCGTAATGCTGCATGTGTGCCTTGTTCGGCTCCGATCAAAACGGAGAGAATTTGTGTTTGCCTCAACTGGCCTCCACTGAGGCTTAGGGAAGTCCATAAGAGTTGTAACTCCTACTGTATTCTTTTTGGCTCCTGCAAGAAGGGTATTTAGGGAATGCTGTAGGAGTTGGTGCTCCCATTATCAGCACTCCTCTAGAGAAGACTAGACTAAAGCCTAGTAAAGTAAAATTATTAACCCTTCTGAATCTATCTTCCTGTCCTTCCTGTCTGACCAGATCAAGAGTGACCCTGATAGCAGCTGGAATCCAAAAACTCCAGTGCTTCCCATGTGTTATTTGCAGAACAAAACTACTTAAATTTTGCTTCTCTAAGGATCTGAGCTGCACAAATGTGACTCACTGAAGTCCTTGGAAGGGAACATCTACTTAAGAAAAGGTCCTTCCAAGCAGGATCACTTCCTGAAATTCATGCACAGACCAGAAAACATGAAAACACTCAGCAACAAACAAACAAACATTCAAACACTACTGTTTCAATGAACAGATTTTTTTTTCTGAAAAAAAAAAAAAAAGAAAACCACCATCTGCAAGCAAAATCTTTTATATTCAAGTGTGATTTTCTTATTTTCTACAAAAATATGCTGAGGAAAATTCATATGCAAAGTCTCTACACAAATTACATGAAGGCTTTCATGTGCGTATTTTAAAAACAGGTAAATTAAGGCCCAAGGCAGTTAATAAGTGGCAAAGATAAGATTCAAACATCTCTTAATTCAAGAAGCATTCTCACCCAAGCCATAAGTCTGCCAATATCAGTGAAGAAATCATGAGGAAGGTTTTGAAGATTTTAGAGTAAAGTTGCCAAATAAGGAAGGTTCATAAGATATTGTCTTCATTTTGGTTCATTTGCACAGAACCTGAAGTATGAATCAGCCAGTCTCAAAGAAAGATTCTTTCTCCAAATCGGTCTGTGCTCAGAAAGGATAATTAAAACAATGCATCTGAGGCTCCAAGTGGAAAGTAACTTGAGGACTATTAGACTGAGTCTCTAGAAGCCTACATCTGATAGTGTTTCTTTCTAGGAGATGTAGCCAAGAATTCAGTGAAACATAAGAAGACCATATGTTCTGATGCAGAGTGAGGTTAGCAGAACCAGGAAGCAAACTATATGATATCTTAAAAAAATACACTAAAGAATAAAACAAAGTTGTACACTACGTAATTTGAATGATTCAATTTGACCTCTGAGAAGAATTGGAAAAAACGTACCTCCTCCTTTCAACTAAAAAGCATGAGGGACTAGGGGTATGGGACATGACAAATGCTGTCAGACATATGTAGTATGGTGGGGAGTTTTACTGAGTTATCTTTCTTTTTCTTTTAAAATCTTTGTTAAAAAAATAGAAAGTTCATTGAGTAGGGGATGTATATATTCAGGAACAAATTTTAAAACAAAAGGCAACAAAAGGAAAAGGAGAGAAAGGCAATCTGTACTCCCAGATTTTAAATTATATAAGGTCAGCTTTATACTTTAGGAAGATCATTTTGGTAGCTGAGTGGAGGATGGAGTAGAGGAGAGACTTGTAATAGGGAGACCAATGGCAGGTTATTTCCAATACTCCAGGTGTGAGGTGAAGAGGGCCTGCACCAGAGGAGCAGTGGGAGAGAAGGGGGCATATTCAAGAGATGTTATGAAGGTAAAATTGACAGGCTTGGCAACAAACTGGACATGGGGTGAAAGAGGTGAGAAGAGTCAAGGAAGACCTAGATTGTGAGTCTAGGTAACTGGGAGGATTACCTTTGACAAACATAGGGAAGCTAGGGAGAGGTACAGGTTAAGGAAAAGATAATGAGCTCAATTTTGGAAGAGTTAAAAGACATCCAGCCCTGCAGCAGCTCTGTTTCCTGCAGCTCCTCCTGGGCCTGGCATTGGTCCCTTTCCTCTTCTGAGGGAGGAGGGAGAGAAAAGCCCAGACAGCAGTGACGAGTTGGTGGTGTTCTTGCAAGGGAACCGGGGTGGGGAGGATAGGCAGAAGGCCGAGAGGGAAATGACTGTCAGCTTGCCCACCAAGAAGGGCACTGGTAGCTGATGTCCTAAGTCAGAGTAACCCATGTTGGATGCACCAGGAGAAGGAGAGAAGCACAGGCAAGCAATGGCTGCATCCATGCAGCAATGTAGTGCTACTTTCCTCATCCTAGAATTTTCTTCCTCCATTCCAATGAAATCATCTTGTGTATCCTACTTTGGAGACCTCTGCTCTAAGAGGAAAGTGAGGTCAATAGATTAATGCCCTGCTCTCTTATATCCCACTGTTTGAAGAGACCCAGACTACAAGCATTTTGTTGGATTGCTCAGAGATGTCCCAACATTTGGTCTTAGAGGATCTACAGTTATCAATAGTACCTTGTGCTAGAGATTAGCTATTGGCTTACTGAGAGAATAAGGTTTGTTTAATTGGTGTGAGGTATGGTCAACTAGAATGACCAGGAGGTATACAATATAGATCAAGTTCCTGATATTACCACCAAATGCCATACATTATCTATGAATTTTAACATGCCTAATCCCATAACCTAAGGACCCTGATGACTGAGAAACTCAGTTCATTAGGCTCTCACAATCATCAATGATAGCATTACAAAACTCAGAATCCCTATCCTAGCTCTTTATAGCTAACTGGGGATTAACAAAGACCATCTGGATGTCCACTTGGATATTGGCCCAGAAATAGGCAGTTACCCAGAAAAATCATAAGTAGGGTAGGGCAATAATCAGGGTTCTTCTGTCCTGAGGCACCAAAACTTAGAGGGTACAAAGAATATACTTTTCACATTGCTAATACCATGAGCTATATGCCCCAAGTGAGTTCCTCCTCACCTGGATCAAGTGAAAAAGTCAGCCTTAATTCCGGGGCCATCTCCTCCTCACACTAAAACTAAAAGAGTTTAAGGGACACTGCTAGTAAGTATGTAAGACTGGATTCCAAGCAGAGTCTTGACTCCAAATACAGTCCTCTAATCTACTGTCCCATCTATTAGCAGGTTACATTTAAACAAACCTGAATTCACTTTAAGGTATGACTAGTTAAAAAAAAAAAACAGAACAAAGCAAAAAACTACAACCCCAAGAGACTGGGTGTTGCAAAAGACAAGGACAATTTGTTCATGTTTCAATGGCACTGGCCTGGTCTAGCTTTACTGACACCTTTTTATGGTTTATCATCTATATGGTTGTAGTTGTTTAGTTGTTTTCAATTACATCTGACTCTTTGTGACTGTATTTGGGGTTTTCTTGGCAAAGATACTGTAGTGGTTTGCCATTTCCTTCTCCAGCTCATTTTACAGATGGGGAAACTGAGGCAAACAGGGTCTAAGTGACTTACCCAGACAGGGCCACACAGCTAGTAAGTGTCTATGGTCAGATTTGAACTCAGGAAGAGGAGACTTCCTGATTCCAGGCCTAGCAATCTATCCACTGTGCCACCTGGTTATTCCCATCATCTATATGGATATTATGGCAATAAGTATGACATTAAGTATCCTCCAAAATAAGGATTCTTTACTTTCCACTATGGCTTGAGAAAAAGATTAGTTGTTAATGGTAGAATGTCTGTCTTCACTCTAAAGCTTCACAGCATAATATGTTTCTAGAAGACCTTCCTATGGAACCATGTCACAGAAAAACAGGTCTAAGATAGTACTTCAAGTATTTCAATCATATCCTACCATGGGTATTTTTTTTGCAGGCCTACCTACATTGAATTCAGTATAACAACTGGCTATAATACAGAGTCTAGTGTACTTTCAATGTCCTTGAGTCTCCTTCAAACAGTCAAGCTCTTTTGGCATCAATTTATTTTAGGGTCCTATGTGATATCCTGTAGCTAGTGAATGGGAAAATATCACCAACATACAAGAAATATATTCTCATATTGCCTCATCACACATCTAGAAAAATGGGTAAAAAAAGTAGACTAAGTGAGTCATTTATTCAAATAACCACAGTCTTATTTCAAAAGAAATCATGCCTTAGAGAAGATGGGCTCCAAAAATAAGAATTTAAAGTAGATCAAAATTAAGACACACAGTACTCATAATGCACCATTGACCACTCATGCTTGCTATTGCCTTCATGTTGCCTTTGTTATTTGTGAAGAGAGAGGGAGAGTGAAAGCTTAAGAGACCTTTAATATTTTACCAGCTGGAAGGAGCGTGGGTGTATGAGTGTGTGGGTATATGGGTGTTTTTAAAGCTTTCTACTGAAGCTATATTTTTTACCCCTTATTCCCTTTCATAATAGTGGACATTTTTTTCAAAATGGATGAAAGAAAAGCCATAAGAAGTTTAAGCACTCTGCCAGGAGATTGTGAATAAGAACTGGACTTTAGAAAGATGACATTTAGTATCATACTAGAAGCCCAAGAGATAATCAATACATATCTGATGAGAATGACACTGATGACAAAATAATCTACATATGCTGTTTGACTGATACACTTTTCAAGGCAATATAATCTAGGCAGAAGTTCTCACCATCCAGATCCACTGACAATACTGAATATCTGCATAGATTTGATAAAGTCAGAAGTTGTTGCCCGTATTTCTACTGCCTTAGAAATACAACCAAGTATAGTTAGCATGCATTACTTGATGTGCTTGTTACTGCAAAAATCCACCTGACAAAAAAGGGAGAGAAAGCACCAATTTCCCAACTTACTTGTGTTCTGCAAAAGTTTCCTGGTGTTTTGCTTTGATTCCATATCAGATGAACAAATGAGAGGGTGCCAGAACTGGCAGCGGCACCGCTTTGTAATGGTCACCCTCTCACACTTGTCTCCAAAGTATTTCATTCCAAATCCCACTCCTTCCTAGATTTCCATCTTCCATTACTCTAATTAAGAGCTCTGCTCCAATGTCACATTAAGGCATGGAGGTCACCTAGGTTCTCAAAAGCTATGGCAACAGTATGTAAGTTCTGGCAGATCCAATACCAAGCCTGAGAGGTTTCAAGTATTGCTCAGCAATAAACTTTATGGCCTTTTTTTTTTTTCCTGAGAACCAGTCTACTTAGACTACAAAAAACTTGTGGTCAGGTTATCCATTGAAATGTTGGTGTTTTTCTGCCACAACAACTCATGCAGACTGTCAAATCTAAGCAAATATTCAGTATCACCAATAGATCAGATTGGTGAGAACTTCTACATAAATTATACTGCCTTGAATAGCATATCAATTTAACAGCATTTGGAGATTATTTCATCACTGTCATCCTCATCAAATATTTACTGATTATCTTTCCAGTTCCTAGTAAGATACTAAATGTTGTCACCTTTCTAAAGTCCAAGGGTGGAAGGGTCATATAATTTGTGTCAGTAGACACAGTACCTACATCAATGAATTATCGCAACTTCTTGAGGAATTGTTCTAATTATCCTTATTGATTTCCCTCCTTGTGGCTCTCTACCATATATTCAAAGTTAAAAGAAAGGAACTTGAAGACACAATGTTTCCAGTAACTCTTAAGTTCTGCATGATTTCCAACAACTCTTATCAGTCTAGTCTACACAGCTACAATTCAACTTGCTGCTTTTAATAATATCCTTCACCCTCACAAAAACACTTTGAATCAGCTTTCTTTGTACCCTTTTGTCAAAATATTTCCTTATAGCCACCTTCTCCCATCTATCCAAAAAGCAAACATTCACTGCAACCTTTCAAAATAACCTTTAAAATGTCTATATAAGACAATGTACTTACCATAACTAACAAAACCACTCAGAATTCTAGCTCTTGTTAGATGCAGTTAGCAGCATTTGTACTCAGAGTACAAAATCCCTAAGGACAGTGTTTTTGTGATCAGATTTGCACCAGATAAAGAAGTACCTTGCACATATACTTATTGGATTTTTAAAAGACAGATGGACAGACAGACAGATGTGCCAAATATCAGTGGAGACTTTTAAAAATCTGTAAAGAGTAGTTTTTAAACTACTACATTTATTATTGATTTATTCTAATAAATACAAGGGGAAAGAAAGTTCTTATGGTTAAAAAATACTGTTAATATGGGAGGGAAAAAGGACCTGAAAGATAAACTATAATGGAAAATCATTCAATTAATGAAGGAGGAAAAAGAATATGGACAGAACAAACAGCTGATATGATGCTCTGATTTAGTCCTTGTGTAATTTTTCACACAAATACCATCGGTTTCATTGTATCTTGTGTCTGAAGAGGCCTAAGTACTCTACTGTTAGTATTGATTGGCATTCAGGAGATCCAGAATCTTATTTTGGTTCTACTAGTAACTTGGTGACCCTGCGCAAGTCACCTGAGTTCTCTGGGCCACAAGGTACTCATCTATAAAAGAAAGGGATGAAATCAAAATGTTACTATAACTCCATCTCACAGATGGTAACGAAAGTATAAAGACAATCAAGCATGAAAAATGATAAGAACCATGATATAAAATGGTATAATTTACCATTTTAATTCCATTATTTAAAATCACATGCTAGGAAATGATAAGGAAATCATGAGTGTTACACCCATTAGCCAAAAGAAAACAAAAGTTAATTTTAATCCCTCAAAGCTCTAGAATCAAATTGTTAGGAAGTGGATAGGAATGGGAGAGATGGACCATGATAAATATAACAGTTCTAATATATGACATTGCTTTATCTTATACTAAGATTTTATCTCGATGAAATAATCTTTTCAAATAAGTTTTTCTTTATCTACATAACTATTCATGATTTAAATTAACCCCTTAACCTGTGAAATTCTCTCTATATGCCTGTAATTAAAAGTTGTTAGGTTATGTCTGCTACAAGCTCCTTAACTTAATTCTAATTCTCAAGGTGTTTCTCACTGTAAAAATTATAATTCCAAAATATAATTCCAAAGCAGGAGATAATTGTTTTAAAAAAAGAAACTGCATGGGTATTGCATTTCATCCTCAAGATCTAAACCATACCAGTTCCCTTGACTCTTCCTGTGCTAGAAGAAGGGTAGAGAGGGGAATCTAAAAATTAAAATTTTATACAGCAATGTAACAAGTATACAGGGTAAGCTTGATATAAGGAGACCAGATAATTTGTCTCCTTTATGCAATAGTTTCTATTTCCTCCTGGCCCTAGTTTCTATTCGGCTGTGAAGATTATTAGCACGATCTGATGACGTCAGGGCATGTTTTATAAACCAGAAATCAGACCCTTGGTTTTCAATCATTCTTTTGTTGGCAAAGGTAAGCAACAAGCACTCTAGCTCTTCGTCTCTCTTCCCTTAGGATTTCTTATCAAGAAGATCCAGAATAAGCTCTCCTACTTTCTGAATAGGTCTTCACTATTCAGTTCCTAAGAAAAAAAGAAAGACTCATCATGTGGTTGGAATGTAGCAAATCTGCCCCCTGCCTGATGGACTGAAGAAGCAGAGATGGTCAATATGGAAATTGGTTTTGCTTAACTAGAAATTTTGTTATAAGGGTTTTATTTTCCTATGGGGGGAGGGGGATTTGGGGAGGCAGGATAGGAAAAGGGAGAGAAAATAAATCCATGTTAATTGAAAAAAGTTAAATTTTAAAATGTTAAATGTTATGCAGACAATCTAAGACCGTTTCTTTCACCTGCTATGAAGTCAAGGCTGACATGTACTAAACAAACCCTTTTGTCAAGTACTCTTTGGTAAAAGCTGGGTAACCTTGCCCTATGATATCTCAAGGAATGGAAATCAATTGTAAACACCCTTTCCACTATTCCCAGAAGAAAACAACGTCCTAGCCCAGAGGGGTAGTACATGTTTATAGTCCCTGCTCCTGGCGGGGACAGAGGCAGATGCTGGTGTATCTTATCACGTGGGCTCAGAATTCTGTGCTAAAGGAAGACAAAAGCCAATCAGATGTTTGCACTAAATCTGGCACCATTGTGGTGAGCTCCCAGGAGCAGGGGACCTCCAGGTTACCTCTGAAGGCACAAAACAGCCTAGAACAGAAACAGTAAGTTAAAGCTCTTATGCTGATCAGCATTGGGATCCAGGTCATGAGTGACCACTATACTTCCAGCCTAGGCATGATAAGCGAAGTCCAGTATCAAAACAAAAAAACAAATAAGCATGCAAGCAAACAAACAAGCAAAAGCAAAAGTGAGGTTCTTGTATTTGAGTTTAGTGAGGCTGGGAGTTTGTTTCGATCTGATATAGCTCTAATTCACTAAACAATGACCCCAGGGATTGTAATTCAATCTCTACTCAGGCAGCATGGAAAGTGTATAGGCGACATGGGTTCAAATCCTACCTCTGACAAATACAAGTTGTATAATTATGGGCAAGTCACTTAATCTTTCTACCCTTCAGTATCCTTATCTATAAAAAAGGAGATAAGGGAAACAGAAGTAAGGAAGGGAACATTTATTAGATGGTGACTATGTGCCAGGCTCTATGCCACTCACTTTACAAATATTATCTCATTTGATCCTCACAGCAACCCTGGGGATAGGTGTTGTTATTATTCTTATTTTACAGTTGAGGAAACTGAGGCAAACAAGGGATAGTTACTTGCCCAGGGTCACAAGGCCAACAAGTATATTAATCTGGATTTGAATTCAGGTCTTCCTAACTCCAGGTTGAGCATTCTGTCTACTGTACTGTACCACCTAACTTACCTTAACTCATGGGGCTGTGGTGAAGATTGGAATTATACACACACACACACACACACAATACATATATACATATGTATTTTGCAAATATTAAAAAGCTATTTAAATGTCAGCTATTGTTCTATCATTAGGAAAATCACTAATGACAGATTCAAAGGTACAAGAAGGACATTTTAAAAACACTTTTAATCTGAAAAATTTAAAAACAAAATTTGTTCAGTCTTAAAAGTTACATAGTCCTGGATATAGAGTCATAGAATCTGAGTTTAAATCCTACCCCAGATACATGACATTAGGTAAGTCATTCAGCCCTCCCTGGGACTCACTGTCCACATCACCTCTCAAGTCCCTGCCACCCCAGACTTTTGATACTTAAGGTCTGTGTTAAAGGTTCTCTACTGATTTACAAAATCAATTCATATTCCACGAACGTCTACAAAAATTCAGCAATACTGTGATGTTCTCTCATCCTTATGTTGTTTTGCTGTTTGTCAAAACTGGGCACGTCTATCCTCACATCCATGAGGGTGCAGGCTCTGAAGAGACAGGCATCAGATTTGTTTATTTTATGTAGAAGATCACAGAGAACTCTGTGGATTTCCACTACAGAAATACTACCTGTGATCAATAAATGGCTTTTCCAATCCATTATCAAATCTTGTCGTTTTAAACTTCACACCCTTCATATATATCTTTCCATTCACTCAGCCACCATCCTGATTCAGATACTCATCAAGCACCTGAACTACTGCTGTAGCTTCCTCATCAGTCTGCTTTCAGTTAGGTGGCACAGTGGACAGAGTAATGGACCTGCAGTCAGGATAGTCCTGCATTCAAATGTGACCTCAGACATTTACTAGCTCTGTGACCTTTCGCAGGTCACTTAACCTCTGCCTCAGTTTCCTTATCTGTAAAAGTGATAATAAGCACCTCCCTCCCAAGGTTGCTATGACAAAATAGGATCTGTAAAACATCCCGCACACCTGAACATGCTATATAAATGCTAGATACTTTTATCATTACCAGTTTCTTCCCTCTCTAGTCCTGCACAAGGTTACCAAAATACTCTTCCTAAATCACAAGTCTTACAAGCTCAAGAATCTTGAATGAATCCTTATTAACTCTAGGATAAAAATCACCCCTCAGCTGGACATTCAAAGCTGTTCAATCTGGCTTCAATCTTAAGTCTTTTCAGATTTATTTCACATTGTTCTGCTTGACACATTCTATATTCTAGCCAAATTGGCCTACTGACTGTTCCCCAAACTCAGCATTCTATCTCCCTTGTCTCCATTCTTTTCTACAAGCTATTCTTCCCAAGTATGAAATGCAATAGAGCTTAACTTCAAGGATTAGCTAGGAGGCTACCACCTATGATAAACCTTTCTTGATCTCGCCACTGCTCACTTTCCTCAAATTAATTTCTATTTATTGACTGTAAGTTCCTTGAGATCAGGGGCATTGCCCCTCTTTCTTACCTACAAGCTGCTGCTGCTGACTGGGTACATTATAAATTTGTGTTATCTAATTACCACCAAGTTTTCACTGAAAGAAAGGAATGCCTTTATTTCTCTCTAATTAACTCTCTATCTCAATACTCACAAAAGCTATTCCAAACCTCCTCAACTCTAACACCTCCTACTCCCCTCCTTGCTCAGCTGTTGACCTCACCTCTATTAATGAGAAAATTGAGACTACTCGAGTCTCCCTTTTCTGTATCTCAAAACTCCTTAACTTCATCCTCCACTTTCTATCCTTTCCCCCTAGTCTTTGATGAGGTAACATTTTCCATGGCAAGGTCAATCATATATATACATGTGTGCTTGATCCCAGTTCTCCCCATCTTCTCCAGAAAATATCCCCTTTAATCTTCTTCCCTCGATTGAATCTTCAGTTTTTCTCTATCTACTGGTTCTTTCTCTACTCCTTTCAAACATACCCAAACATAACCCATCCTTAAAGTAACTGTCTATAGTGCTTTTCTCTTTTTCAGTCAAACTCCTAGGGAAAAAAAAAAGTCAACTTTTCCTCCTCAACCTTTTACAATACAGAGTTAACCTCCTTCCTTAAGTGAAACCAATCTCTCCAAAGTTACCAACCATCTCTTAACTACCAAATCTGATGGTCTTTTATCAGTCTTCATCCCAAACAGAGACCTAGCTGATGCATTTGACATTGGTCACCATCCTGTCTTCCTCGATACTCTCTCCTTCTTAGGTTTTCAAGACACTGCTTCCCAGCTCTCTCAAGCAAAGGCATCTGACCACTCAATCTCAGGCTCCTTTGTTGGCCCATTATCCATATCATATTCTCAAGTAATGATATTTCCCAAAGCTTTTTCTTGAGTCCTCTTCTATTCTCTCTATACTTTCCTTCTTGGTGATGTCAACAGCTCTCAGGAAGCTATCATCTCTATACAAATGATTCCCAGATTTAGATAAACAGCCCCACCCTCCTCCCTGAACCTTAGTCTCATATCACCAACTACCAACTGGATATTTTTAAACTAAATTATCATTAGAAACATCTCAAACTAAGCAAATCCAAAACAACTCATTATCCTACTCCCTCCCCCCCTAAAAAAAAACCCTAGTCTCTTCCAAACTTCCCTCTTTCTGCCAAAGGCACCACCATTCTTCCACATCTCCTAGGTTCATAATCTTGGTGTTACTCTCAACTAACTCTGCCTCACAACACATATCTAAGCAGTTGTTCAATCTTGCCATTTCAATTCCATAGCATCTCTTGCATTCAAATCCTTTTTCCCTATTCACCAGTCACTGGTAGTTCATGCCTACATCACCTCTTACCTAGCTTTTGGAAAGGCCTCTTTATGGATTTTTCTGCCTCAAGTCTCTCTATACTCAAATACATCTTCCACACAGCTGCCAAAATTATTTTCCTTAAACACAGGTCATTCCCCTCAAGAAACCCAAGAAACTCTAGTAGGCTACCTATTGCCTATAGGCTCAAATATAAACTCTTCTTATCGGCTTTCAAAATCCTTCACAATCTGGCCCCAATCTATCTCTGTAACTTCACTGGACATTACTACTCCACTTTATGCACTCTGAGACTCAGCCATACACAGTTCCTCATACATAGTAATCTGTCTTCTATGTCCATTCACGAGCACTGCTCATTTCCCTTGCCTGGAATACACTACCTTTGGAACTGTATTTTATAGAGTCCCTCTCTTCCTTCAAAACTTAGCTCAAACACTACCTTCCCCACAAAACCTTTTCAGATGCCACCACTTGCTAGTGCTCCTTCCTATCTTATACCTATATAGGTTGTATTTATTTTCACATATTCTCTTTATACTTAATCTGCACATATGTATATATGTACTTCTCATCTCTCCTGAGAGAATAAAACTCCTTGAGAATAAAGATTGTTTCATTCTTTGTATCTGTATCCCTAGCACCAAGCACAATGCCAAACATGGTAGGTACTTAATAAATGCCTGTGGCTTGATTCATTTTTGTCTATTTTGAGCACAGCACACTACCTCGCTTGGAGGGGGTTTGTGGAATTGAACTGAATCATGAACTTCCCATTACCACAACTTCCACTGAAAATATCTTGGACATCTTTCATTGCAACTATTCCAGAGAATGAACCCATATTCCAGAAGCAATCTGTATATAAAAACCAAACAAAAAAAAAAAAAATATATATATATATATATATATATATATTTTTTTTTTAAATGATGTCTAAGGTTATATTCTATAGACAAATGATTAGGGATTGTTATTGGGAAAATAAATCAATGACTCAGGCTGTGATGATGACTGTGATGTATTTTCTAAAAACCACCCACTAGATAAATAAAAGCACTTGAGTGTTCAAAGAGAGGAAGATTTTTTTCATGCTTGAGGCTACCACTATGTGAAATTCCATGGAGGATTTTCAACTTATTAAAGAGTTTCTGAAAACTTAACTGTGAAAACCTGTCACCCAAGATGCAATATAAACCATTTAAACTGAAAAGGAGTGGGTTGAAGTGAGAATGCAAAATCAGGGTACAAATGTAAAAGTTAGAAAAATAAGTCAATTTGAAAATCTTTTAAGAAAAAGGCAGCAGAATTTACATTTTTGCCTTACACTTCAAAGAAGCAATGTTCTTTTGGGCTTAAATCTAAAGTTGAGAATTCAAACAACAGAAGGGACTTCTCTCCTTCCTTATGTTTGGCTGTTATACAAATCTCTGTGTACATATTGTATATAAGCAGAGTGCATATAGAACACACACACACACACACACACACACACACACACACCAATTTGTTTTCCTCAAATAGAGACTCCCAGCAAATGGCCAGATGGGCCTTACTCAAGTTCAGAGACCTATTTAGAGATATTTATAACTAAACACATTCTCTACCTGTCAAATTACTTTGAAGGAGTGCTACATAACAAGAATCTAAAATGAAGGAAGAGATAATCTACTCTTCTCTGGCCAGATGACATCTAGAGAATTATGTTCAGCTCTGAACTCGACTTTTGAAGAGGGGCATTAACAAATGGGTGTATACAAAGAGGAAGAGAACATAAAAGGATTCAGAGAGGCTCGAAATCCATGCTCTAAGAGGAGATTGAAAGAACTGAGAGAAAAGAAAGTGTAGCAGAATAAGACTGAAATAATATAATTGTTATTATTGTTATAATAACTAGCTTTCATAAAGCACTTTAAGATTCGTAATACATTTTACTAATATAATCTCATTTTATCCTCACAACAACCCTGAGAGGCAGGTGCTATCATTATCCCCATCAGTGACTTGCCCAGAGTTATACTCCAAGTAAGTGTCTGAGGCTGGATTTGATGTCATCAAATAGCTCAAGGGCTGTCATGTTGAAAAGGGATTAAGCCTATCCTACTCAATCTCAAAATATAGAATTGTCCATTAGAATGTGAGCTACTACAGAGCAGGGACTTGTGTTTCTGCTTTTTTGCCTAGTATATAAGAAGCATTTAATAAATGCTCATTGAATGGCCAACTAAGAATTGGGGCCAAAAGGTAGAAGTTGCAAAGAAGATATAATATCAAAAAGGACTTCCTAATAATTTTTGTTCAGTCATTTTTAGTAGTATCCAACTCTTTATGACCCCATTTTGGGATTTTCTTGGCAAAGATACTGGAGTGGTTTGCCATTTCCTTCTCCAGCTCATTTTGCAGATGAGGAAACTGAGGCAAATAGGATTAAGTGACTTGCCCAGGGTCAAAGAGCTAGTAAGTATCTAAGGGCAGATTTGAACTCAGGAAGATGAGTTTTCCTGACTCCAGGCCCAGTCTCTATCCACTACACAATCCAGCTGCCTAAAAATGCAATGGACTATCTCTGATGATGCTGAGTTCCCTATTACTGGAGGCCTTCAAGTGAAAGCTAGATAATACCTGCCAGGATGTTCTACTGGGGGTCCATCCTTCAAGCAAGTGTTGGATTAAATGACCTCTAAGGGCCCATTTACCTCCAAGATTTTGTCATTATAATAAAGATGCCACATTATCTCTGAATGAGATAAAGAGAATCAGCAAATTCTTGCTCCTGTGAGAGCTAGGCTGTTTTTTAAAGGAAAAGTCAGTCTCTCAAGGATGCAAACTCTTTATTTTTTTTCTTCTGCTTATCTCCAGTTAGAGTTTGATATGTTCAGTTTAATTTTTTATATCTTTGCTGAGTTGACAAACAATTTTAAAAACCTCAACAAAATTTTAATTTAATTTTCCTCAAACTAAAAATTATTTTTGAACCTACATTTTGAACATTTATGTCAATAGGTGTTCTCAAGACCAAACTGCATTGTTTTTAAGCCTTGAATAGGTAGAACCAGTCAATTCTGAAAATAGGTCAGTTTTTTTGCACAAAGGCTTAATACATGGAGTTATAGATGAAAAGTCAGTAACTAGCAGTACATTTCACACTTTATGTAACAGACTAGTTCTCTGGATTGCAAATAAGGTTGCTACTTACACAGTCACAAAATCCCCAGCCTGTTAGAGCCAGAAGAGATCCTAGAGATTACCTAAACCTAATTTTGTATGTGAAGAAATTAATGTTATAAAATCAATCGGTGAGTCACAAATAAAATCATCCTCATTATAAATCGAATGTTCTTTCCAGAAAACTACACCCCTTCCTCCCACCCTCCATTCCAGGTATAAATGTTTGCCTAATATCTCTTCTCTAAATAAATTAAGACTATATAATAAGAGTTGATACTTACATAGCACTTTACATTTTGCAAAACTCTTTTATAGAGGGTATCTTATTTGATCCTCCTAACAACCCTGTAGGTAGGCATCACTATTAAGCCCATTTTATGGAAGAAACTGAGGTTGAGGTGAAATGACTTTCCCAGGGTCACACAGCTAGTTAAGTGGCTGGGGCCACTCAAATTTCAGGTCTTCCTGACTCTAAGTCCAGAATTCACCATCCATTACACTCTGAATCTCTCAATACTACATATAATAGCTAGGTAAAGATCTGAATGGGCGTATTAAAGAATCATAGGATCAGAAGGAACTTTAAAATCCATCTGGTTTAATCTTATACCTGAATAAGAATCTCTCCTTCAATATATTCTACAAGTGGCCAGCAAAGCTTGATGGAGGGCCTCTAGTGAGGGAGAGTCTCTATCTCCCAAAGTGGTCCATTCTAGTTTTGGATAGCTCTAATTGTTAGGAAATTTTTACCACATGAAGTCTAAATTTGTACCCCTGCATCCTTCACCCATTGTTTCTAGATCTACCATCCAGGATCAAGCAGAACAAATTAAATACTTATTACAAATGATCAACTGTTTTTCAGTAGTATCTGACTCTTTAGGACCCCATTTGGGGTTTTCTTGGCAGAGATGTTTTCCATTTCCTTCTCCAGATCATTTTACAGATAAGGCAACTGAGGCAGAGTCAGGTGACTTGCCCAGGGTCACACAGCTAGTAAGTGTCTGAGGCCAGATTTGAACTCGGGAAGATGAGTCATCCTGACTCCAGGCTTGGTGCTCTATTCATTATACCACCTAACTGTCCTCTATAGTAAGTGATTTGCCCAGGGTCACACAACTAGCACCTGAGGCCAGGTTTGCACTCAGGGCTATAGTCCGTCCACTGCACCACCTAGTTGCCCCTCAATTGTCTCTTAATTGCCAAATTTAATGATCTTTTAGCCTTTAACGCTGTTGATCATCCTCTTCTCCTTGATACCCTCTTCTCTCCAAGCCTTCTTATTACGACTTTCTCGGGGGTCTCCTCCTGCCTATCTGAGCACTCCTGAATCTCCTTTGTTAGATTTTCATCCAAGTCACCCCCTTACAATGGCTCTATCCTGAGTCCTCACCTCTTCTTCCTCTACTGTTTCACATGGTGATCTCATAAGCTCCCATAGATTCAAATACCATCTCTATGCTGATGATTCTCAAATCTACTTATCCAGCCCTAACCTCTAAACTTGTACCTACAACTGCCTATTGGACACCTAAAACTAGATATCTTGTAGACATTTTAAATTCAACACATCTAAAGGTGAACTCATTATCTTCCTCCTCCCCCCCTGAAAAGCCCTCCCTTCTTCCTAATTTCCTTATAACTGTAGAGGCTACCACCACCCTCCCAGTCACTCAGGCTCATACCTTAGATAGTACCCTCAACTGACTCTTTACCCTCTCTCACCACCCATATTAAATCTATTGACAAGATCTGTCCATTTTACTTTTCTGAACTCTCTCACACACACTCTCCTTTTCTCTTCTGACACTGTCACCATCCTGGTGCAGGTCCCTATCTCCTCATACCTGGACCTCTGCCTGCTGGTTAGTCTGCCTGACACAGGTCATTCCCCACTCTAGTCCATCCTTCATGCAGCTGTCAAAATGATCTTACTAAAGCAAAGGTCTGACCAGGTCGCCTCCATTCCCTTTTCCCACAATAAATCACTTTATTTCCCTATCGTCTCCAGGATCCTCTGTTTGGCATTCAAAGACCGTCAAAACCTGGCACCCGCCAGACACACACCTTTCTAGTATTCTTATACTTCAAACCTCCTCCCAACCTCCCACCCACCCCCTCCACTGAATACTTGTAAAGCTACTCTCTTTGCTCTTCCTCAAACAAGACACTCTATCAACTCTGGGTATTTTCACTGGCTGTTCCCACATCTGGAATGCTCTCCATGGCTTCCTTTGAATCCCAGATAAAATTCAACTTTCAGCTGAAAACCCTGCCCAATACTTAATTTTAATGCATTTTGTCTATGGCTCATCTCAAATTTATTACGAATATCACTTGTTTACACATGGTCGTTTGCATGCTATCTGCCCCATTATGCTACAGGCTCCTGGAAAGCAGGAATTGTCTTCTGCCTTTCTGTGTATTTCCAGTCTTTAACCCAGGACCTGACACATAGTAGGTCCCTAATACATGTTTAATGAAAAATTGTCTAGACATCTCTACCATCCCATCTATGAAGTTGATTTTTTTTAACCCAAATGTATAATTTTAAACCCTTACTAAATACCATCCTACTCAATTCCCTATGTCAGTCTTGCGTGCTGAAAACTTATAAATCTGAACTCCAGAATACATAGTGTTGGCTATCTCTCCCAGTCTTTGTCATCTACAAATCTGACAAACATATGAAGCATGTCTTCATATCAGAGCTTCTACAAAGGTTAATCATTAGCAGAGGGCCAAAGATAGATCAGTGCTGCCTAACATGAGAGCTGTCTCTAAAAACTGTCTGCTGCATTCCATGTCTTTTTGTCATACTAATAATACTGACAGAATACTGACATCAAAAATATTGACCTTTGCATCTGACAATAGTTTGGAGCCATGAAAAAAGTCTTGCAATTTCCTAAAAGCAATGAAGCCCACTCTCCTCCTTCTATTTAATTACAGGTCCAAGTTGATGAGTTTATTTGTATTGTCTAGCCAGATAAATATAGTGATAGAAAATCTGTATAGGTGGCCCATCCACCTGCATGTTATACTCTGGGAAACAGACATTCTTACTATTGTGCCTTTTCTACTTGGATTCTGCCCTGGACCTCCTTTACCACAGTGGCAAAGATCTCAGGGAGCGTGTTGCTTTGCTGCATGTTTCATGTGGTGTTTATGATTCAAGTTTGTTGAACAACATTCTCTTTCTCATGATATATTTCAAGGAATTTGGCACGATTTTTATATCTGGGCAAGAGATACATTGATGGAAGAATGTTTCACTGTGCTGAATGAGATTTTTATAATCCAGAAACAACAGCTACAGTATGATTCTGTATTCTCTCCTCTTTTTAGCTAACTGCTATTGTAAAGCTGTAATCTACTATGGAAAGTCATGTGGGAATTCTTGCCCTTTACCTATCGCTACCCTCATCAAGGATACACCAGATAGATAGACAGATAGACAGACAGACAGACAGACAGATAGACAGAGATGGAGATAGATACACATATATAAATACAAATGTGTATGTATGTGTATATATATGTATGTATGTATATATATTTATATATGATTCTCGTAAAAAATTTATATGGATTGGATCTTTTCCCTTTTTCTTTTCTTTTTTACCCCTGAGGGAGAAAAGTCTTCCTCAGACTTCAAGATCAGAATGCAGCTAGAGAAAAGGGAAAAGAAAGAGAAAAAGTATTCTTCTTGCCTTCCAGGAGCAGAAAATGGCATGTTGCAGGGGGGAGAACATGATAAAAGGTCAACAATTGCAAAGGTGAGTCTAAGATGGGAGTTTCGGTTCTTGAATTCCTTCCACTGCTTTTTCTGAGCAAGGAGCAGAGACTACTGATCCTGACAATAAATGTTTCCATCCTTCAGGGATCCTCGTGGATAATCCTGAGTTTGACAGTTCATGGATTTGAGAGCTGAGTACCAGCCTACCCAAGGGAGAAGTTTTTCTTAACAGTGAACTTCTCAGAGGAAAAGTGTATCACTCCCAGAGGACTGCTTGACAGATGAAGGACTTGCTATGAAAAGATGTGGACCTTTCTAACCTTCTAAGATAACTGCAGCATAGATCTAGTGTCTTAAAGTTACAGGAGAGACTAAAAGGTTTTGTTTCTGTAAGGACTTGTGGGTCCTTTGAGATTTATGCATTTTCTGTGGTTGGTATGATAAAAGCTGTCCCAGATCTGATACCCATATTGTATACTAAGTGTTTTTGTAAGAAAAGAAGATCCTATTATCCACATTTGGGATGACCTAAACCTAGGCCATGCTTAAGCATTGTTCATATTTTTCAAAAGTTTCATTGTGAACAAGACAACAACAAAAAAAAGTTGAATCATCAGAATTGAATGTAGTCAACATTAGCTCTCATAGTCTTTGGATAGATAGACCATAGGAACCACTACTCAGATCACAGAGTTGGTTTCCTTTAAAAAAAAATCAATCTCTACTTATTTCTTTGTCTTTTTATACATTCTTAAAAATTTATTTTCCTGTCTACCATAGCTTCCACAGTCAGAGTGTCACTATTTGAGGAGAAGGGCCATATCTATGTGTCTCATCTCTACCCCAAAATACCTAGTCCATTGCCTTCTTTTGTGATTAAATGCTTTATTTAAAATTTAAATTGAGCATCAGTGCAAATTTATCTTACTTGGTAATAATTTGTATTTGAATAAAATTATTTTAATGCTTAGAGAATCATAACTTTTCTATAACCTTCTCTAAGTCCCCACCAGGATTATTGTCTACTCATTCTGAAAAGTGAATGCACTTTTCCCCTTATGCAGTGATAATTAGTTTGCTTTCTTCTCTTCTGGTTTTGTTTTTTTCCCCATCTAAAGTATTTCATAAAGATCTTTCCATAATTATTTATGCTCTTGGTATTTGTTGGCATCCACCTACTGGAAATTTCAAACTAGACATTCCATAGACATCTCAAGTTAAACATGATTAAAAGAGAACTCATTATCTTTCCCCAAAAATTCAACCCTCTCCAAAATTTTCCTATGTCATTTTAGGGTATCACAATCTTTCCGTTGCCCCAGGTTTATAACTTAAACTTACTTACCCTAACCATAATCACAGTTGCCAAATCTTGCCTTTTTTTTTCTTTTCTTTTCTTTTTTTTTTTTTTTGCTTTTTGGAGGGGGGAAGACAGGGCAGTTGGGGATAAGTGACTTGCCCAAGGTCACACAGCTAGTATTTTGTGTTAAGTGTCAGAGGCCAGATTTGAACTCAGGTCCTCCTAACTCCAAGGCCAGTGCTCTATTCACTGCACCACACAGCCACCCCGATCTTGCCATTTCTGTCTCCATAATCTCTTCCATCCATTCTCTCCTGGCTACTCACACAGCCACCATCTTAGTTTTTGCCTTCATCACTTTTACCCAGACTATTGGAATCATCTCCTAATTGTTTTCCCTGTGTCAAGACTCTCCCATTCCTATCCATTTTCTGTGGAGCTGTCAAAAAATGATTTTCCCTAAGTAAGGTAGAAATATAAATAAGCTTAATCAATAAACAGCAATAAACTTCAGTGGCTACACATATTACCTCTAGAATAAACTACAAAGTATTGTTTGGCTTTTATTTCCCTTCACAACTTGGCCCCAACATATACAAAGACAGGAATTCAAATATAGCCTCAGACACTTATAAATGTGTGACCTTGAACAAGTCACTTCCAAGGTTCCTTCTAGTTCTAAATCTGGATTTTGATACATGTTTCACATAGAATATTCCATCTCCCATCTCTTCGTCCTTGCCCATGGTTGCAATGTATTTTCTTCTCATAGAATTCCTCTTTACCTTCACTATTCAATTCAAAGCCTTTCTTCTACACAAAATCTTTGCTGATTCCCTCAACTCTTAGTGCCTTCTCTCCTTAAATACTTTGTATAGGGTGACCCACAGTGCATTTTTAAGCTTTAATAACTTCAGAGCTGTAAAGGCTACAAACTTACCAAAAAATCATTTAATATTTAAATTGCTTTTATACTTATTAAGTCTTGTGAATTCTGAAGAATAAAAATTTAACTTTAACAAGATGGGACATGCTATTTTTGCATTGCACAAGAGACAGTTTCAGGATGACACTTTCTCACACAAGTGGCTCTGTTGAGGGAATCCTTTCACTTGGCCACATTGGCCACCTCATCTATTTCCATTACACTCTTTCTAGTGGGGCTACATGAGAACTGTCATGTATGCATCAAAATGTCATTCTTGGGATGATCTCAAGGCTAGGATTGGGAATATAATCCTTTCAGTCACTGAGCTGTAGCCAATGAAAGTTTTTACAAGGTTGGAAAATTGGTTAGAGTGATGAGCATAAGATGATGGTGATAAGGAATTTTAATAGACATCAATATTATAAAAAATTAAATAAATATTTTATAAGTTTGTAGTATTTTTACTTCTGAGGTATTAGAGCTTAAAACTGCACTAAGACTTTTGGAACACTTGGTATTAAATACCTTTTATTCCGCATATAATTAGATATGTACATAGTGTTTCCCCCAACTGAATGTAATTTCTTGGGGGAGGGGATAGGGACTGTTTCTTTTTTTGTCCTCATATATCCAGTGCCTAGCCCATAAAAGTAAAACATAATAAATGCTTGATGGATTGATTAATGATCCATTAACATTCCATGATCATTTAACTTACTGTTGAATATTTAGGTTGTTTTCTTTCTTTTTGTTTTATTTGTTTTTACTTTGGTGGGGTTTTTTGACAATTTTGACAATTACATATAATGTCACTATGAAAACTTTGAAAATAAAAATCACTTTCTTGTGTGGTCATGTCAAAACTCTTGTGTATGCCTAAAAACCTTGTTCTTTGATCTTAAAGTTTAGATTACAAGCACAATCCTTTTGTATTCCCAATAATGGAATTACTAGGTGAAAAAGTATGATTAACTTTGTATCTTTTACTGCATATTACACTGCCTTGGGCTCAATAAATATTTCCGTGTATTGCCAATAAACTTGAAAAAATATCATATATATAGAAATTAGACCTTTGAGTCAGTAATTGATGATCTCTAAGTCACCTTTTTTGATATTAATAAGATCTGAGATTTTTTCCCCATGCCTCCTTTATATACTTTGAGAATCAATCCCTCAATGGTGCCGCAATTGTGTAACTTCCAGCAAAGGATGCTGTAATAACAAACACAACAAATATTAACAACATGAGATTTGCTATGATGACTGCAGGAAGAGTGTGGAATCTAGTTCTGAAATGAACATGTAGTGAATGGAGTGGAAGATGCCAAAGAGCCACACTGTGCACACTTAGCCTAATCAGGTTATTTTCCTCGTATTCATAATCTTTTGTGTCATTTCTACCTCCTCTTCTTTATTAATCCCAGCCAAGATTGTGATGTTACTTAGTGTAAGTGTGGTGGCTTTTTTATCTTGGATAGTGAAAAGTTTGTTACAAAAAATGTTTACAAATCTTTTCCATTTTTCTTCTGTTTGTTATCCCTTTTTTTTTTCTTTTTCTTTTTCTTTTTCTTTTTTTTTTTTTTTTGCTTTTTGGAGGGCATTTGGCGTTAAGTGACTTGGCTAAAGTCACACGGCTAGTGTTTTGTGTTAAGTGTCTAAGGCTGGATCCAAACCCAGGTCCTCCTGACTCCAGAGCCAATGCTCTATTCATTGCACCACCTAGCTGCCCCTGTTATCCTATTTTTGACCCTGAATGCCTTCTGGATTCCTGTTTAGTTGAGCCTCTCACAAAGCTTTCTTTATATTGGTTTTAACTCCCCTATTTCTCTCTGTTTTAAGGTGCTTTAGAAAGAAGTCCTCATGGATCTTATTTTTAACTAAATGATAGTTTGGGCACAACACTGATTATGTGAAATCTTAAGCTACCTTTTCAGTTTCTATGAACCTCAAAAAAAGCACCAGGTCACCAAAGAAAAATTTTAAAGAGTAAGAGAATGTTTAATTTATAACTAGGAAAACCACTCAGTTATAAGATGAATAAACTGAAATGCATTAAGGAAGTTAGTGAATATTGTACTTCTGAATACTTCTCAATTACATCATTGTTATAACCCTTAACTCCTAGTGGTATAAAATTACATTATGGTGTTTGTTTACTTGTTTGACAACAAAACCCCAAAGAAATAGAAGATTTATAAATCTTGTACTTTTCTAACTAGCATAAATGTGATCTCAAGTAGGCTCAAAGATTACATTTAAGTATTTAGCATCTCAAGCATTCCCAAACTATTAAAAGTACCATAAAAATTGAATTCAACATGTTTGAAAATTCTGAAAAAAATTAAGACTACATACATATTACCCCTTGAAAAGTCAGTTTAAAGTGGCTCAGCTAACATAGCTAGAAACTCATTAAAATATCGTCAACCATAAAGAATTCATCTTTAAGTTACATTCACAAGTGTTAATGCTGGAGGCCTAAGAAGCGAAGTCTAAGTTAAGTAAAACCATCCCCAAGAGGGCTTAAGAAGAGTTTAAAAGGCAAAGAATATTTCATGAACTGCTTTGCAAATCCTTGATTTAAATTCAAGTTGTATTATTAATCTTTATTTATAACATGGAGTAGTTGTCATCTATTGGCTGAAGACCCTATCACAGCTCATGTCTCTTTTTAATTATTTGCTGCAGAAGCATCTGTTACCTATTTTAAAATAATAAAATTCTAAACATACCTTTTTCAAATGCTCAGAATTATAAGTTGTTAAGTCTAAAAAGGGGCTCAGAGATTGTCTGACTCAACTAACTCATTTTACAGATGCTGAAATAGAAAATTTGAGAAGGAAAATAATTTGTTCAAATTCACCCAGAAAATTAGAGGCAGGATCAAGACTTTATTTATTTCACTTGATGATAGTTGAAAAATGCCAATGAAAGTTAGTATACTTGATGCAAATATTAACATTAATGGGAAATCTTGAATGCATTCATCTGAAGTACTGGTTTTATTTATTTTAAGAATAAAAACAAGAACTCCATGTCCAGAATTATCTACTGCTATTCCTGCCTGATGCTAGCGAGATGGTATTTTTAAAATGGCAGAGATTTCTCTCTCCTAGATTTCAAGCAGTCTCACTAATACCAAGGGATACTCCTCTTTCAGAATACATAAATCTTCTCATTTTGAAAATATTTTATTATCATTAAAATGAATAAGATACCACTGGTCATCAGAAAACTTTTTTCAGGAAGGAAACTTACTTAGACTGCTTAACTGTCTTATGATAGCTGCCAGGGTACTATTGGTTACACATTCCAGTTCACTGGAAATTCCTTCTGGTAGCGCTCCTCGGCAGAGATGCCTGGGTTCGATGTTCCGCTTCACTAAAGGCATGGTTTACAATCTGCAATTTTAAAAAGACATGAATAAGACATACATTCACATCTTAACAATCTAAGAATTATGGTACACAAGAAAATGATAAGCCTCTTAGAGCTAGGGGTTACCATATCATATCTACAGTGCTAGCCCAGTCCTAACTCGATAACCTGATGGTAATGTCCATGCCCAGAATGGATTTTTAATAAATACTTACACAGTACATTATATTCATCAAGTATAAATTAGGACATTTGGTCCTCATAAGAACTCTGTGGAGAAATCACTTGATGTATGTGGAAAAGAGTAAAATAGGGGGAAAGGAGGGAGGGAGACAGAGACAGAGAGAGACAGAGATATAAAGGAAGATTTTATATAGTGGGTGAATCAGAGTTCAAAACTGACATTTCTCATTTAAAGGTCAGTGTTCTTTGCACTGGAACATATCGGTGGTGAATGAATCTTCATTGGCATTTCTAGGAAGAAGGCTGAGGTCTAAATGTACAAACTGAATCAAACAAACAATTTTGAGAGGTCAAAGAATGAGGTAAATAAATTTTCTTCAACAAATGTACTCCAACAGTATAGTTTTGTCACAATCCCCTTAAGCGGTCTGGTGAAGCCTATGGATGCCTTCTCAAAGTGTTTTTAAATGTATAAAATAAAATACATAGGATTACAAAGGAAACCCAAGATTAGTGAAAATAAAAATGTACTTTTTCCCCCACACTAGTTTCCAGACTCCCTTAAATCTATCCATACATTAGGGTTCTGAAATCTATCCATCCCTGGAGTAAGAATTTCTTCTCTAAGTAAATATGTTGCCCATCCCAATGTGCCAACACTGCTCCACAAAGAAAACACACTGGTGAAATGGCCTGGAACATCTGAGGGTGTGCTGCAATTTCATTCTGCAAGTATTCCAATAATTCACAGACTGGCAGCCCCAGTACATTCTTAAAATACAGTTTCTATTGGATTAAATGATTTTAAGACCTAAAATCACAATAAGCTAGTACATATATATTTATTTATTTATATGTTCTGTTGAATTCCCTATCTCATATTTCTAATACAAACCTTACCTCATGTTGGCTCACTATTCCTTCTGTACTTAAAACCCAAACACAGTCAAGTGAGAACGAAGTTACTGAATACTTGTAGTTCTAACTACTCTTTTAACCACAGATGAGACAAGTTGCTTTAAGATAAGAGGAAATGTTTCACCCAGTACCAAGAAATGTTGAAGACATTTCTTAATTAATGTATTTGAAAAGGTGAAGAGAGCAAAAGGGGATGAAAAAAATTATGGAAGCAGTAAAATACACAAGTTACAAAGGCTACTGGAAAGGTTAACAGAACTGCAAGCTAATTTTTTTTCTTGAAGATGTGCTATATGGTAGAATGATGTGCTAACAAGATAGATTAGAATTCCATACTTGAAAGTGGAGAAAACAAACCACTGCTAAACTATATGGCAAACTGGGAAATACAGGTGAGAAAAATACTAAAAGCCCAAAAGGATCGATTCCATGACAACCAGAAAAAGTGTTAAGCAGAATTTAAAAAAACTTGAGGACAGCAAACAAGAGAATAATTACACAGAAGGGCATAAAGTAATTTCTAAAGGTTTATGAGCAGAGAGGTAAAACAGAGCAAAAGATTTTTATGGTCAATGTATGCCAGCTAATAAACAAGACAGCAGCTCATTGGCTAGAGTTCTGAATCTGGGGACAAGAAGACCTGAGTTCAAATTCAGCCACAAACAATAGCTACACATCCCTCACCAAGTCACTTAACCTCTTTCTGCCTCAGTTTCCTCATCTGTAAAGTGGAGATAATAACAACACCTACTCTGCAGGGTTGTTGTGAGGATCAAAAGAGAATAATTGTAAAGCACTTAGCACTTTGTGTGTGGTACACAGTTAGCACTGTATAAGTGTTAGTTATTATTATCAAGAATGAATGGCTGAATTTATGAGCAATCATAAATGTGATGGTAGTCTCTAAAAATTGGTTTCCTATGAAATGTCTTTTATTTTAGAGTTTCTCAAGTGAGATAATGTATAGACAACTTAGAACTTTACAAACCTGTTATCATGATATGATATAATTTCCAACTATTATTAGGGAAGTAGCCTAGACCTGTGAGATCACTAAAACAGGTAAGTTCTTGAGGAAACTCCTTCTATTAATTCAGGTGGTCATTATCTCTGCAATTTATAGTTTGACAAAGTGGCCTAAAGGACTGAGATATCAACTGATTTGCCCAAAGTTGCACACCCAGTATGTTCCAGGCTGGACTAAATCCAGATCTTCCTAGTTCTGAGGCCAGTTCTCTACCCACTATGCTAACCTGCTATCATCATCATCACCATCATCATCATCATCACCATCATCATCATCATCATCATCACCATCATCATCATCATTTTATAAACACAGCTACTGCTATCATAGGAGTAGGAGATAAGAGTTTTCAGAGAGGTGTTGTCAAGAAATCTGAGTAGAGAATCATTTAGCACAATCTCTTCCTCTAACACCATCACCACATCACTAACAGCATCACATTTAGCACTTGCTTTCAGTGTTTTCCAAAATATTTGCAAACTTAAGAGAAGTCACCTTCCTCATTCCACCCTGCAACTCATGTGTCAATCCTATGACCAATCCATCCAATGTGTATAACTATTCAATATAAAGTTGTTTCCTAACCAATTGTTTCTTGGTAATATGTAACTGCCTACTCTTGCCTGTTAATACCCTCTCCATTATACTTTCAATAAACTGAAAATTCAGTTCTTCTAAAATGGTGGCATATATGAATCATTCACAGTCATACAACACTACTGGAAGAATTCTGACAAAAAAAATTAATATATTAAGAAGATGGACCTTGTGTGTGTGCGTGCGTGTACACACATACATATGTTTTTATACAGATTTGGGCCCAAAAAGTGATATAAAAGATATTATCAGAAAAATGAATGACTGGAAAAGGAGATGGACTTGTCACACAGTAAGAGCAAGAGATAACTGATGGATGGGCCAAATGACCTATTGGTACCCATGTGCAACATCAGAAGATGTGGAGATGGATATCCAGTATATTGGTTGGACTGAAAATGGCAAGATTCCTAAGGACACAGCCATAAACATAGGAAATTAAGACATGATTGGGTTGTGATCTACACTAATGAAGCTAGTAGCACATCAATGTGTGCCTAGATTTCATCCAAGTTACCGGCACATAATGGGAATCTCACTTAGATGCCTTTACCTGGCACAGAGGTGACCCTGGGTGTAATCAAAGCTATGTGAATACAAGTTCTCCAGGCTCCACCAATCAGGAAAGGCTCTGAATAGAGACTACTGATAGACTACTGTGGGTTATGTTTCAACAAACTTAGGTAAGTTCTGAGAGGCTCCTCTCTAGAAAGTTAGCCACTAAGTGTTGAATTTCTCTTTTTCCCCCTTTCTTTTCTTTTTGTTTAAAGAGAACAACTGATGGAAATCATTTACAAAAGACTTAATAAGGTGGTTGGCTGGAAACTCCATTGAATGGGGAGGAGGGGTTCATTCACAATGACAAAATCATGCAACTTTAAAGCACTAAATTAAATATTCTTCAAACATATGTATATGTAGATACATATCTATTCTCTGGCTACTCTGTATATCTCTTCTCCCCTCCTTTATCAGAAGTTAATTCCCATAATGTGACCATCTTCTCTAATCCTTGAAAGATTCACGACAATGTCCAAGCACAGGGAAGATAAAAGTGTTCAGTCACTCAGGATACTTTTTTTATGCCTGTCTTTTCCAATTCTGTGAAAGAGGCTTCTGAATTCCTTCTCAAAAGTCCCTAATTAACCTGTTAGTTGCTTTCTCAACTTTCTAATTAAGTGTCAAATGCTCTGAGAGCTGTTATTTATTGTTTCCCAATGGATTGATTTTTTTCTGATATTGAGCAGAATTTTGAATAAACTCAGGAAAAAGTTAAAGCAAAGACATGTTGGATCAGCCTTTTCTTTTGAAAATGCTTTTCTCTGGGAAAAAATAGCATAATTATTAACAAAAACCTATACCCACAATGGTTCACTGAGTCAAAGTGCCTGTGCTTGCTAGAATAATTTATTGAGAGAAAAAGAACACATCAGCTCATATTTGATTTTATGACACCTGGGCCATTCAGATCATAAGAAAAAAATCCTTTTCAAATTCTGAAAGGAAAAACAATGCTCTTAAAAATAAATATTTAATTAACATTTACTATGCTATGCTATGGTTTATTATAGTAGAAATTAGTTAATTTATTTAAAAAAGCAGTCCCTGCCCTCAATAAACTTGAATTCTACTAAGGGTAAGGGGACAACTTTTATTTATACAGATAAATAAATGCAGGATATATCATGAAAACCTTATCTAGAGAATAGCACCAAACCTGAGTTTTGAAATATCTTAAGGAGCTGAGGTACAGGCAGAATATATTCCAGGCATAGGAGACAGATTGTACAAAACAAATGACAAGTTTAGATGATAGCAAACAAGTGAGTTTTGCAAGAATACAGAGTATGTGAAAAGGGGCTGTATAAAATAATTCTGTAATGGTAAGCTAGAGACAAATTGAGAAAGCTTTTAAATGAAAAGCTGGAAAGTATGTAAATTATCCTAGATACAACAATAAGCCATTGTAGATGATCGAATGTTTGAATGCCACAGATGGAGACGATTTAGGAAAATTATCTTGACAGGCAAGTTAAAAAGCCTTAGGAAAATGGAGAGGGGAGAAACCAAGGAGAGCAATTAGTAAGTTCATGTAATAGTCAAGGTAAGAGGTGATGAGAAACTGAACTCAGTAGTATTGGTTTTATGTGTGGAGAGAAAGGGATTGTGTGGAGGGAAAAATGACAAAATTGGAAAAGGGCAATTGATTGGACAAGGAGGGTGGGGGAAAGTGAAAAGTAAAGGCTGCCTCCAAGGCTGCAAACTTTGTTGAGTGGGAAAATGGTGATGCAGTAGGATGATAGGATCATAGATTTAGCTAGAAGGGACCTCAGAAGTCATCTAGTATACATGCTGCCATATATACCTTCAAAGAAGAAAGGGAGCAAATGGTGCCAGGGAGAAATGTATGCCAGGAAGAGAAGAAGGCAATGACAAGGAGCGACAGGTGGAGAATCTGAGAAAGAAGGGGAGGTTTACCAGCATGTTGAGTAGCCTTAGGTAGTGAACTAATGGGAGTCCATGGACAGTATCCACAGTATGGGCAAGCACAAATAAGTTTGTAATCTGTATCACTAGAAGAAATATTCAAATTGATGAGATCACAGATACATTTGAGAAACATGAAGTTCTTCACAGAATTCCTCTTACAACTCACCTTTACACCCTTACAACTGATGTTGTACAGGTACATGACTTGTAATTGTCTTCATGGTACTATTTTTGAAAATGTCTATCATGAGCACTGTAATATCATATGAACCTATATCCCATTAAATGATAGTTTTTATTACCTTTAAACAAAGCCTAAAACCTGCTCCACCTACACCTTTATTTACTTACTCTCCAAGGTGAGACTATGAGCCATTCTTGCACTTAGTAACAATTATCTTTTATCTTTTGATTTCACTTACAGAGAGAATGTCAAGATTCATAGGATTTGGCTCCTCTGGTAAGATGTGAACATTGGACAAGGAATTCATATTCCAAGAACCAATTGTTAATGTTCATACTCTGCCTAAATTCTGAGATTTTTAACCCCCTCTGCCTCCTTTTTTTGATACTCTCTCACCATAACTGCAGAAAAGGAAGGGAAGAGACCTGAAGTAAGGGTTATTTCATATTATGTTTGTTTCATGAATTGCCTTGGCCAGAGAATCTACTATTAGTCAGTTTACTGATGATGAACAACTCCAAATTTAGCAAGGCTAAGTCTCAGGCAGCTGACCTAAGAACTGCTTCACTTGTAATATTTGAAATTATGAGATAATACTTGTAAAGCACTAAGTAGCTTTTTTTTTTTTAGAGTGCTAAGGCTGGAGTCAGTAGGACATGACTTCAAATCCAGCCTCAGACACTTACTATCTACATGACCCTTGTCAAAATATTTTGGAGATACCCTGCTTCCCAGAGCTAAGGCCCAGTAAGCAGGCTGTGTCCTGAGGAGCTTGGCATAACAATAATCCTTTGCACTCAGGATGACATCACCCTCTGAAAAAGTGTATTGCTTGGACCAGCACCAGGTGTTCACTGAGGGATTTAGCTCCCCCTATTATCCCAGGGCCACCCATCACATGTTCACAAGCCCTGTTCCTCATCATTGACAGGTACCATATTACTGTTCTCATGACAGAACTCTGGTTCTATGCCCTGGAGGATGGGCATGACCCTCAACACTTGAGACAACACTGTTCCCACGGGATCCATAGGAACAGTAACTCAAGACCTGAAAATGCCCAGTATGCACATAAGACCTACCTTTAGTCCAGCATGTTAACCCCTCCTTCTTAGGACAGGAGGCTTCTGTTTGCATTTTCCTCACTCTGAAATTAATTAAACTTCTGTTTGAACCCTGGCTCTCCTGTCTCTAGCCTGTTCTGTTTGTTTGGCTCATCCACCCCCAAGTCAGAGAGGCCAGTTCCAGTCCAGTTGACACCCTGGGCAAATCACTTAGTTGCATTTGCCTCAGTTTCCTCATTTGTAGATGAACTGGAGAAAGAAAGGCAAAGCACTAAAGTATCTTTGCCAAGAAAACACCAAAAGGGGTCACAGAGAGTTGGACACAAAAGAATGAACAACAACAAAACGCATATGCCTGGCACACAGAAGGTACTTACTAGATGCTTGTTTATTGATTGGTTGATTAAACACAATGTAATTCTGAAAGGTAAAGCTTCTGGGAAAAAATACTGCCTGTGTATTTGTGTGTGTACACACGTGTCTAACTTTTAGGTTATCCTGTAGCATTTTTAATCCATGAAGCCCTGTGTCAAACCATTTGCCTGACTGCTCCCTCCAACTTAGACAGAAAATTGGGAATTAACTACATTATTAATAACAAATATGACTTTGTGGATACCTTTGACTTTTGCAAAGGACCCTTATGTTCCTGTTCTTTCATTCTTCCCCACCGTCACAGTATTTGGTGGCTGATGTTATCGCTATTTTAGATCTGGGGAAACTGAAGTAAAAAAGGAGCAAAGGAAGCAGCCGAAGGTCATGAAAACTGTTAGTTGTGGCTCTAGGGCTAGAAACTTGATGTGCTTAAGATAGCTCCAGGTGGGTAACGAGCCAATCTTTCAATATCTTGAATCTACTTAGAATGCAGTTTTTGTCTACTTTGTATTTGCCATAGATATAAAGAGCCCCAAGACAGACCTCTTCAGTAGACCATTCAATAAGGTTTCCCAGAGGCTTGCACTTTATTCTCAATAGCCTTCCAGGTAATTGTGCAATATGGTATAAACCATGAGTGAGGAAACTGTAGCCTTCTAGATCCTTGGGGGCCTTTTGACTGAGTTCAAGTTTAACAGAACAAATCCTTTTATTAAGGGGATTAGTTCTGTGAAGTTTGGATTCAAAGGGCCGCACTTGAGGACCTAGGGGGCCACATGTGGCCTCAAGGCAATAGGTTCCCAACCCCTGGATAAACTATGTCTCCTCAAATTAGTGATGAGATTTTAAGACTTCCAGGAACCAGGATGCCAGAGTAAGAAGTAAATCACCATAACTCTCCCATATTCATCTCCAAGCAACCATGAAATAGCACCCCAAAATAAATCCTGGAACCACAGAACCAGGAAAAAGACCAGGAGAAACAATCCTTTAGCCCAAGAAACTTGAAAGATTGGCAGGAAAGGTCTGTCTCACTTGGGTAAAAGGGAAGCACAGTCCAGAAAAAGAAGTATCCCAGTAAGCCCCAGCTCAGCAAACCAACTGTAGATCCTGAGCCCCAACATGGCAGAGGCAAGTGTCAGCACCAAAACCCCACATGTATCCTGGAAAACAGGCAACCTTCAGTGGCCACAGACTACCACATGCTTCAGTGTAACCCCAGGTAAACAGGCAGCCAGCTGCCAACCCTACAGGTACCCAAGAAAACAGGCAGCTGCCAGTGCTGGACCCCCATTATGTACTTCAGCATAGCCCTGAGCAAACAGGCAGCTACCAGTGGCCAGACCACCAGGTGCTTCAGTGTAGCCCCAGAGAAACACCGCAACACCCGCACTGGTCTTAGCACACACCAGACACCACCACTAGGACCCCAGCTCAGCACCAGGTAAGCTGCCAGACCCTTACAGCCTCCAGCAGTACCAGTCACCCCCTACTCCAACCCCTCAGCATAGCAGTAGACAGGAGGGTCCCCAGTAGGCCTCAGGGCAACATCAGTGGAGCACTAGTTAAACAGCCAGGGCCTGTAGCCCCAGGCAAAAGAAGCCTGAGACAGTGTCTCTTCCACCCCAGTAGCACTGAAATTTAAAAGAAAGAAAAAAGGACAAAAAAGATGAGCCAAAACAACAACAACAAAAATAATCTGACCATAGAAAGTTATTATGGTGACAGGGAAGGTCAAGATACAAGCTCAGAAGAGGACAAGAATGTCAAAAACACCTATGGACAAAACCCCAAAGAAAAATGGGAAGTGATCTCAAGCCCAGAAAGAACTTGTGGAAGAGCACAAAAAGGAACTAAAAATCATACGAGAGAGGTTGAATAAAAATTGGGAAAAGAAATGAGAGTGATGAAAAAGTTATGAAAAACAGCTTGGAAAAAGGAAAACAACTGTTAAAAAAGTACAATTGGTCAAATGAAAAAGGAGATACAAAAATCCACTGAAGAAAGCAACTCCTTAAAAAGTACAATTGATCAAATAGAAAAGAAAGTTCAAAAGCTAACTGAGGAAAATAACTACTTAAAAGTTAGAACTGGGCAAATGGAAGCTAATGACTCTGTGAGACATCAAGAAGCAATCAAATTCAAAAGAATGAAAATGTAAAATATATCATGCAAAAAACAATTGACCACAAAAATAGATCCGGGAGAGACAATGTCAGAATCATTGGAATACCTGAAAGCTATCATCAAAAGGAGGACCTAGACAGCGAGCATCTTTCAAGATATTATCAAGGAAAACTGTCCTGATATCCTGGAGCCAGAGGGTAAAATAGGCATTGAAAAAATCTACTGATCACCTCAGGTAAGAAAGTCCAAAATAAAAACTGCAAGGAACATTATAGCCAAATTTCAAACCTATCAAGACAAGGAAAAAATAGTACAAGTAGCCCAAAAGAAACAACTCAAATATTGGGCAGCCACAATCAGGATTACACAAGACTTAGCAGCTACAACATTCAAAGATCGGAGAGCTTTACAATTATTCTCATTTGATCCTCAGAATAACCCTGGTAGGTAGTTATTATTATCAGCATTTTAAAGATGAGGAAACAGAAGTCAGAGAAGGTTAAGTGGCTTGCCTAAAGTCACACAGATAACAAATGTCTGTTACAGGATTTGAACTGAAGTCTTCCTGATTTCAGGCCGTGTTTTATCTGCTGTGCTGTCCATTTGACTGACTCTGAAGTGAGAGTAATAAAAAGAAAGGCAATGAAATCAAAACTACAAGGAAATAATATTCTAATGGTGGGACAAACATGAAAATAACTAGGTACATATAAGATATATGCAGAATAGATGGAAGATAATCTCAGAGGGGAAGGTACTGGCAGGTGGTAGGGAAAGGGAAGACAGGAAAGGCTTCCTGTACATGGTGGGATTTTAGTTAAGTCTTTAAAAAAGCCAGGAACCATTTCCCAGTAGATCAAAGGATATGAATAGGCAGCTTTCAAAGGAAGAAATCCAAACTATCAATAATCTTATGGAAAAATATACTCTAAATGACTAGTAATTAGAGAAATATGTGTTAAAGCAACTTTGAGGATCCACCTTGAACCTATAAACCTGGCCAAGAAGACAAAGGAAAAAATGACAAATGTTAGAAAGGTGGGGGGGAAACAGATATATATGTATGTATATGTGTGTGTGTGTGTGTGTGTGTGTGTGTGTGTGTATATATATATATATATATATATATATATATATATGATACTACACTGTCAGGGGACCTGTGAATTGGTCCAGCCATTTTGGAAAGCAATTTGGAGCTGTGCCTAGAAAGTTAAAAAAATTGTACATATCTTTTAACATAGCTAGACCATTAAGAGTCCTATACCCCAAAGAAATAAAAGATGGAAGGGATCTATATGTACAAAATTATTTATAACAGTCTTTTCTGTGGTAGCCAAAATTTGAGAAATAAATGAGTATCCTATTGAGGAATGGTTAAACAAAATATGATTTATGGATATAATGGAATGTTATTTTCATAAAACATAATGAAAGAGGAAAGTGAGTGAACTGATGCAGAATGAAATGAGCAGAACTAGAACAATTTATACTACAAAGATAACATTAAGATGCTAAAAAAAAAGAAATCTTATCAATTTAGTGATAAAGCATAAGCCAAAAAGAATGAAGATGAAATGTGGCAATTACCTGGCTGACAAAGGTAATGAACTAAAACCACAAAAAGTGACATACATTTTCAGACATGGCTAATATGGGAATTTGTTCTGCTGAACTACGCAACTATATATTAAAGGATTGTGCCTATGTGTGTGTGTGCATGTGCATGTGTATATGTATGTGTTTAATGCGCTCGACTGTGTGGGGGAAGTGGGAGAGGCTAATAAAAATTAATAAAAATGGTATTAATTGCAAAAAGAAAGGAATGTGCATGAAAGATGTTGTAAAGGTAAAAAAAAATTAAGATTTGGCAACAGATTGGACATGTGGGGTGAGTAGGAGGAATTGAGGGTGATACCAAGGTTGTAAGCGTAGGTTTCTGGGAAGATGGTAATACCCTCAATAACTAACTGACTGAATAACAGATGTTTCAGAAGATGTAAGGGTTTAGAAAGAACGACAATGAGTCCTGATTTGGACATGCTGAATTTCCAATATCATCCCTGTTAGAATGTCTCTTGAGGAAAGGGACTATATTTCCACCATTCTTTTTTTTCTACTCCTTTTTTCCCCTAGGCACTTAGCCCAGTGCCTAACACATAATAAACACTTAATAAATGCTTGTTGATTAAATTACTGAGGTCTTCCTTCATTAGGGCCTCTTAAAACCTTGATCCCTCCATCGATCCTCCTAGTCTCACCTCTGTTCTGGCTTCCCTTTTATAGTCTTGATCCTACATTTGTTTATTTTAACTAGTTTTAAGGGTCTCATGAACCCTTGAGTCCCTTGCCCCCTTGACCTTTGTTGTTCCCACCCTGAGCATCTACAACCCTAGAAAACCCCTAAAAGGTATTTGTTATTGCCATTGCTGTTCCTATTCCCCAGCAACCAAGTGTTACTGGAGGAAGACTGGAAATTATCCACTATAAATGTATGCTTCCTAACCTAAGCTCAATTCACAAGGTTGTAGAGCAACCCTTTTATTTTTGTTTTTTAAAGCAATCGGGGTTAAGTAACTTGCTCAAGGTTACATGGCCAGTTATTTCTGGATGTGGTGCTAAGTATCTGAGCCCAGATTTGATCCCCAGGTCATCCCGACACTGGAGCCGGTGCTCTTACTCACTGAGCCACCTGGCCACCCCTGGCAACCCTTTTATTAATCTACTAATTCACTATCATCTCATTCTTAGAAGCTATTCAAACCCTCCTCTCAAGCTTCATCCTACCAATACCTCAACAAATGACCTTGCTTCCTACTTGGCTAAGGAAACAGGTCAGTCACGGTGAGAATTCACAATTCTTCTACTCCACAGCTTCCAAAGTCTGTCATTAACCACACTTTGTCCTTTCATCTGGTGTCAGATGAGATAACCTACCTCTTTGCTTACACTAACCACTCAATCCATGTCCCTAAACTCATCACCTTCTGAGACTATAAAACAACAATAATGATAACAATAGCATTTATGTTATGCATTAAAGTTTGCAAAATACTTTATAATTATTGTCTCATACAGCCCTGAGAAGAAGGTGCTGTTATTATTCCCATTTTACAGATAAGCAAACTGAAGAATATAGAAGTTAAGTGACTGCCCAGGGTCACACAGCTAGTAAGTGTCTGAGGCTGAAATCAGGGCTTCTTAACTTCAGATAAAGCACCTATCACACATATATATTATATATATATATAATATGTATTATATATTATATGTGTAAACATATGTGTGCGCACATATACATATATGTGTGTATGTGTTTATATTTATGCACATATACATACACACATACATTTAACTTCTCCCTCTTCATGGCTTCTTCCTCTCTGCCTAAAAACACATCCATATTTCACCATCTTAAAAATGTTATTCCTTGAACTTGCTGTGCTCACATCCTCTCTCTTCCCCTTCACTGCTAATCTACAAGAAAGAATAGTCTTCTACACAAGCCTCTCCTCCCTATCTATTCACTCTCAGAACCATGCAATCTGATTTTTGTCCCTAACACTTTATTCAAGTTGTTTCCTCCAAGGTTACCGGAGACCTCCTAATTGACAAATTTAATGTTTTCTTCTCTGCTCCAATTCTTCTTGATCTTTTTTGAAATATTTGGCATTAATCCCACTGCTTTTCCTGAATATTCTCTCACTGCTTACCTTTTGTGACACTGTTCTTTCCTGTTCCTCCCACATTTTTGACCTCTCTTGGTCAGTGTCCTTATCTGGCTTGCTAGAGTGTGGTCATTAGCCAAAGCTGCTTCCTTGACCTTCTTCTTTCCTCTGTATTCTCTCCTTGGCAATCTCATCTACACCCACACTTTCAATTATCAGCTAGGCAGATGACTCACAGATCTGTATCTGGAGCTCTGACCTCTTGTCCCACATTTCCAACTGCCTACCCAATATGTCTGCTTGGATATCACATTTGACACCTCAAATCCAATTTTCAAAAGAGAATTCATCATCAAGATGCCTACAATATCCTCCCCTCCTAACTTTTTTTCTGCTGAATTTCACTCTTCTACAAGTCCCTCAAGTCCAAAATCACAGTGAGTCTTAACATGATTCTTCACTGCCCCTCAGCCTAGTATCTCATCAATTATCAAGTCCTCTTGATTCTACCTCCAAAATATCTCTCAAATCAGTTTCCTCATTATCCCTTTCCTGGACTTTATAACTGTTTGATAACTGGTTTCCTTATCTCCTAGCTCTTTCTTTACCAACATAACTTTGTAATGGCTCCTAATCTTCACCTCTTGGAATTTCTAATGATAATAATTAATATAGAACTTTAAGGTTTGCAAAATGCTTTACATGTTCTATCTTTTTTTTTTTTGCTTTTTTTTGGAGGGGGAAGGGCAGGGCAATTGGGTTTAAGTGACTTGCCCAAGGTCACATGACTAGTAAGTGTTAAGTGTCTGAGGCCAAATTTGAACTCAGGTCCTCCTGACTCCAGGGCTGGTGCTCTATTCACTGTGTCACGTAGCCACCCCTCTATTTCCTTTGAGATTTGCCTTGCAAAGAAGATGCAAGCTCTTTTGGTTTGGTTTTCAAGACCCTTTCTATATTGGTTTCAATTTACCTTTCAAGTCTTGTTTCCCAGTGGTACCCTTTGTATAGTCTAGCCAAATTATTCTAACCACTGTTTCCCAATTTCATGTCATACTCCTCTCGTGCCTCCATGTCTTTGCATAGTTCATCATTCAACCTGGAAAAGACTTCCCCATTCTAACATTCTTCTCGTGCTTTAAGGCCCAGCTCAGATGCTAACTGCTCCAAGAAGCCTCCCTTGATCAGCCTAGCTGGCAGTGATTCTCTCTCCTTGAATGGTCCAGGTTATGTGGTTTTTCACACTGCATCACTTTCTCACCTGCATTACAGTTATTTGTGCATTTGTCTCGCCTCTCCACTATACCCTTTGAAAGAAGGGGCTGGCTTATTTTTTTTCATCTTTGTCTTCCCAGCATTTAGCACATAGCAGGTGCTTAACAAACATTCCATCTCATTAGGCGTTCAATTGTAAACATTGGTGCCACTGTCTTTCTAGAACTTGGCCTGTTTGGTTTTGCAGTTATTCTGTTGCAGCTCTTCATTCAGCAGCTGCTTGGGCAGATTGCTTTTAGTCATTCAGCACTGTTTTCTTCCAGTCAGAAAAGATTGAAGATGATCATTTCAGTGATAACAGACATGCTACATTCCCAGAAATGTTTAAGACACCTTTTCTAGACCCTTCCCCATGTGGAGTTGGTAATAGAGTCCTAAACCCCAAACATGAGGGTACTAGCTGAGATCACACAGCAAGTAAGTGCCAGATTCCTGATTTTAACCCAGGCTCCTGCCTCTAAAGCCACTGCCACTAAATCCACTATTTCCACTACATTTTTGTGTCTCTCTAATACAAACATTCTGTACAATGGTAAAATACTTTTAGAGTTGGTTTTTTCTTGTTGAAAAAATGTATGGCATTGCTGCATTTACCCAATATCACACAAGGCCTCTATGACCTACTCACACAGATAGAGGTCATAGAAGTCTCTTCTTTGATTCCTATGACTGCTGGACAAAGCCCTCAGATCCATCATACAAACCACGGTGGTCTTTTCTACTTGAAGATGTAATCCAATTCAAAGGTGACAGTGAATATCAGTGTCCAACATGTATTAGACCATGAACATGACCAGTGCCCTAGATATTAGAAGCAATTGAATGAGAAAGATTACAACTATCAGGTCTAATCTTACCAAATATGGGATTCTTTACTAATTAATCAAGCATTTAATCTACTCATCATTCCATCTCAAGTATTCTTGGGGTTTTAATTTATTTTATTATTTTTAATTTATTTTATTTTCAGTTACAAATTCTCTTCATTACCTACTTCCCCTCTCCTACCCATTAAAAAGGTAAGAAATATTTGTGTATGTAAAGTGCTTTGTAAACTTTGTAATAGTTATTATTGTGGTTGTTTTTATACCAGAGAACATTATACTTTTTGAATTACAGGGAGTGTCACATGAATTCTAATAAAATCTTCCAATGGTAGAAAGGTTTCTGAGCTCATTGGTGAATGGACTCATTTCATTAGTTTCTAAGGGGGATTACAATCAGAACTAGAATCAGCAATGGGCAGCATTTGTCCTAAGCAACATCTGGACTTAGGGAGGGAATGCTTCCTCTCCTCCCTCTCCCTTAAGTAAAGCCATAATGACAAGCCCTAGAGGCCTGCTCTACTGTGTGGCCCCCACAATGACTGCCCTAGCCAAAGGCTGTAGAGGCAGATCTCTCTCACACACACACACACACACACACACACACACACACACACACACTCACACTCTCTCTCTCTCTCTCTCTCTCTCTCTCTCTCTCTCTCTCTCTGTCTCTCTCTCTCTGTCTGTCTGTCTCTCTATCTGTACTACCTTCCCATAAGGGGACCTAAATCCATGTAAGGGATGAGGAGAAAGGGAACTCAGAGATTGATCACTCCTGTGAATGACTGAGGTAGACAGAAAACAAGTCATGGGAATTAAGGTGCATTAGGACCTGAAAGGCCAGGTTTTGGGGGGAGGAGAGGGTCAAGTAGTGACTGGGGTGAAGAAGAAGACTATGAGGCAGGTCCTATGCTTAATGAAAAGGCAGAAGAGTGACCCAGAGGTCCATAAATGACAGCAGTAAGAATCTGGAAAGGATGAAGGTATGGTTGCTGAGTGATGGTGGCAAATATGAAAGTGGCAGTGGGATACAGGGAGTATGCCAATAATTCCACCTGACACTGGAGGTGAGAAAAGAGGTCAGCAGGCCTTGGAATGGAAGTCAAGAAACATTTTTCATAGGAATCACAGATCACAAGTCAAAGGATTACAGATGCAGGACTAGAAGAGATCTCCAAGCTCACCTGGTCCAAGGATCTCATTACAGCCGGGATGACTGCTTTGCTCAAGGTCACACAGAGAGTAAGTGGCAGAGCAGGGATCCAATTTTCAGTCTCATGATAGCAAAGTAATCAATCCTTCCTTTGCATCATGTTGCCTCTTTAAGAAGAAAGCTAACTTCAGAGAGAACCAGGCAATGGGAGGAATGTGAAAGGAAGAGATCTAAGATGAAAGGGATCCTAACAAGAGAGGATGTTTCCAGACACCATAGTGAAAAGGGAAAGCAGAGGAAAACTGGGTTAATTGAGACAACTGGGGCGAGGGCAGCAAGCAATCAGCATGTGCTTCCTTTGCCTTTCTCCTGGACATCTTGTATGATGTAGCTCCTCTTATGAGACGTCAAGCCTGTAGGAGATAGTTTGGCCATATGACCCTTAGAGAGGACGATCAAGGTGGAGGCCAGCAAGGGGAGGAGCCTCTTGGGCTTGCCAGGGTTTTACTAAGGGGGGCAGAGAGGAAGCATACCTTCCATCTCTCTAGATGTAAGGACAAAGTCCCAGCCATCCTGCCCATTGCTAATTCTAACTCAACTTTAATACCCTCCCGACACTAATAGAATAAGTCAATTCACCACTGCATTGGAATCCTTTTGCAATTGGATGATTTTTATCAAAATTCATGTGTCTTTTCCTATATTCCAGAAAGTAGTATTCACTGGTATAACAATAATAATAAATAATAAAATTAATTTATTCCTTATGCTGGAATTCCTAGTTATATCCCTATTTACATTTATGAACTGAACTTTTGAAATTAAATTCTCGTAACTTGAAATTCCTCTCTTACTGCAAGACACAACTCAGGCACCATTTCTGTGAAGCTGTCACTGAAACTCCCAACTGAGAAGTTTTTCAGTGATCTAAATATTTCAATCACTAGCTCATGGGGAAAAGAATGTTCACCTTTGGTAGATATTTTCAATCTAAAATTAAAATTATTTTTCATTTTTGTTTGGTGATTTAGCCAAGTGCAAAATGTTTATTCCTCTGCAGTATTTGTCTCTGAATGCTCTACTTGGCTAACATGATGGTAGAGGAGCTTAATGGCACAACTGTTTCTAGCCCACCACTTCCCACTAGTGAAGTATTCAATCCCTCTGAATATTTTTTATGACATTCTGTTTGTGCACAGAGTTTAACAGGTTCATTAGTTACTCCAACCACACCCCACAGGCAAAACAAACCCAACTAAATGCTAATCAAGGGAGGGAATCAAAGCCAAATTCATTAGACTTTCCATTCCTAAGGGTATCAGGAATCAATTTGGTCTGTGAGAGGCTGAATAAAAACAATGGAATCTGTATCAAATGAATATTAACATTTTCCAGGCACAAATTACATTGAATAGAGAACAGTTGAAGATGGTGTTTTGATAATTTTAAAGAAATTATACCTCTCTAAAAAATTTATCCAAAGGATAAATTCAAATGCAATAGAATAGGTTTTAATTGAAAGGCAATGTAGTCCAATGGAAGGAATTGGCTTCAAAAGACCTGGGTTCAAATTCTGGCTGCCATTATAACCACTTGTGTGACCTTGGCAAGTCACTTAATCTTTCTTGGTTTCAGTTTCTTCAACTGTAAAATGAGGGGGTTGGCTTAGGATTCTAGTTTTTGACAACTAAGTATTTGCTATTTCAAACACTATCAATGTTATATCAACTTAAGTTTCACAAAACCCTTTCCTCCCAGCATCCCTGTGTGACAGCCCATTTTGCAAATGAAAAACAGGATCAGAGAAGTTTGACTAGCACCAGATCTATGGCATCAAAGCTGGGAAGTGATTCCAAGATTCCTTAGAGTCCAGGACTCTCTGTTAGATTATGATATCTCCCACAATACTAGCATTTATTCAGCCCTTCTAGGTTTGCAAAGCACTTCACATGTTATCTCCTTTGAAATTCACAATAATCTGGAGAGGGAGGTACTATTATTGTCTCCATTTTACAGCTGAGAAAAATGAAACTCTAGTAAATGTCAGAGGTAGGATTTGAACTCAGGTCTTCCTGATTGCAAATCCAGCAATCTATCCACCATGCCTGCCAACCGTCCTTTAAACTGATATTCTTTATTTTTTTTTTGCCTTTTGGAGGGCAATTGGGATTAAGTAACTTGCCCAAGGTTACACAGTTAGTTTTTTGTGTGTAGGTGTTAAGTGTCTGAGGCCAGAACCGAACTCAGGTCCTCCTGACTCCGGGGCCGGCACTTTACTCACTGTGCCACCTAGCCGCCCCAACTGATATTCTTTATTACCAGAATGATTATTAATGTTTTAAAGAAGAAACAAATAAAAGTGACTAGTTGAAGAAAATTCAAATTTCAAAAGAAAAACGTATTAAAAACTTGATATCATATTTATAAAAATATTTTGGAGGAGGGGTGAGGTGTTTCCAACTTGTGATGAGTTTATCTATATAGGGAACTCTCAGTGTGGAAGTCTTTTCTAAACAGTGGAGAAAGGACAGCTGCTTGTATTTTATTGTCTGAAAGATTTTTCTGGGACTCGAAGAAGCTTGTGACTGACTTCCTCATGGGCATAGAGTTTGGTCACAAATTGAATTTGAAGTCAGTCCTTCCTGTTTTCAAGGCAAAACCTCTACTGACTGGGTTGGGCTGCCCCACTGGGTAGATTTATCAAAGAAATGCCTGCTATAAAATTCAATAACTCACAGGTTCATAGGATCAGGGATTTAGAGATGAAAGGGGCCTCAGAGGCCACCTGTCCTGACCTCCTCATTTGTTCGTTTGGCTGGTAAGTGACTTGCACAAGGTCACACAGGTCATATGGGCAGAGTTCAGATTTAAATCTAGGTCTCCCTGACTCCAATGCTCTTTCCTTTGTACTTCTACTCTGTGATGGCTGGATTGCTGGGACACTCAGATTCAACTGCTTTCCTCGGTCTATATTTCCACCCATCTATTTTTATTCCTCATATTCTTCTTATTCAGTCAACAGTCAATAAGCATTTATTGAACACCTACTATTCTTCTTATTCAGTCAACAGTCAATAAGCATTTATTAAACACCTACTATGTGTCAGGCTAAGAGCTAGGGATACAAATAAAGGCAAAAAACAGTCCCTATTCCCCAGAAGCTCACAATCTACTAAGAGAAACAGCATGCCAATGACTAGGTATATATGAGATATATATGGGATAAAGTGGAGACAATAATAGAAAATTTTGTGACTTAGTTCTGTTCAAATTTTTTTAATTTAGAAAGTACAATGAAATATGTATTTTATTTACATAAGGAAGAAATGGGAGATTTTAAAATCTATAGATTTCTGGATATGAACTTAGAATAGGAAAATGACATTGTAACCTATAAACATGATTCGAAACTCATTCTTTAGAGCTGACCCTCTCTATTAGCATACTTTAATGTGAAGACTAATTCACAGAAAGCATTTTAATACATCAATTTATCATCACATAATATGAGAGTGCCTATGGTATCAAGAAAATGTGAGAACTTTTAAGACACTGTATACTTGCAGGACTTATGAAGACCTTGAACATGGTAAAGCCATCTCTCACAATCAGACCAGTCTAACAATATTATGATTTATAACTCCTAGCAGCAGAAAGCATATCAAAATGCAGATTTTACGGGCAACACATTGCTCCACGTATTTCAACAAGATGATACCAGCATGTTGGGGTGTACGGGTATTCCAGAAAGACTAGTACCTCTGGCATGAGAGCTTGCCAAGCCCTTCTCAGGGCTGCTCATCCAACTTTGGTGTCCACTAGTCACCAAGCTCTCACCTGGAGTTCCAAAAGGCTGTAGCATGTGCAGCATCTCCACAGGCAGGCTAAACCAGGTTGAGGGCAATGATACATCTCTAACCCATTGGCAAATTAGGGAAATATCTATCCCAAGTCCATGAAGACCTCCCCTAGCAGAATGGGTAGATGAAAACAATTTGTTCCAATAGCCACGAAGGCAGCTTAAGCAAGTACCATGGAGTGCTTAGAGTTTGGACAGACATCAAAAACATCAAGCTTCCCCGACCCTCACCAGTCTTGATTTTTGCCCTTCCACTGGTCTTTGATGACCCTGAAAACTCTGCCTTTCTTAACAACAACAGCTATGTTAGCATTAAAGATGGCAATCATGAGACACAACAACTGTAAATTTTTTTTAGTATTCATACTGTGATGTGATTTTTATCTAGAAAAAGGTTCTTGCTAACTTACAAATCCCAATTACAAGAAAAAATGTCATCTTAATTAACATAAAGAATTATCAAGCACCAGAATGTGCTAGGTATGGAACAGAATAATCAATGAGTCAGAAGGACAATTCCCAAGTTCAAAAAGATAACTTTTATACACCCAGTCAATGACCTGTCCCACTGCCTACCCCAGGAACATATTTCTGCTTTTGTTTATTCTTCTACGCAAACAGAAGAGCATTTTGCTATTCATCCTACAACACATCTATCCCTTTTGTACAGTGAGTAATTCCAACATTAGTTATCTAAGCAAATATCAACTCAAATGGTAATACTTGGGTTATAACAGCAGTGGGTCATTTAGAATTAGAGATACAGAGAACACAAGAAAATGTCAGTGTCAAGCAGAGACTGAGAAGCTAGCAAAAATGGAAAGTATGCAAATTCACTATTAAAGTCTTTAGACAGGAGCTAAGATGATCAGAGGATCATAGAGCTATAGCTAGAAGGAAACTAAAAGGTAATCTAGTCTAAACCCCTCATTTTACAAAAGAGAAAGCTGAAACCCAGAAGAGTTAAGTAATTTGCCCCAAGTCACACAGACAGTAAAGTGAAAATTGGCAGAGATTTAGAAAATTCAAGCTTATTTTGGAAATTTCTTCCCACTCCAAGATTTTATAATTCAACTAGAAATACTTTACTATCACATACTTCAATATAATCACAATATCAATGACAGGGGTGCAAGTTCCCAATTTTTGCCTAACAATTAAATTGCTCATTTTTTAATAAAGCTGTACATAAATCTGTTCCATACATCAACATTACATTTTTACATTTTACCCTTTTTTTAATTTTAAAATTTTACATTTTTACCCTTTAAAAACAATCTCCTTGATCCAGGTCCTGCAAACACAACACTAATAACCATAGTGCACACAACATCCACACCCAGGGGATTTCAGTTTACTTTGTCTTCTCTAGGGCAAATAGTTACCAGATTAAAGTATTAACAAAAGAAGATGCTGACATATTAATCCTGTTCTAACTGTGACAGTTGTTCATCCCAAACATAGGACCTTCTAGATGGCTCCATGTGAATGAGAATGGAAATGGAAAAAGGGGGTTCTAAGTTTTTCATTCTATTTTAAAATATGTTTAAGAATTCTTGTGTAAATTTTTAAAAATAAAACTCTTGTTTTTATTAAAATATGCTACAATAAACCTTTTTTAAAATTTCCAAGGTGAAGTATTTGGAATAAAGGCAGAAGAGGGAGGGAAAAAAGAGAAAGAGAGAAAGACTAACAAAAACTCCACAATTGTGTGATTTTCTCATCATTAATTACCATATGGCTCCAATTAAAAACATATTTCCTAAAACAGGGCCAAAGTACTATTGTACTTACTACATTCTCACAAACATTTTTTTTTTCTGAGAAAATGTGACAGTTTCTAATTCAAAAGATGCAAAATCCTTTGCCTTAATAAACACAGTTCCAATGTGGGATCTCAGAGGTGATGGAGGGCAAATCAATAATACACCTGTCCCTAGAATGGGGCTGGTTGGTGGTGCAGTGGATAGAGTGCCAGACCTGGAGTCAGCAATACTCAATTTTCTGAGTTCAAACCTGGCTTCAGGCACTTACTAGCTGTGTGACCCTGGGCAAGTCACCTAACTGTTCGCTAATCTGTAAAATCAGCTGGAGAAGGAAATGGCAAACCACTCCAGTATCTTTGCAAAGAAAACCTCACAAGGGGTCATGAAGAGTCAGACATGACTGATAACAACTAAACAACAACAAAAGAATGACCCCACTTTTCAGGTAAGCATAGTCATTTGTTTAAATGGGCAGAAGTAGCTGATATTTGAAAGTATATATATAATAAGAAAGTATATATAATAATATATAATAATTTTATATATATAAAGTCTTGGCTCAATTTCTTCAGCTTCCATATTCTCCTCCTCCAATTCACCTCAGTTGTACACAGAGATGAACTCACCCTTGATCTTGCCAACACCGACAAATACTTCACTTCCATATGAAAACCTATGAAATTACCTCATTTGACCATAATTTCCTATCTTGCCATCTCTCTATGCTTCATCACTCCTATACCTTTTCTTCCTCCCCACCAGGTACCTCCAATTCCAACATTCCTAAGTAGCTTTCCAGGATATCACCTCTGCTCCCACTTCATTCTCCTCCTTTCCCAGTCTCACTCATCAGCCAGTTCAGTTCTACACTGTCCTCTGCTCTCAAATTCCTTGCTTCAATATCCCATGACTAAGCTACTGCCATCATCTGCCTCCTCCACTCCTACTCACATGCAACTGAATAAAGTTGGAAGAAATCATCCAACTGAGCTGACTGGTTCCAAATTTACATCATATAATTTCAACTGGACCCTCACAGTATCAAGTCAATTCTTTTACACCTCCTTAACTGAATCTATTTCATTCCCCAGAGCCCCGTCTCAAACCTCTTCTCTTAGCAAATCTCCATAACCTATTCCATTCCCAACCTCTTAGCTAAGGATGCTACCTCATACTTTATTGAGAAAATACAGTCGATTTACCATGAGCTGTCTCTTCTCCAACTCTTTAATCAAGACTATCTCTAAAGTGCTTAGTACATAGTAGGTACTCTATAAAAGCTTGTTTACTTTCCTTCCATTCCCTCTTAAAATACCTTATCAAAAATTCTGTTTGTTCCAACTTTATTCCATTCCCTGAAAAAGAAGTGACCCTTCTCACGAAGGTTAAGAATATACTCTAAATATATTCTAAATCTCCTCTCTCCCATCTGTCTTCTCTAGCTGATTGCTCCCAACAATTATCTCTAGGCTTTAATCTTTAATCTCTTCCCAACTAGTGATTCCCTTCTTCATAGCTAAAAACAATGTCCTTGGACCTTCCCTAGACTTTACTTTACTATCATCCCCTATATCACCTTCACAGTCATACTTAAAAAAGAAAAAAGCTCTGCACTCTTTGTTTCCATTTCCTCTCCATTCAATCATTCCTTAACACTGCAGTCTGATGTCTGACTTCCGCATGTAACTGCAGCTGTCCTCTCCAACATTACCACCTGCCAAATCCGACCACCTTTTTTAGTCCTGATCTTATAGCAATTCTCCTCCTGGATACTCACTTCTCTGGATTTTCATGACAGTCCTCCTTTTGGTCCTTCTCCTTGCTATCAACCCCTTCTTTGTCTCCTTAGCTGATTCATCATCCATCTCATACCCATACCTGTAAGCATACTCCAAGGATCTCTCTTGGCCCCTATTCTCTTCTCACACTTGGTGACTTCAGCAGCATAAGTTCAATTACCATTTGTCAATAATCACCTCTATGTAGATGACTCAGATCTACATATCCAGCACTAGTCTCATTCCTGATCTTCAGTACCACACCAATTACTTACTGGACATTTTAGACTGGATGCCCTCTAACCATCTCAAATTCAACATGTCCAAAACAAGACTCAGCTTTTCCCAAAAAAATGCATCGCTCTTCTGAATTTCCTTCCTACCACCTACCATTCCATTCAGGTTTATAATCTCAGCCTTATCAAGTACTCCTCAGCTCTCCCTTGGCCCACATATCCATTCAGTTGGAAAATCTTTTTTTCTACTTTCACAACAGCTCTGGCATCTGATACCTTCTCTCCATTCACTCTAGTTCAGGCCCTCATCATCTCAAAGTATTGATGTTTGTCCTTTGTTTTGAAGAGGACCATTGGCATCGCAGAGTGATAACTGGCATGTGAACAGGATTTAAGGGAGACAGAGTTGCACAAAGTTCCTCACTCTCTCTTCTAGAGACACTTAAGTCCAGGGCCAGGACAAAAGTTAAGATGTGTAAGATAATGGCCTGGGATGCAGTGGATGACCTTGGCTTCTTCAATGTCTGATCAAGCTCTAAGCACTCCACAGCACCTTCTTCAGCTGCTTTCATGGCCATTAGAATTGTTCTCCTCTGTTCATCCCACCCAAGAGAAGTCTTCACATGCTTGAGATAGACAACCCTCTAACTCACCAACACGTTTGAGGCCTGTAGGTTACCCTCAACCTGATTTATCTGGTCTGCCAAGACGGTTTTACACAGGTATGGTCCCTGCTCATGCTACACCTTCTTGAAGCCACTGGTGAGAGTTGGGTGACAGCCCTAAAGAGGGCTTAGCAAGTCCTCACACTAAAGCATTACAATCACTGTCATCATTCTCCTTTTCTCATGTCTCTCTTCACTCCAATCTATCCACCACTCAGTTGCTAAAGCAATTTCCATTAAGTACAGACAACAGTCAGTAAACTTTTAAGGGCCAGGAAATGCAATGAGTGACAGAATGCAAGAGGAGAAAAAGTCCCTGTCCTCAAGGAGCTCACAATCTAATGGGGGTAACAACAAGTAAACAAATATGTACAAATAAGCTATATGGAGGAAAGAGAAGAAATAATTAACAGAGGGAAGGCACTAAGATTAAGAGGAACTGAGAAAGCCTTCTTGTAGAAGATGGGATTTTAATTGGAACTTAAAGGAAGCCAGGGAAGCCAGTAGGCAGAGGTGAGAAAGCAAAGCACTCCAGGCATGGTGGACAAGCAGAGAAAATGCTGGTCTGACCATGTTTCTCCCCTACTGGATAAATGACTGCATTGGACATCTAGGGTCAAGCATGAACTCTTCTCTTTGACATATAAAGCCCTTTATTACCTGGCTTCAACTTATTTTCGCAGGTTTATTATACATTGTCCCCTTCTCTGTACTCTACAATCCAGCCCGATTGGCTTTCTTGCTGTTCCCCACCCAGCACATTCCATCTGGAAACTTTATCACTGGCTATGCGTCCCTGAATAGAAAGTTTTCCTTCTGTCTTTACTGACATCTTTTAGAATTCTCAGTTTCCTTCAGCAATCAAATGGCTGGAGCATTACTGTCAATACCAAGTCTTTTTTAATAGCCCTTCTGCCCAGCTTCTAGTGCCTAGGTTCCACAAAATTACCTTGTATTTGTTTTGCATATATTTTGTACATATGTGTGTATATATACACACATACATACATATAAATATATCCTTATATACACATATACATACATACCTATGTTTGTGTATAGATGTGTGTATGTATATATATAGATATATGAATGAATATGTTATCTTCCAGACAGAAGAGTAGAAATTCCTTGAGGGAAAGGATTATGATTTTTGAATCTTGAGTGTTTTCCACAGTGCCTGGCACATGGTCAGCATTCAGTACATGCTGATTAATTGTTGATTTTTATGTAACATTTCTCAATCTGTGTGTATAAAGAACACTGGAGCAGGAGTCAGAAAACCATAGCGTCTTGCCCCACTCCCATTTCACCCCACCAACCCCACTTTTTAGACATGAAGGTCAAGAAAGCCTTTACAGCATAGGATCCTACATCTACAGTTGGTCCAAATCTCTCAAGAACAGCAGGATCAAGTGTGATAGTAATGGAATATAAAGATCCCCCTGTATTGGCTTGGTTTTCAAATTGATTGTGTTAAAACCCAGAGTTTGTTAATCCCACCTGTGGGATGGACTTGTTGACGTGAAAAAGAGAGTCCTGAACTGAGAGGAGCTGGTGATGTAGATTTGGAGAGACACAGGAGAAAGGCAGAAGAACTTTTTGGAAGCAGCACCTTTGGAGGCAGAGAGAGACTGAGAGGATTGCTGAGGGCCACTTTGAATTGCCCTGGACTTTTGAGACCTGCCCCCGGAGCTGCCAAGGACTGAGGAGACATGGCTGTTTCGCTGGCACTTTGTCTGTCTGTTTTGATGTTGTTTTGCCAGATTTGTCCACTGGTGAAAGACAGTCCTGTTGTTGAAGAAGTCCTGGAACCTGGCTGTTGGCTAAGAGCTCCTGAGACTGTCCTGCAGACAGAGAGTGAATACTGTCCACTGGTGAAGGACAGTGCTGTTGTTGCAGGGGTCTGGGAACCTTTCTGTTGGTTCAGAGCTACTGAGACTGTCCTGCAGACAGAGAGTGAATACTGTCCACTGGTGAAGGACAGTGCTGTTGTTGCAGGGGTCTGGGAACCTTTCTGTTGGTTCAGAAGCCCTGAAGAAGGATTTTCTTGTTGTATGTTTACAGAAATCCTGGGAGAGGGTTTTGCTAATGTTTTCAGGGGTTCTAGGACTGTTCTGCAGACAGAGGATGAATTAATGAAGAGACTGGCAATGTATCTTGTGGCCTTGCTAAGCCTTGTCTCCCCAGAAACAAAGATTGCTGAGAACTTGCCTGTGTCAAGATGAAGAAAAGACCTCCATTTGGGTATTAAGTGCTGTGCTTAAACTTGTAACTCTGGGGCAGATTCAACTGTGATCCAGGGGTGGGGAACTTTTGACCCTTTTGTGTTCTATGGTTGAACAAATTAATGTACTTTACTTATGTTTGGAAACTAAACTCCATTTGAGAAGAGGGGTTTTGTGATGGACTAAATGAAGGTACAGCCTAGGGGTGGAGTAGTATTTAGAACAGGGACTTTGTAATTGATTGAATGAATGGAAGGTCCTGGGGTGGGGTAGTACTTGGAGATTATTTAATCACACTTAGTAAATGCTGTATTTTGAATGATGTCATGTTTTGATCTTCTCTGTTCTTAATTTGTTACTGAATAAAATGGAGAGCACCTATGCTGGTATTTTGAACCTTGGGAAGTTGCCTTTCCTTGGCATTACATTACATCAAGCTGAGCAGAACAGTGTCTCCCACTTAAAAATATCTCCACCACTGTCTATTACGATATCTGAAGTCCTACCATTATGGATTCATTCCCTCTTGTACTCAAATCCGACCTTACACATGACACACTAGCTGTGTGACCTTGGGAAGTCACTTAACCCCAATTACCTTGACTTCCCTCCTCAAAAAAGAAAATCTCCTAATAAATGAAAATAACCCTACAACTATTCTACCTCATCAGTCACTGTTCTAGAATATACCAAGAGAGCAATGAGGAGTGTGAGAGGGCTGGAAGCTGTGTCATGCAAAGGCTGTTTTAAGGAAATACATATTCTAACTTGGAAAAGTGAAGACTTAGGGGGCAAAGTTAGATCTTTTGTAGAAGATAAACTACTGAAAGGCATTTGTATGAAAGAAGTAATAGTAATAATTCAGCATGTATAGTAGAACTTAGACCAATGGGTAGAAAATATTAATCGTCAAGGTACCATCATGGTATTATATTTAAGAAGTCAAGTTCAAATCCCACTTACTGGGTGACTTTGTTTCCCTTTCTTGAGCCTCAGTTTCTACATTATAAAATGAGAATGCTACAAGAAGATAAAACTGTGAAAACCAGAAGGCAATTTGGCATAAAATACACTTAATCCAGCTTCTTATAACATGGCATGATATATTCCACATGGACAAACTATGTAATATAAAAAGTTGAGAATGAAAGGTCATATATTTCACAACTATAGATAGTTAAAGAATCCACAACCAGATCTAGGATAGAGGAGATTAGAAAAGACAAAATAGACTATTTCAATTATGTAAAATTTTTAAAGGTCTGGCATAAAGCAAATAAATGTAGAAAGTCAAAAGAAAATAAGTGGACTGAGGAAAAATTATGTCATAAAAAATCTCACAAAAATCTATGGTGAATGATGAATCTTAAGAGCTTTCATCAAGAAATCAAGCGATGCAAAGATATGAAGAATTAGTCTTCTGAAAAAAGAATCAACAATTATCTAAAAAATTGTTCAAAATGACTAAAAAACAGAAAAAGATAATTATAACAGTTCTGAAGCATCCCATCACATCTATCAAATTAGCTAGGGTGATAAAAGACAAAAAAATATTCAATGTTGGAAAGGTTATGGGGAAGGCAAGCTAATCTGATGAATTGGTCTGGCCATACCAGAAACTCATTTGGAATTTTACAAGAAAAATTACTCTTGTTCATTTCTTTTAATCCAGTGATTTCAATAACAGAAATAAAGGTTCCATGTAAGCAAAATATACAAAGTAACACTATTTTCAATAGTAAAAAACTAGAAGCAAACCATGTTGCCCAACCCCTGGGGAATGGCTATGCAAATTGTGTTATAAGAATGTAATAAAATATTGTGCCACACTGAATAACAAATTAAGGAATTCAAAGAAACTGTGGAAAACTTATAAAAAAATGATGCATAGTACAGAATGTAGAAACAAAAAATATACACAATGACTACAAAACATAAATGAAGACCACCAAAAGCCAACAAAACTCAAGTCAAATACAATGGTCGATATTGGTTCCATAGTAATAAAGTTACCTTTTCTGTTAACAAACCAGAAACTAAACATAGTTGATCTTACTCACTGTAAGCTATTGGACTACACTGTTTTTATGGTTATGTCCTATTTGGTGAGGGGATGAGGACAAAGAGTAATTAGGGAGTGAATGTATACAGTATGTATATATTTTTTAAAAATTAATAAAAAACAAAATTGGTTCAGAATAGATTACTTCTTAGGCAGCTTTTTGTTCTAAAGATCTATGAATCTTAGTTGTAATAATTCAGATTTCAGTTCAATATAAGGAAGAACTTCCTAGTAATCAGAGTTATACAAAAATAGAATGATCTGCCACAGAAGAAACATTAGAGTTCCTTGTCAAAGAAATTGTTCAAGCAGAGCTGGAACACTTGTCTAAGATACTGGGTTCATGCTTTAGTTTAGTGTTGGATTAGATGGATTCTATTTTTTTTTTTCAAATTCTATGATTCTCAGTAATCTGTAAGCAAAGATTAGCATATAGCTAGCTGAAAATAGGGCCTTCTAGGAAAAGGGCTTTGGGAGGGGTGATGGGAAACCAAAAAAAGAAGAAAGGGAGGTTACCAGGGATCCAGAATTTTGTCTAATAGGAGCAGACCTAGTGACAAAGCCCAGTTAATTTCAACCTAATTTGTTGTTTCAACCTCCAATTGTAGGAAAAATAGTAGCTCAAGAAAGGACAAGGAAAAAAGCAGAAGCGGAAGACTTGAGAGGTAAAAGGAGAAGGTGATTTAACTTATGCTAATTGTTAGATGCTTCCTTCATATTCCCTGGCAATTCTGCAATACATGATTAAATCAGAAAATGCTTGCCTGACAAACTGTTGGAATATTGATTACTCTCCTTTTTCACTTTAATTGGATGGGAGGGAGGCGTGGAGCAGGAGGAGACAAGCCTGAGTTACAACAATGCTGAAATCATATTATGTAATGAACATATAAAGTCCATAAGCTGTTTACCATGTTTATTACTATTTATAATCTACACTAAACATTTCTTAAATTGATGTCCTTTTAAATCATGAATTTTCTTTAAAAACTTCTTATTTATAACTCAATAAAGACCACAATGTACAACAATTTTTCAAACACATCTTTAAATTCCTCTAAAGCTGAATTACTTTCCAACATAAAAATCAGCAATAAACACTTCAGAATCTAAAACTGTCAGCCTATTTTAATAGATGAAGTCTGCAGAGATACGCCTTGCTGAGTAATATTGATCCCACTTAACAAGCGTTTATTGGATTTTAAGAGGCTCAGAGTATATGTCTGGGTCACACAGAATGGTAAAGTACCCATGTTCTGACATGTCGTAAAAATATGCTGTTTAAATTCACAGGAGTTTTTAACCTAATCATCAAGCTATAACACTTGTGTTTCTAATTTTCAAATTAAAATCTGATTAAAAGTCTGGAGGAAAAACAAATATTACACCTCCATAATAACTGTATATTTTTCCCTTCCATTAAATTTTATTTTGTTTTTAGTTCTAAATTCTCTCCCCCATCCATTGAGAAGGCAAAAAAATATATTTATAGCCCCAATAATAACTTTAAATTGGCAAATTAAGCTCTAAAATCAGTCTAAGAATTTTATAGTTAGAAGGGACTTAAAAGATTATCTCTGCCAACATCTTAATTTTACAGATGAGGTAAGAGGCCAGAATGGTAATTTGCCCAGTGATATACCCAGTAAAAGGCAGAGCTGGAGCTCTCAGGGTTTATAAATATAAATGCATTTATTTATGCATTATTTAAAGAACCCTAATATATGACTATATTTATTTTTGAACATTTTAAACTATATCTGGGGTTTCTTAGGAACTCTCTAATGAAAAAATATACGCTACCAGTTTAATTCTTTACATGCCCTGAAACTTAACAGTCAGAGAAAGCTTTCTGTGGCACTGAAACATTAGTGACTTACCCAAGGTCAAAGGTTGTAGTTTGTCCTTCATTCTGAAGAGGACCCTGACATTGGGAAGATGATGCCATTGACATACAAATGAATTGGATTTAAATGAGGGAGGGCTGTGCAAAGTCAACAGCCTCACTTTCTCCTCCAGAGCCATCTGGGTCCAGGGGCCAGGACAATTGGAGATGGCTCTGGATGCAGTGGGAGACCTTGGTCTCTTTAAGCTAAGGTTTTTAAGAGGTCTCAGTCAAATTGAGGCAACGCCCACTCTGTGAATAAGGCTAGGTAAGAAGTGAGGCAGAGAATGGTCTCTTTACCTAATCAAAAAAAATCAGTCTAGGAAGAGAAAACCCTCAGGGTTTCTGGCCAAAACAGAAACAGCTGCTGTTTACATTCACTCTGAGCCAATCAGGGCCAGAACAATGACCAAGTGGAGCTTGGGCTGGGACCTACTGTGGATCAATCAATGAGAGCCAAAATGATTTGGGTTTAAGGCGTGGTCCTTAAGGAAAAAAAGGTTTGACCCAAGGTCCAACATAGAACCTGAACCCCGGTCCTCTTGACATGGAAGCCAACTTTAATCACTATGCCACACTGTCTCTCATAAAGTGTGTATAGTATATTAAAATACAACTCCAACATATTACAGTTGTAATCTTAACCTTCCTATAACTATTTTGTTTGATATCATTAATAAACAATAACTGAATATTTAATGAACAATTTATTCGGCACATCAGAATTTAGAATGACTTGGGGGGAAGGAGACTGAGAAAGTTCAAGTTCCTTTTAAAAACTGTCTAAAAATGTTTTACCTTCTTTTCCTCTTTATGTAAATTTCCCCATAGCAAACAAAAGCATTAAAAAATCATTCTGTAATCTATTTTTCCCCCCAAAATAACTGCTGTTGAAATAAGCAAAAATGTGTCAGGCACTGTGTTAGCTATGCACTAAAGATATGAAGGTAAAAATGAAACAAGTTTCCCCTTAAGGAGCTCGCATTTGAATAAAAGTAGGTGCTATAGAACACAGGGTGGTTTGGGGAGGGGAGGCACTAGCAGCTGGAATGCACTCCTTCCTCACCTCTGACTTTTAGAAACACCTGTCAGGTAGTATTCTTTTGTTTTTTGGAGGGAGGAAAGCAAGGCAATTGTGGTTAAGTGACTTGCCCAAGGTCACACAGCTAGTAAGTATGTCAAGTGTCTGAGGCCAAATTTGAACTCAGCTCCTCCTAACTCCAGGGGCTGGTGCTCTATTCACTTCACCACTGCTATGCCACATTTTTCAGGTGATGTTCTTGAACTGTCTTTTTTTTCCTTCTTTTTAATTATGAATTTAATAATCAGCAACAATCACAAACATTATGAGACACAAAAAACAAAGAAGAGAACTGTGTAACTCTCAACTCCCATAACCTTTTTTTTTGGAGGAAATACAGACAGCTATATAGCACAATGAAGAGAACAAAATACATGGAGATAAGAAGGCCTGAGTTCAAATCCTGCCTTGGATACTTACTAGTTGTGTGACCTTAGTAAATCACTTAACCTCTCTCAGCCTCAGTTTCCTTATCTATAAAAGGGGGATAAAAATAGCACTGCTTTCCCAGGGTTGTGAGGGCCAAATTTATACACACACATGTAAGTAAATATTAATATGATGAATTAATATAATGAACTGTCTTTAAGAACACCAGGGTTTCTAAGAGTCAGAGATGATAAGGGAGTAGTACATTCCAGGAAAGGGGGGTAGTCAGAGCAAAGACACAGAAATGAGGGATGGATAACTCTGTGTTAGGAACTGTATAGAAGATGGATTGGAGCAGTGAGAGGCTTTCGGCAGGGAGACCAAGGAGGACTATTTGCAGAAAGATGATGAAGGCCTGAACTCAGGTGGTGGCTGTGTTGAGGGAAGAGGAGGGGACATTGACCACAGACTTTGTGGAGACTGAAACAAGATTTGGCAACTGAATGGTTATGTGAGTTGAGAGTGGTAGGTTGACGATGACACCAAGGTTGAAATTTGAGTAACCAGAAGAAATATGATGCCTGCCACTGTAACGAGGAAATTTAGAAGACGCATATGGGGGTGGCAGAGAGCAGGAATGGAAGCTAATTAATTCTGGTTTGAACATATTTAGTTTTAGATGATTACAGAACATCCAGTTTGAAAATTCTAATAATTAGCTGGTGAAATGGAACTAGAGAGTTCAGACATGGGACTGGATAGACTGAATAGATAAGTGAATCATTTGCATAAAGGTAATTAAATCCATGGTAGCTGAGAAGGTCATCAACAGACAGAATACACAGAAGAGTCTAGGTCCTAGGGAAAGCCTTGAGTGCACCCATAAATAGGAGGTTTGTCATCAGTGATAAACCAACAAAGAAGTCTTAGGAGGATCAGTAAGACAGGTAGGAGAAGAAGTAGGAGAAGAATGTCCCAAGAGGAGAGAGTATTCAGGAGGAGAGAGTGGTCAACAGTGCCAAATATAGCAGTGGTCAAAAATATTGAAGAATGAAAAAGGCCATTAGATTTGACAGTTAGATAATAAAAATAATCAATAACAATAATAAATAGCAATATAACATATATAACTATAAACATAGTTATATATGTTATATTATATATAGTTATATATGTTATTATATAACTATATAATAATAGCTAATAATACTGCTTACTATGTGGCACAAATATTATCTTATTTGATGCTCACAACAATCCTGTGTGAAGGTAGGAACTGTTATTATCCTCATTTCATGATGAGGAAAGTTAGGCAAACAGGGGTTATGTGACTTGCCCGGGGTTAAAAAAACCAGTTAGTAATCTGAGGTCAGATGTGAACTCAGCTGTTTTTGAGTCCAAGGCCCCGATGTTCTATCCATTGAATCACCAATAACTTTGGGAGATCAGTTGCAGTTCAGTGACAAGGTCAGAAGTCAGATTTCAAAGGGTGAAGATGTGAGTGAATGGAGAGGAAGTAGATATGCAGCTTGTTTTTTCAGGAGTTTGGTAGGCAAAGGAAGAAGAAATATAAGATGACTATTTGCCAGTATGGCAGGGTCTGGTGAGGGTTTTTAAGGATGAAGGGTGGGAAGTTTGGACATACTTGTGGGCAGCATCAGTTCCAACAGGTAAGAGGAGCACTGGATGACAGTATCCAGAGGGAGAGGACAGTCAGCAGAGTCAAGGTCGGCCAAGAAGTCAAGGGGAATAAGGAGTGAGGAAAATCCATTACATTTGGTGGTCAGGAGATCTCTGGTTTTGAGTGCTGACTGTAAGAAATAAAATTAGAGAAGATGTGGAGGGCTCAAGCTTAGATGGCTTTTTAAAGGAGTTTGGACAAGAAGGGAAGGAGAGATAAAGAGCAATAGTTAGGTATAACAATCTACTAAGTGGTTTGTTTTTTGAGGTTGTTTTTTTTTGAAGAAGGGGCAGACTTGGATTTGTTCATAAGCAACACAGAAAAATAGGGAGAGATCAAAGATTAGAGATACCAGGGGGATGATGGTAGGAACAATCTGCTAGTGATTGTGGGAGAGGAATAGGATTAAAGGCACATGTAGAAGAGCTGGCCTTGGGGAAGGGCCCCTTTATCAAAGAAAGTAGTAAAAAGGGGAAATGGTCAATAAGGATGTCAAGGAGTTATGGGAAGAGGAGAAGGGAAGAAAGCCTTAAGTGGACACTCAATTTTTCTCGCAAAGTATGAGGTGAGGACCTTGAAGAGGAAAGAAGTTCAGGAGATAGGATGCTTGTTGGAGGCTTGAGAAGAGAAGAAAAAAGACTGGAACAACCATTATGGAGAGAGGGATAGAGAATATCTAAAAATCTGATGACATTATTAAAGGTTTTAACTGTAAATGTTTGAAAAGCAGAAATCTTGCCCTGAATATGTTTCTCTTGTTCATCTTGTCTTTGTTCTGTTCCTCTCCTACCCACGGCAATGGTAAAAGGGAAAAGAAGTTAGGAGGCAAAGGAAAGCCATAAAACACATATTTTTCTTTAATTTGGAAATGTGTGTGGACTAAATGGATGTGACCCTACCTACCCACACATTCATCTTGGTTTGGTTTGGTTTTCTTTTAAAAATACACAAACTGACAGTGCTTAGCACAGTGCCCACCACTTAACATAGTGCCTGGCAAATAGTAAGTGCTTAATAAATGCTTGCCTAATAAATGGTGGACAGACAAAGGGCTATAAATAAGTATATACCCTTTGACCCAACAATACCACTTCTAAGGCTGTATCCCAAAATGATCATAGAAGCGGAAAAAGGACACACATGTACAAAAATATTTATAGCAGCTCTTTTTGTGGTAGCAAAGAATTGGAAATCAAGGGGATGTCTACCAATTGGGGAATGGTTAAACAAGTTGTGGCATATAAAGGTTAAGGAATACTATTGTGCTATAAGAAATGAGGAGCAGAAGGAGTTCATAATAACCTGGAGACACTTATATAAACTGATGTTGAGTGAGGAGAGCAGAACCAGGAGAACTTTGTACACAATTACAGACACAACGTATATGTGATGACTAACTTTGATAGACTGGGCTCCTCTCGGCAATGCAAGGCTATAAGCCAACTCCAAAAGACTCAGGATGGAAAGGGCTATCCATATCCAGAGAAAGAACTACAGAGTCTGAATGCAGGTTGAAGCAAACTACTTACTCTCTTTTGTTTTGTTTTGTTTCTTTTTGCTCATTGCTCACTCCATTGGTTATAATCCTTCTTTACAACTTGACTAATGTTTAATGTGAAGGTATTTGTAGATCCTATATTTGATTGCATGCTGCCATGATAGGGGAGGGGGGAGGAGAGGAAAGGGGAGAAAATTTGAAACTCAAGGGATTGTGGAACTGAATGTTGTAAACTAAAAGCAAATAAATGCATTTAAAAAAGAATACAATAAAAAAATTAAACAGAGGGCAGAAACCAGCTTTCTGTACTTCTTCCCTACACGCTGATTGGTTGCTGCAGCTGTATCTCTCAAACTACTGCTCTTAGTTATCCAAGCTCTTGGGCACATGTCAAGTTAATGAGGATATAATAAGCTATTTCATCCTAATGATGACTTTTCTACAAAACTATGGTCTGGAGACCATCTACTGCACTGAAAAAAATTTTGGAAGTTATCAACTGCACTTAATGTAATTCTAATTATCAGAAACGCTATTCTTCACATTTATCTGAAATCCACCTACTTCCAACTTTGAATCATGACTTTTAGAGCTCTTATATATGTTTAGTACAGGAATTTGGGCCTAACGAGAGTGATTTGGTAGGGAAGAAGAGAGAAAGAGATCCAGAAATAGTAGCTTTCAGAATAGCAGTAATAAAACCTTGACATTAAAGTCATCAGAAAACAGATGGTACAATCTATATTAATATACGTAAAAACAAACACTCATTTCCTAGTTTGTATAACTGTAACTATTTTTTTCTCCCATAACTGGATGTAATCCTTGGAAAATTCTAATGTAATTTGCTGCAATAAAAGACATTTCTTCAAAAATATTATTACTTTACTTTCTTAAAGGAAGAATCATCTACCATTACCACATTCTAGGCATTTTTCTTTAGTCAAAAAAAGAAACTGTATTATACACAGCTGTCCTGACCTCAGATGAAATATTAATAAGCATCTATGAATGAAGTAACAGTACAGGTTATACTATAGGAACAATGAGGGGGAAAGAAGAAAGAAGGAATGAAAGCAGACGGGAATAAAAGGATAAGTTTGAGATATTCAGTGATAGAAAGATCTCATTTATCTCAAATGATGATAATCACTAGCATGTATAAAGACATCCTCCTATGGAACCACTAAGTATAACTTCCCTTATTCAATTAAACCAATGAGAAAATAGTATTTCATTCATGAAATTTCACTTTCATTCTTGTTTCCAAGAATCAATCAACATGCATTTATTAAGGGACTATTATGTGGAGGGCAGTAACATGCACTATTTTGTAAGTCACATGTATTAAGTTGTAAAGATAGGATGGGGACAGCTTGTGAAGAGTTTGAAATACCCAACGGAAAAGTTTGCATTGGATCCTGAAGGCAGTAGAGAGCTTCTTGAGTTTAAGTATAAAAGAATGCAACACAGTAGGATTTGCACTGTAGGAAAATCAGTTTGGTAGCTATGTGAAGGATAGATTGGAAGGGGAAGTTTGAGACAGAAAAGCCAATTAGGAGGTTAAAACAATTGTCAAAGTAAGAAGTGATTTGGGTCTGCTCTGAGGTGGTGGCTATATGAGTGGATAAGGCAGTTATGGATATGGAATATAATATAGAGCAGTGGTGTCAATCTCAAATAGAAATGAATCCCTATGGATTCACTTATTGGTTTGGATAATCACAAATAAACACTATGTTATATAGAATATTTATTTATTTTTTTAAACATTTATCAATTACATTTTAATCTGCTTCTGGATACCAGAAGTTTGGTGCTTGCTTGAAGAGGTGAAGGAGAGCATGGACATGGAGTCAAGGATGACTATTAGACTGGAAAGATGCATGAAAGATCATGAGTTTATTTTTGTTATACACCACCAGCTGTAATGTTAATGGAATGGGAAGATCTTTCCTGCCCATTAAGAGGTATATGTGACCTGCTTTGAGCTTGAGCCCAGTTGACTGCTGTGATAGAGCCTGAGCCACAGGGAGTTTGAATCACATGAAGTCCATGGTTGGAAGAACTTGCCAAATGGGTGGAGCAGGAAGGGTGGAACAGGAAGAGAGAGTGAGGCAGAACATCTGGCATGAGTGAGAGAGGGAAGAATTTTGCCTAAGGGAGCTTGTTTGTGGGGAGGACTAAGGGAGGGAGGTCTTGGGGACGGTGGTACTCCCTGGATTGGTGATGTGTATAAACTTCTCTGTTACCATGGTGGAATTGGCTTTCTGGTACCTGAATAAATATTTTGGTTTTGCCTTTGAGGAAGAAAGTTATTTATATTTTGCAAATTTACCCTGGAAATACGCATGCTTATTCATAGAGGCTGCTATGGCTATCTCATTGGCAATATACCAGCTTATATTTACCCAGGGCTCAAGTGTTTTCAAACAGCATTCACATAAATTACCTCATTTGACTTTTAGAACAACCCCAAAGTAGGCAAGAAAGATATCATACTATTTTATATATGAGAAAAATGAGTGTGAGAAGTAAAAGTCATTTGTCCAAGGTCAAATGGCTAAAATTCAGGTTTTCTGCCTCCCAATTCAATGTTATATGTACTATAACCTTCTGTATCTCTATGTCAAGAGATACCTGTAGACTTTAGAGTTAATAGATAATTTAAATCCAAAAGTAATCCAAATCCTCATTTCAATTACTCATCTTCAGTTCTAGTAATCATCTCCAAATTTTCAATTAAAGTAACAGTAGTTGAATTGACCAGTTAATGTTTCATGTGTGTTTGGTTTTTTTAATTCCTCCTACTCAGACACAAAGTAGAGATGTGGATGAAAAATTAAAAATGGTCAAAATCTAGGCTAATGAAAATTAAAGGGGAGGTAGGAGGCAAAACACTCCTGGGTAGGATGGGAAAAAGAAAGAAGTCTCAAAAACTAGATAATTATCTCCTGAATATGAAGAGCTAATAACATTTTGTTCTCAAAAAGAGATTTGGATAAAATGAGTGTTAAGATAAATGCTTATCACTTAAATTCTTAATTTGGTGATTAAGATCTGTGCTCTAAGATAACCTTTTTGACACTGTGAGCCTTTGCTGAGGCATCAGAAATTAAACTGCAGAACTAAAAGGCCAACAGGAATGAAATAACTTGAGAAAGAAAAAAAAAAAGGCAAAGAATCTTACCGTACAAGCAAGCTATATGTAGGCCGTAGAAATTTTCTTCAGCTAGCATCAACACCACCTTGTCTCAGATCTTAACAGTGATGGCAATTAATGCAAAAACTACCAAAAAAATGACAAAATTAAACATTGGTAAGGAAAAATCCAATTAAAACATTTTAAGAAACCAAAGTTTAGATTATACATTTGAACAATTCAGCAGGTGCAGTTCTAATCCTGAAACTAGTTCCCTTTAGTGCTAATGAATGCTTGAGGTATGCAGAAGGTTATTATAGGCCTGGAAAATATTATAATTCTCACTTACAATCCCAGAAGACCTATATTGCTATCTTTAAATGCCTAAAGTGAATGTGAAGAGAATAAATAGGCAGAAGAAAAGAAATGTGAGGTAAATTATGGCAGGCAGCTGAAATACTCAAAATATTGACCCAACATATATTTTGTGTTAAGCATCTATTTATGAATCTAACATGCATTACAGGGGATACATGAATAGGAAGGCAATGAAATACATGTGTTTTGGTAACCACCTCTGGGCAGACAGCTGCATAGGAAGAAAATTAACCAGGAGATGTAAAGTCATGTGGACTCATTTCTGCCACATCCATACAGTGCTAACTTTTGAACACAAGTCAATGGCACATGTATAATTAGTCTATGCAGTTAATCTGAAACTGGGGTCGAAGGAAGGGGAAAATAATGCATATGTGCAAAAATATTTATAGCACTTCTTTCTGCAGTGGCAAAGGATTAGAAACTATGGTGAGTGTCCATTAATTGGTGGCATGGTTGAATGGATTATGGTATATTAATGTGATGGAATACTCTTTCTGCATAGTAAGAATGAAAGGGCCAGTTTCAGAGAAACCTGGGAAGACTCACACAAACTGATGCAAAGTAAAGTAAGCAAAACCAGAAGAACAATGAAGACAACGACAACAACACTGTAAAGGCAACCAAATGTAAATGACTTAAGAATTCTGATCAATGAAATGACTAGGTGATTTCAAAGTACCAATGATGAAACAAATACTGACCTTTGCTCAGAGAGATGATAGACTCAAAATGCAGTATCAGAAGATACAAAATGAGACATGCGGTTTTTGACATGACTAAAAGTTGGAATCTGTTTTGCTTGACTATGCAATTTCATTACAAAGGTTTTTTTTTTCCCCTTAAATGGAGATGGTGCATAGGAGGGAGAAGCATAGAGTCTTTCTCTTTCCCCAACAAAAGAGAACAGAGAGAAGGTCAGAGGGAAACATAGACAAGCAGGCCAATTTCAAAAATTACAAGTTGAATTTATAAATGTTTAAGTAGAAAAGTAAGTTCTACATAATAGATTTATGGTTTCATGAACAATCCTCTAGTTCTATAATGCATATGGAAATGTTCTGTTGACTTGATATTTCTCAAGTTCCAAATAAAATAAACAATTTTTTTTTAAATACACACACACAACTAATGAATGATCCACAACAAAACAAAATACTGGTGATAGCTCAATACTGAAAGACTATCATGTGAAAAGTCAGTAGCTGGTCACATTGCTGGCAAGAAGAACAACAGATGAGCTACCCTAACAACAAACCACTTATGGTCCTGTGTGAACCAACCAGGAAGCTGAAAACTCAAATGGTATGAACCAGTGAGCTTTCTCTTTAGAAAAAGATGGAAGGAGTGGGCGCAGCATCACTGGTTCTAAAAGCAATAATTCATTATTGGCTCTGCTCCTAAGTGTCTGACTGTGATATTCCCACTTGCCTGAGATCCATAGAGATCCCTTGCTACAGGGTCACATCCCGTCCTCCTGTATAACACTCCCTTCCTTTCTCACAATTTTCCATGTTAGCTCCTTCTAGAGTAAAAAGCTCACAGGCTCAATACCTGGCATGTCCCCACCTGTGAAGTCAGAGACATGAATCTAGATATGTCTGAGCAAAAAGTTTCCACACCCTAGAAAATCCATAGTCCTCCCCCAGCTACAGCCCTGTTATGTGTGGGCTATCATACTATGTTGAACATGACCTAGATGTGCCAGGTCTGGAGGGCAGACTCATACAGTACCATTGTTGATTCCTTCCTCCTCCTACTGTATGTAGCCTGACAATCACCCTGCCAAAGGTTCTAGTGATCTCTCTGGTTGCTTTCTTGATTGCCCTTCCCCCTCTTCAACCCCATCCTTTATTACCCTTTATTGTCCCTTCCAACCCTAGTGTCTCATTCTAAAACTTAGTTCTTCCCTTGTGTGAATTAAAACATATCCATATTAAAGGCTTACTGCTTTTAGCATCAGTGTTTGATATGACTTTTGTGAAGGTCTTTAGGTCCCAAAGCAGATTTAATAGACTGGGATAGAGACCTAAAACAATCCCTTAATCTTTCAGGTCTCAGTTTGCTCATATGTAAAATGAGGGGACTGAATGAGAAGGTCTCTTAGAGTTCAACCACATACACAATAACAGGCACTAAAATATTTGTTGAACTGAACTGAATCTATTAAACTGTGATACTGAATAGTTAGCCTGAGAAGGCAAAAGAAAGAAATGTTAGGTCAGCTTTTACTTTTTAAAAAATGCTTTGCAGTAGAAAAAAAAAAACACCTAGCATTAACATCTACAAATTGAACACCTAAACTTTAAGCAAAGCTTCAGGTCAATGGATGTTTTTGCTTCCTACAGGGAAATTTAGCAAGAGAAAAATAAAGCATCAGCTTAAACCTCTACAGAAAGCTTTTTTTTTAATAAGAGAATTGAATCATCTCTAAAAATTCCTTCTAAATTCTAAGAAAGTCAACAGTTAAATATTTCTAGTTTACTAATAAGTATAAATAGATATATTATCTTGTATACTCTATGTATTATATATATTTGTATGTCTATGTGTGTATATAGTTCTATGTATATAGTGAGTATCTATCTATCCATCTATTATCTAGTTATATTTTGGGAGTAGGCTGGGGACTGTGATTTCATTGGTGTAAAGAGATCTCAGTAAAGAACTTTACTCACAGTTAGCTGTGAGAAACAGTAGGGGAAAATGGATAGAAAATTGGCTTTAGAGTCAGAAAGAACATGGTTCTGATCCTGTCTCTGCCTTATGTATACTGATAGTATGACTCCAAGAAAGTCACTCAATAGTGCCCTGGCCAATTCTCAGACCATAAGCAGTCAAGAAGGTGCCAATTTGCTGGGAGTTCCTCACACCAATGAAATCGCAGTCCCCAACCAATCCCCAAAATACAAACGCTAGATGGGTAGATGGATGGACAGAGAGAGACAGATATGTTAGTTAGCAGCTATATTTATGAGAAAAGGATATTTTTACATTGTTGTAAATCAGAACCTCTCCTAAAAGCAATGCATATGGCACATTTATATCTATTATATAGGATTGAGAACCATTTTACTATTTTGAGCGATTATCTTTATTTAAAGTTTTATCTTTGGCTTCATGACAGGATAATACCTATGATTTGTGAACCCATTACTCAATTATAACATTCTTACAGTAAAATGTAATCATTTTAAGATGCTACTATGTGATGTGCATAGGACAAACTATAGCAAAAAGTAGTGGCTGCTTGAACTCTGATGGCAATGTCAATTATCCCTTCAATTTCTAAGTATTGGGAGGAATTTCTGAGTCAAGTACTGCAGATATTTTTGACCAGATAACCTCTAAGGTTTCCTTCCAATTCTAAGTTTCTATGACTCCATAAAGGTTTGCAAAAAAAAGTATTTTCAATCAATATGACTGGGCAAGTAAAGTAACTACAGTATCAGTTTACAGGGAACAGTCTGGAAGTCTCTTGTTTGCTTCCGAGGTTTCTGTTCCTTTTATGTAAGATTTCTCTTTTATATAGAAACTAAGTTCACATTGATCCTTTCATCAGTTTTAGATTATGTAATCTTCCATGACAAACCAGCTGTTGGATTTTGATTTACTTGATTTACATAGAACAAAAGCATGTTAAAATGAATAAGTAACTACAGAAATATTAGCCTGATTCAATAGACAGGTCAATCACAGTGTAAAGGGCCCTGAGTGAATCAGAGGGACGAGTGGAGGAGGCTGTTGTTTGTTGTTGTTCTGTCATGTCTGACTCTTCATGGCCCCTTTTGGGTTTTCTTAACAAAGATGCTGGAGTGGTTTGCCATTTCCTTTTCCAACTCATTTGACAGATGAGGAAACTGAAGCCAACAGAATTAAATGACTTGCCCAACATCATACAGCTACTAAGCATCTGAGGTCAAATTTGGACTCAGATCTTCCTGACTCCAGGGTCAGCCCTCTATCCACTGCACAATCTATAAGGGGTCACATTTCACTGGATAGTCTTTTAGAACCCAGGATCACTTACCTCCTTGCTACAATAAAATACTAAAGTAGGGTGCTTTTATTCTGAAATGTGTAATCATAAAATTAGACTGAAGGCAGTGAATTTCTGACTTTTGTGTTTGTATGTCCCATTAACTGGTAAAGTGCTTGGCACATAGCAGACTAATGGCTTTTGACTGATTGATAAAATGAACTGTACTAAATTCCTACATATTAAGTAACTACAAATTCTTATCTGCCTTCTAGAGGCAACCAGTATGGTTGAATCCATGACATGGGAGAATGAGTTGAAGTAACTGGAGGTGGAGGGTTAACCTGGACAGGAGAAGGCTCAAGGGGCTATGCGGTACTTGATCTCCAAGTATCTCACAAACTGCCATGTGGGAAAGGATCTAGTTTGTTTTTGTTGCTTTTTTTTTTTTTTTACTAAAGAACCAGGAGTAGTAAGTAGAATTTATAAAGAAACCAATCTAGCCTTGATGTCAGGGAAAATTTTCTAATTCTAATAGAATTGTTCAAAAGTAAAATGGAAGTGATAGGTTCCTTTTCAATAGTTTTCTGGCAGAAAACAGACGACCACTTAATGGGTATGTTTCAGTGAGGATTCAACCCAGTGGGTCTGGGTTGGACTAGATGGTCATTGAGATTCTGAGGTTATAGGATTCTGACTAGAGTCTATGAAAAGTTAGGATCTTCAGCATCCAGAATGTTTGCCACAAGGTAGAGTAGAAAAACAGGCTATCACAAATCACTGCTCTATTTCTGTCTAGGGACAACTCATGCTGTATCCCAAAGGTTGCTTCTGTTGGAGTTTTTTCCCAAGCCACATCCAGGAAATAAAAGTCACTAATTCTTATCTAGCATTCTTACCCATCCAATCAACAACTGTAGCTACAGAAGTATGGGCAAGGTAGAGGAGGAGAGTAGAAAAAAAGTAGAAGGAAACAGTAACCAACATAGACAATAGCTCACATGTATATAGACCTACAAAGCATCTCCTTATAACAGCCTTGTGAGATGGGTAAACTAACTATCATCCCCATATTACAAATGAAGAAACTGAGAATTATAGAAGATAAGTTGCTTGCAAGTTATCAAAACATTTATTTTCAGAGCCATGACTGGAACCCCAGTTTACTGGCTTCAAAGTCCAGTACCCTTTCCACTAAACTTTCAACTATATACACCTCAACATTTCCTTCCATGCATCTTCCTCACTTTAAAGTGGTTCTATGCCACAAAAATATTTTTTAAAATGTAGATGCTATTTACAGAATCTAACCTTATTATAAAACTGAATATGAATTCCAGCACCACCCAAATGTGTTTAGTTATCCTTGCCAAGATGTTATCTATTAATACAGTTTCATGTCCTTAACCTTTAGATTCAAATTCTAGGGAGTTTAAGATATTAATGTGCATTAGCCTATAAAGTTAGACTATAAAACAAAAATTTTATAACCTTGAGTCTTCATTACTCATCCAAATTGCTAAGGTGTAGAGACTACCAGTTAGAATAAATACATGTATGTTTAAAATGTTGTATAATACGTTGTATAAAAAGGGGGAAATTATCAACAACATTCCATGAACAAGGTTCCCAAACGATTATAAGAAAAACATAACTGATAATGAGTATTATAATAAGCTTTATTAGTAGCATGACATCACTGCTGAGAACTGTGGAAACACAAATAGTGTCTGATACTTCATGCACTATTCAGTGCAGCCTTTCTAACAATGCTGTCTTAGGAGAATTGGGTTCAAAATCTTGCTTCAGGTACTTACTAGCTGTGTAATGAAGGGCAATATATGTAACCTCTAAGAAACTCAACTTCCTACATATCAAGTGAGGATATATACAAAAGCACTTTGCAAATCTTGAAGTATCACAAATATGCTGATATTAAGGATAAAAGAGGCAAAATGGCATAGTCAAGAGAGACAGACAGACAGGCATTTGACCTCAAAGCCAAAAAGACCTGGGTTCAAGTCTCCCCTGTGACATACTGGCTATGTGACCCTGGGCTAATCATTTAATCTGCTATGGATGACTTTTCTAAAGATTTCATTTCTCCTTCCTCCATTGCTTCACATTATTTTATGAAACTATGCTACTCCCAGATAGCCACCATTCTCTTCCATAAGGTTTATATAAACAAGTTTATATTCTCAACTAACATCTTGCTAGCCACATCTCCTCATGTGTCAAGGAGATAAAGTGCTTGTTGGCTAATCCATTTGGAGGACTCTTTTGGACCCCTCACAATTACACACCAATTACACTTCCATAGTCCAAGTCAGTGTCATTTCCTTATTCCAGTTGTCATTTCTGAGCATCTCCAGTTTATCTAAATTAGGTCAAATTGGAGCTCTTACAGCGGTATGGTACATGTTCTCATATTTATCCATTTTTCTATTTGGATCTTGGTTTATATCCTTACTCTAATGACTCAAAGGTCCAACCACGTAAATAACTGCTTTGATACGAGTCCCACATCAGCTGTTTCATGCACAGTAAGGATGTCAATATTGGTATGACTTGGTTCCTCCCAGAGTCTCACTGGACAAGGATTTCATGTCTAGAGTACCAATAGTAAAAGTAATGTTTATAGACAATTTCCTGGCATCCTCTTCTCTCTTTTACACCACTCCATAAATATGGATGCCAAAGTGAGCTAGATAGAACTAAGGGCTATTTAATCTTTTTTTCTTTGTTTCATGGGCTACCATGGCTGAAAACTTCATCAGTTTATAATCATTCTACTAACTGGTGATAGGCCTGTCCATACTTAGTAGGGCTAATACTCTAAAATATTAAATATGGAAATATTTTTATCAAAACTTACTACCTCTGGCAATTTTCTGGATAAAACTAGGGCCTAATTTTGCTGAAAAAATCCACCCACACATAATTTATTCCAGGAGTTTTTCAATACTTTTACCCCATGCCTCCAGTTTAGCATTGGATTATGGAAATAGACTGGAAACATAAATGTATCATATGGCCCAATTAATTTTAGAAATACTGATAAGGTCCAATGTCTTCATTTCAAAGAAGAGAGGGAAAATAAATGAGAAGAACTAATACAAAGGCCAAATAATTATTGGAGAATTCAGAAATAACAAACCAAGACTGAGCATCTTATCAGATCAACACCACACATCTGGATAGAAGATTTCATAAGAAACTCACAAATCCTATTCTGGGTCTTATACCGTTACTCAAAATCGGTAGGCAACAAAATCCACTTAAAGATTAGGCTGGAAAACCTTGGGCTAGCTTAGCAGTTCAAAAGAACAGCATTTCTAAATTAAATCCTTTACCTCAACAAATTCTCCTGCCTTCCAGTAAAAAGAAAAAATAATCACATCATGAAAACATAACAGTCTACAACTTGGGGAATCATCATAAGACTGGGCTGACCAAGAAAGCTGTCTTCATAAAAAAAGAAATGATTGCTTAGTAAAATGTGCCCACTATAAAAGAGAGTCCCAGAGAGCTTTACTACACAAGAGCCCAGCTGTACTCATCAAGAGAGGTTTGCCTTAAAATACCGCTCTAGACACACAATCACTCCCTAGACTTTCAAGTTGGGGTCAATTTGTATTCTGAAAAAGATTTCTGAGCTTATGCAGCATGTCATTTTTGTCCCATATCTGCTCTAGAGAAAGCAAAGTCTGTGTTCCAGTGAGGCACACTCTTTTCTAGCCAAAAACCAAGACAGGGTTATTGACTTTCACCAATTTCGTGGCATATTCCTTTCCATAATAATAAGCATTTTCATGATGTAAATTTATCAGAACATCATGAAAGGCTTTCATCTGATATTACAATATTTAATCATGGTTGACATTCAATTATAATTCCAAACAAAGCAGCTATTTTTAATCTCACATTTAGTCCCCTGGCTTTAAAAAAAAATCCATCCAGAGCATTTTGTTGTTGTTCAGTTATTTCAGTCGTGTCTGACTCTTCGTGACCCCATGTAGGGTTGGGTTTTTGTTTTCTTTTTTTGCAAAGATACTGAAGTGGTTTGCCATTCCCTTCTCCAGCTCATTTTATAGATGAGGAAACTGAGACAAACAAAATAAAATGACTTGCCCAAGGTCACACAGCTAGTAAGTGCCTGAAGCCAGAGTTGACCTCAGAAAGATGAATCTTCCTTACTCTAGGCCCAGCACCCCATTCACTGAACCATTTTAGCTGTCCTATCTAGGGCATACAAGTTTTTAATATAAAATTTACAAATAGAATCATATCAAAGTCTTTCAAACAACAAAGAACATAGTATTATATAACCAGGATTGAAAGGTCCCCTATGAAGAAATCTACTGTACAGCCTCCAGCCTCTACTTGACTATTTCTAGTGACAGAATTTCTTACCTCACAGAGATTTTTAGACTTCTCTTTCATGAAGCCTATCTTTTCTTCCAGCAGTCACTATACTCAGTCATCCCCAGCTGTTCCCCTCAAGCACCTGAGTCTTCTGGGGGTCCTACCTCTCTTTTCCTCCTCTGAACCAGTGGGTCAAAATCAAATACAAATAAAAATGCGATCACTAAACCATACATAAAAATCCCTGGGTACCACATATTAATATTATCTGTGTTTTATTGACTCTTTATTTTGTTAAATATTTTCCAATGACATTTTAATCTAGTTCAAGTAGCACTCAGGACTGTTATGGACAATACACCACATGTTTGACACTTCTGTCCTACAGTATTCTTTGTACTACGTCTTTGGTGCAAACTCAAGCCTGCCTCACATTGTTCTATATCTTATTTATTATACTGTCATGTGAAAGAGTTTTAAAAATTGCAAAATATTCTGCAAACAATAACACCAAAATCCCATTCTACTGCTTCACTTCAGGATAGAGGGGTGACCCTGGAGATCTCGGCAGTAAAATGTAGAGAAGATGGTACCCAAGCTGAATTGGCTTTGAGGGCAGGTCTGATGACAGGCTATCGTCCAAAAAACCAGATGACTTAACTTTTTAAAAGATCATTACCATAGGCTTCATTGCAAAGTGGTAAAAATTTTTGTACAATATGAATTCAATAAACTGTAAACATGAATGGACTTTTTCCAAGTACTGAAGTATTATTACATTATTATATTATCAATAATATAATGATTTTTTAAATACCTTATCAACCCCATAAAAACACAAAGATCTGGCCAAAGAGCAAACCAAAAGCACAGTACAACAAAGCACAATTCAGTCATTGATACATCCATTTAAAAACTCTTCCTGAGCATGTAAAAATTTAAGTAGTACAAAGGTTTTTGTTTTTTATATTCAGACTATCATGGTCCTTTCCCTGTTTGTAATTGTGGTGACCTTTATCACCATAATTACACCTCTGTTAGAGTCTTGTAATCATATATAATGAATGAATTAAATCATAGGTAAGAAATAGATTAACTCTTCACTGTATGTGGCAAATTGTCAAGTGATGTCCCTCCCTATTCTACTCCATCTACTGATTATAATTATTATGTTATAAAATTATATTATTATTTCAAACATATACAAATATCTATGAAAAAACATCATGCTAGGTTGTATATGCAAAATACCAAGTGTGGGGTAGATAATTAATGCCAAAATCATTCAAAGGAAGGAGCAACTCCAGACCATTGGAGGACTCCAGGAAAGATTTCTGGGAAAAGCTAAATCTGAACCTTAAGGGAAGGTTAGGATTAAAGAGATGGAATAATAAAGACTATTAGGTACAATAGCTGCCTGCCAACCACAATTATTTAATCTTAATCTCAATGCATTAGGATTTCCTTAAGAGTATTTTGATCTTTGCATTCTCTATCACCTAAGGGATAGCTTTTTAGACTACAGAAACAGTCTGCTTTTGCTGGACATCTCACATCCAAAGAAAACTCAACCAAACTGCTTTGTCTAACACTTCAAACTGCAAAAGGACCTCATCAGATTTTAACTCTAAATAGTCGTCTATTTAGAAACTCATGACATTTATTTTCTTAAGTATTTTACTGGCAACGTATAATTGCAAGAATCTCAAATGCCTTAGCATCTTTTTAGAGACAATGACATTTTACAAAAATATTAAAAGATGCAGAATTAGAAGTAAGATACATTTTATATCTCAATAAATTAGATATATTTCCCTTTCCTTGCTCTTAGTTTCTCGTATTAATTTTACATTTCCAAGCAATCTAGTTATATTTCTTTTCATTTTAGTATTTTCTAATCTCCATGAGTACTTTTTTAAAAATATAACTTTTCCCATAATCCCCGAAATCACAAAGCCAAGGTTCTCTGACAAAAATATCACTTCTCTATGATGTACTTGAAGAGTACTGAATCTGAAGTCAAAGGACCTGGCCTTGAATTCTGACCCTACTACTTAACTACCAGTGACCCTGGGCAAGAAAAATTACCTCTCTGGACCTGTTTTATTATTCAAAAAGCAAAAAGAGCAGAAAAATTGATTTTGAAGACCCGTTCCTACTCTCAGTCCTACAATGATCCTCTCTCCCATATTTTGAGTGTAGGATCATGTAATCCCAATTCATACATGGTGATGCAGAAAGTACGAGGCTGACAAGAGGACACAAACTACATCACAGCCAGAATAGCCTAATACCAAACCCAAGCCAGATGCTTCATGGCCTAAACATCTGGTTTTCCACGAAGACTTTCAACTCTTTCCAACATAGTTGAGGAATGGGAAATATCAGATAAGTGAACTAGGCAGGGAAGGGTGAAGCTAATATATCAGAAAGATACCCAAATAGTTGAAAACCATTATTATAATCACAGAAAAATTGGAAGAATTTTAGAAGTCAAGTTCAAATGTTCATGTGCCATCCAAATGTATACAACTCCTATAACATCTCTACTCGAACCCTTCCAATGGCAGGGAGTTCACTACTTGATTGGCCACATTACTCCATTTAGAGAAAATTAGATTGCTGAACATTCTTTATTTTGTGCTAAAATTACAGTAATTTTGCCTTCTAGAATAACATTAAATGAATATTATTCCTTTTCCAAATGACTGACTAATCCTTCAAATATTTGAAGACAATCATGCCTCTGAAAAAGCTTTTTTTATCAGATGATAAGTTTACCTAATTCTTTCAATTATTCCTTTGAACATGGTTTACAGATCCTTCACCATCCCAGTTGGCCAGACATGTGGTATGGTTAATACACAAAGTATAATTAATCTATGAACTCCCTTGATCTGGGAATTATTTTCCTAATTAATATAGTTAGATTTCTGCCATCTTTGTACACTTGCTTATTGAATGTAAATGTAAGACTTTTCATGGATACACATTAAATTTATTATTGTCCATGTGTTGTTTTTTCAAATTTTGAGTCTCATCCAACATACTATTAACTTACCACATTTGTGTCCCATTCAACTATGATCAGCACGTTTGGTGAAGTCCTATACAGTGCTTAACAGAACAGGTCCTATGGCAAGTTACTGAAAATCATAATCCAAGCTGCCATCAATCCAGTAAGCAACATCTTAGTGCAGTTCTTCAGCCAATTACTCCACAGTTAGGGTAGTTCAATGAATAGAGCACTGACCTAGAGTCAGTCAAATCCTCATCTGAGTTTAAACTTGGCCTCAGATACTTACTAGCTGTATGACTCTAGGCAAGACACTTAATATGTCTCTCAATTTCCTCATCTACAAATTGGGATTAAAATGGCACCTATCTCCCAGGGTTGTTGTGAAGACAAAATGAGATAATAAAATCATTATTATTAATTATACTAAAATTCATTCTATTTCTTCATTTCCCCACAAGGATAGCATGAGAAACTTTTGATTAATGCCTTACTAAATCAAGATACATTATGTTTACATATCCTCCTGACTCATCAGCCTAGTGGCACTATCAACAAAATGACCCAACACAGTTTATCATTGCACTAATCAGAATTCTAAAGTTTTTCAAAGTGCCTTTTTTATGTTATTGTTACATGAATTGCTATAAGATTAGGACACAGAGATATTGCAAATAAATATGAAAAGACATATTAAACTCATCATATAACATGACAAAAATAGTCATCAGTTCTAAGACCAAAAACAAAAGATAGACCCAAATGAATACTTAATGAAATTCTGAATAATCAGTGGGCTAAATAACAAATCATAGAAACAAATGACACAACATAACAAAATTTCTGGTATCCAGCAAAAGCAGCCCTCAAGGAAAAAAATAATATCCCTATAAACCTACATTAACAAACTGAAAAAAGAATTTATGAATTGAATATGAATTTTTAAAATTGGAAAGCCAACAAATAAACAAACACAAAGAGAAGATATTAAAAATTAGAGACAAAAATAATTTTAAAAACTAACAGGTATTTCTTTGAAAAGACTGATAAAATTGATAACCCTTTAGACAATACAAAAAAAGAAAATCAAATTAACAAGATAACAAAGGAATGGGGTGAAATCACAACAAAACAAGAAAAAAAAATTAAAACTATATGGGTTTACTATGCATAGTTCTATGCCAGAAAAACTTAGAATACAAAGAAATAGAGGAATATCTTAAAAAATATCAGTATCGGGCGGCTAGGTAGAGCAGTGAGCAGAGCGTGGCCCCGGAGTCAGGAGGACCTGACTTCCAATCCGGTCTCAGACACTTACTTTACACACACACACACACACACACACACACACACACAAAAACTAGCTGTGTGACCTTGGGCAAGTTACTTAACCCCAATCGCCCTCCAAAAAACAAAAAAATATATATAAAGTATCTGAACTAACAGAAGACCAAATAGAGATGTTAAATAAGCCCATCTGAGAAAACAAAATAGAGCTAGCCATAAAGGAATGATCAAATAAAAGAATTCATGGTCCTGATATATCCATAGGTGAATCCTGTCAAATTTTACAATAAAATTAATACCAAATGTGACGCAAATTATTCTCAAAAATTGAGAAAAAAAGTCACCTACAAAATTACTCTTATAAGATAAATGTAGTTTTAATGCTTAAGTGAAGGAAGGATAAAGCACAAAATGAGAGCCCTAGACCAATACATATATATAAAATCACTGAATGTCAACTGCAAAATTGTAAATGAAGTCCTGTCATACAAAACACAGCAATTTATGCAAGAAATCATTCATTCTTGCATATAAGATATCATTCATGACCAGGCTAAACATTTTTTTTTACCAGGTATACACTAATGGTTCAGCATTAGAAAAACAGTCAACATAATTAATCATGTTAAAAACAAAATCATCATAAAACTGGTGCATACCCTTTGATCCCGCAATACCACTGCTAAGTCTATATCACAAAGACATAAAAAAGGGAATAGGACATATTTGTATAAAAATAGTTACAACAGTTCTTTTTCTGGTGGCTAAGAATTAGAAATCAAAAGGGTTGCCTCTCAATTGGGGAATAGCTAAACAAGCTGTGGTATATGATAGTGATAGAATATTATTGGCTATAGGAAACAATAGTAGGATGATTTCAGATAAACCTGCAAAGACTTAGATGACCATCAAAGTGAAGTGAGCAGAACCAGAGTATGGTACACAGTAACAGCAATATTACACAATGAAGAACTATGAATGGCTTAGCTACTCTTAGCAATACAATGATCCAAGACAATCCCAAAGGATTAATGATGAAGCATACTATCCACCTCCAATGAAATAATGGATATTGTCTGAATATGAACTGACGCATGCTATTTTTCACTTTCTGTCATTCTTTTTTTTTTATTTGAGTCTTCTTGTACAAAACAACTAATATGGAAATGTTTTACATGATTGCACATGTATAAGCCATATCTGACTGCTTACCATCTCAGGGAGGAAGGAATAGAATTTGGAACTCAAAACTTTTTTTGTAGTTTATCTTTTTTATTTTTTAGTTTACATCATTCATTTCCACAAGATTTTGAGTTACAAATTTTCTCCCCATTTTCCCTTACCCACCAAACCAAAACAGCAATCCCACTAAATATCCCTTCCCCCAATCTGCTCTCTCCTATATCTTCCCCTATCCCCTCTCCAACTTTCCAGTAGGGCATTGTGGGTCTCTATGCCCTAGTGCCTGTATATCTTATTTCCCAGTTACATGTAAAATAATAATAATAATAATATATACATATATTAAACATTTGATTTTAAACCCTTGAATTTCAGATTCTTTCCCTACCTCCCTCATCACCCACCGTTACTGAGAAGATAAGCAATTCAATATAGGTTGTACATGTGTAGCTATGCAAAGCATTTCCACAGTGGATATATTGTTAAAGACTGACTATATTTCCCTCCATCCCATCCCACCCCTCACTTGCTCTATTCTCTACTTTGATCCTGTCCCTTTTCAAAAGTGGGTGCTTCCAACTTCCCTCCCCCCGAGCCTGCTCTCCCTTCCATAATCCCCCTTCTCATCCCCTTCCCCCCTACTCTCCTGTAGGATGAGATACCCTATTTAGTGTGTATGTCATTCCCTCCCTAAGCCAAATTTATTGAGAATAAGGTTGACTCATTCCCTTTTGCCTTCCTGTTCTTCCCCTCCATTGTAATAGTTTTCCCTTGCCTCTTCTATATGAGATAATTTATCCCATTCTATCTCTCCCCATCTCCTCTCATTATATTTCTCTCTCACCTCTTAATGTCACCTTTTAAGTACCATCCCTTCCTATTCAACTGGTCCTGTATCCTCTGTCTACGTATACCTGTACACATATGAATACATATTCATATGCCCATATACCCTCCTATAGAGACATATATATGTATCTATACATATATATGTATATACATTTCTATTCCCTTCAACTATTCTCATACTGAAGGAAGTTTCATAAGTTACAATTATTGTTTTTCCATGTATGAATGTAAATAGTTCAACTTTGATAAGTTCCTTATGATTTCTTTTCCCTGTTTACCTTCTCATGCTTCTCTTGCTTCTTGTATCTGAATGTCAAATTTTCTTTTCAACTCTGGTTTTTTTCATCAAGAATGCTTGAAAGTCCTCTATTCCATTGAATAACCATATTTTCCCCTGAAACATGATACTCAGTTTTGCTGGGTAGGTGATGCTTGGTTTTAATCCCAGCTCCTTTGCCCTCCGGAATATCATATTCCAAGCCCTTTGATCCCTCAATGTAGATGCTGCCAGATCCTGTGTTATCCTGATTATGTTTCCACAGTATTCAAACTGTTTCTTCCTGGCTGCTTGTAATATTTTCTCCTTGATCTGGGAACTCCAGAACCTGGCTATAATATTCCTAGGAGTTTTCTTTTGGGAATATTTTTCAGGAAGTGATTGGTGGATTCTTTCAACCTCTATTTTGCCCTCTGGTTCTAAAACATCAGGGCAATTTTCCTTGAGAATTTTTTGAAGGATGATTTCTAGGTTCTTTTTTTGACCATGGCTTTCAGGTAGTCCAATAATTTTTACAATATCTCTCCTGTATTGATTTTCCAGGTCAGTGGTTTTCCCAATGAGATATTTCACATTGCCTTCTATTTTTTCATTTGTTTGTATCAGTTTAATAGTATCTTGATTTCTCACAAAGTAACTAGCTTCCATTTGCTCCAATCTAATTCTGAAGGAATGATTCTCGAGTGAGCTTTTGTTTTCCATCTGGAAAATTCGTCTGTTTAAGGCATTCTTCTCCTCATTGGCTTTTTGAACCTCTTTTGCCATTTGAGTTAGTCTATGTTTTCAGGTGTTATTTTCTTCAGTCACGTTGTTGACTCTCATTTTATAATTTTCTTGCTTCATTCTCATTTCTCTTCCCAATTTTTCCTCCACTTCTCTTATTTGGTTTTCAAAATCCTTCTTAAGCTCCACTATGGCCTGTAATCAGTTTATTCTTTTCTTGGAATCTTCTGGTGCAGGAGTTCTGACTTCATTGTCTTCCTCCTGTTCCATGCCCCGATCTTTTTTGTCCCCATAAAAGGAGTCCAAAGTCGGATTACTGTGCTTGCCTTGTTTCCCTCGTTTGCTCATGTTGCCACTCAATTACTTGACTTTTGAGCTTTTTGCCACAGTAGAACTCTGCTACCAGAGCGGGGAACTTTGTCACAATCACTGGGGTTTTCTCAGCTGCTGGAGCTATTAGTTGGGTGACCTCTCTGAAGCCTCCCCACACTCTGGCAAACTGGTCACATGCAACCCAGGACCTCCACCCTAGACCGCAATCCAGATCTAAGCAAGTTAAAGCAAGAGTGATTACCCCTCAGACTGGTAGCTTGGTCCCCCTACAATCTGCAGGCCTGGAGCTCTGAAGAAGCCATGTGGTGAGCAGCTGTATGTCAGCTGCTTCTCACCCCAGGGGCAAAGTCTAGATGCACTCCCGAATTCCCAGGTCCCAAAGTCCACACTGCACTGACCTCTCACTTTGTCCTTAGCATCTATGGGTTGATGATTCTGCAAACTGCCACAGCTTCTGGTGATCTGAAGTCCCTTCAGCAGGTGGCTGATAGTGGCTACCCTGAGGCTAAAACTTCCATCTCATAGGGGGGTGCGGTCAGCTCCCAGAGCACTGTTGACTGCTTCCTGCCTGCCTGCCAGGATGTCCTCAGCAGGAGATTAGCCTCTCTGTGTCATTTTGTGGGTTCTGTAGCTCCAAAGTTTGTTCAGTCACTTTTTACTTGAATTGGAGGAGGTGTAAATGGGAGCCCCACAGAAGTTCTGTTTCTGCTCCTCCATCTTGACTCTGCCCCACCTCAAAACTTTTTTAAAAAATTTAAATATTTTCAAAAATTGTTTTAACATGTAATTGGGTGAAAATTATAAATATACATATACATATGTATATATATTTTTTAAAATTGTCTCTTCAAATTAAAAAAAATCATCCCAATACTTAAAAGGTAAAATTATGAGGTGAGAGAGGAATATAGTGAGAGGAGATGGGGAGAGACAGAATGGGGTAAACTATCTCATTTAGAAGAGCCAAGGGAAAATGGTTACAATGGAGGGGAAGAATAGGAAGGCAAAAGGGAATGGGTCAATCTTATTCTCATTGAATTTGGCTCAGGGAGGGAATGAAATACACACTAAATAGGGTATCTTACCCTACAGGAGAGTAGGGGGAAAGGAGATGAGAGGGGGGATGATGGAAGGAAGGGCAGGGTGGGGGGGGAGGGAAGTTGGAAGCACCCACTTTTGAAAAGGGACAGGATCAAAGTAGAGAATAGAACAAGTGGGAGGTGGGATAGGAGGGAGGGAAATATAATCAGTCTTTTACAATATATCTACTATGGTAATGTTTTGCATTAGCTACACATGTACAACCTATACTGAACTGCTTATCTTCTCAGTAAGGGTGGGTGACAAGGGAGGAAGGGAATGAATCTGGAATTCAAAGTTTTAAAATCAAATGTTTAAATAAATAAATAAACATATACTATTACTAATACTATTTTACATGTAATTGGGAAATTAGATATATAGGCACTGGGGCATAGAGATCCACCATGCCCTACTGGAAAAGTCGAAGTGGGTATGGGAGAAGATAAGGGAGAGAGCAGATTAGAGGAGGGGATATCCTGTGGGACTGCTATTTTGGGGTGGTGGGTAGGGGAAAAACGGGGAGAAAATTTGCAACTCAAAATCTGGAGGAATTGAATAATATAAGTCAGAAGTTAATAAAGCATTTGAAAAATGAAAAAAAAAATCATCCCAAACCATGTTTATTTCAATAGATGTAAATAGCTTTGACTCATTTATACTGAAAAGCCTACAAAATGTAGGCATGGAGGGAACTGATTTAATATCATATAAAGTGTCAAAAGTAAGCATCATATGCAATGGGGATACACTAGATTAGAACTTTTCTCAATAAATATAGGAGTAAAGCATGGATGTACACTCTCTCCATTATCATCTGTAATAATTTTTGAAAATGTAAGCGAGAAATAAGAGAAAGAAATTAAAGACATTAAGAAAGGTAAAGAAAGGATACAACTATCCCTATTTGCTGATAACAAGATATATAATCTTACCAAATCTGCAAAGATTAGAGATGTTCAAAGACAAATAAAAGCTTCAGCAAAGTTGCAGGGTACAAATAAACTTCAGAATTCAATAGCATTTCAATATTACCTATTGCAACATTTCTTCATATCCCTCCACCTCTACAGCCCCTCCTGCTTTTTCCCAGATCCTCCATTTTAAGTATATCCAAGGTTACCCTTTGTCTACATACTTCTCCAGGCTGCACAATTGACTCTTCTCCCACACTTTCTCTACAAAGTCTCTGACCAGGTTCCCTCATCCCCTAAATTTCCTTCAGCTTTCTTTATATGTTGTCTAAACCCATTACAATGTAATGAGCACTGGACAGTGAACATGAGAACTATCTTTCTTTTTTCTTTATATGTGTATTCCAGAGCTTGGCATAGGACCTGGCATGTAGTAAATACTTGTTGACTTGACTTATTAACTGTATAAGAATAATAAAATTTAATAAGAGTTGAAAACAGAAACAGAAATTCCATTTTTTATAACTACAAGATACATAAAATATCTGGGGATTAGTCTACCAAAGCACACAAAATACTTGCACATATCCAATCACAAAGTGCCCTTTATGGACATAAAGAACAATTTTAATAGCTGTAGGTATTCAGTGAGTGTGGCTGGGCTCTGCCAAAACAAGAAAAATAATAATTCTGCAGAAGTTAACTTTAATTCCATGCCAAGCAAATTTTGAAATACATTTTATAGAACTTGATAAAATTAATAAACTCATTTGGAGAAAATAAAATATCTAGAATATCAAGGGAAATCATAAAAAGAACAAAGGGGAATAGCACTTATACGGCAGCAGCGATCAAAACCACTTGATCTTGGTTAAAAAACTGAAAGGCAGATCAATGGTGGTAGCTGTTGTTTGTATTGGCAAGGTGATGTCATGACTTGCAAGTGAATTGGATTTAAGTGAGGGTGGGCTGTGCAAAGTCACTAACCTCAGGTTCTCCTTCAGAGCCATCTAGATCTAATGGCAAGATACAGACCTGGACAAGTGGAGATGGCCCTGAATGCAGTGGGAGACCTTGGTCTTTTTAAGCTAAGGTCCTTCCCAGGTCTGTTTGTCTGAGGCAACACCCATTCAATGATTAAGGCTAGGTATGAAATTAGGCCAAAAAAAATGTCCTCTTTTATCTATCCAAAAAAAAAAATTAATCTGGGTGGGGAAGACCCTCAGGGTTTCTCATCAAAACAGAAACAATTGCTATTTACATTCACTCTGAGCCATTAATAGACCATATTAGATGAGGAAGAACCATAAACAATGAAACTCAATAGTCCAGTGTTTGATAGACCAGAAAACATAAATTATTTAAGTAAAGAACTCCTATTTCATAAAAACTTCTGGGCCTTATTTCCCACACTGCCCTGCGCTTCTTCCTTCTTTCTCTCTCCCTTTGGCCTCTTCCGGTCGGTGGAGTGCCTATTAGCGCAGGCTGCGGTGTAAAGATGGCTAAGTCTAAGAACCATACCACAACCAATCACAAAAATGGCACAGAAATGGCATCAAGAAACCTGGGTCACAGAGATACGAGTCTCTGAAAGGGGTTGACCCCAAGTTTCTGAGAAACATGCGCTTTGCCAAGAAACACAATAAGAAGGGGCTGAAGAAGATGCAGGCCAACAACGCCAAAGCCATCAAGGCCCGAGCAGAGGCTATCAAGGCCCTGAGCACCAAGGCCTCCAAAGCCAAGCTCCTCAGGCACAAGATCCCCAAGGCCAGCGCCCGGCGTGCTGGCCACAAGATGGCTACCAAGCGTCCAGGTCCTAGAATCAGCATCAAATGTCCAGGCTCCAGGATCACAAAACCTGACTCTAAGGTTGCCAGAACCACTGACCCCAAGTCTACCAAGCCCACTGACCCCAAGGCTGCCAAGTCTGCCACCAAGGTCAGTAAGTCAGATCCCAAGGCTACCAAATCTGGCCCCAAGGCCACCAAATCTGATGCTAAGGCCACCAAGTCTGACCCCAAAGTCACCAAGTCTGATTCCAAGGCTGCCAAGTCCGATCCCAAGGCAGCCAAGTCTGATTCTAAGGCTGCTAAGCCTGCCGAGTCCAAACCCAAAGATGCTGGGGCTAAAGCTGCTGGTCCCAAGCCTTCAAAATAGATGCTTCAGAACAGAAGGACTTGTTTAAAGCTAAAACTCCCTTTTTTCCCAGCCAGGGTATGATATTCACTATTTTGTACAAATAAAGAAAATGGTGAGTCATAAAAAAAAAAAACTTCTGGGAATTCAATTTACAGAAATTGGAATTAAACTAACACCTTATACCATATTCCAAATACATTCTAAATCAATATATAACCTTGATATTAAAGATTATCTTATTAAAATATTAAAAGCAAAGATCATATACCTTTTCATAGCTACAGGTAGAACATATATTAACCAAACAAGGGATAGAGAAAATTGCAAAAATTAAATGGATAACTGTAATAACATGAAACTGAAAAGCTTCTGAAAAAATAACATTCATACACTTAGGATATGAAGGAAAGCAGGAATGGTGGGAAGCCAGGAGAGGGAAACAAAACTCTCTATCAGATTTCTCTGATAATGCTCCAAATGACTAATAAGAAGAGAAATGCTCAACAAATAGCCCTTAGCATTCACCTCACACCTTGCAAATGAACAAAGATGACAAAATATTCAAATAGTCAATATTGGAGTGGTTGTGAAAAGGTAAGAACACTAATGTATTACTCACAGAGCCGCAGTTCAGTACAATCATTTTGGAAAGCAATTTAGAATCATGCAAATGAGGTGATTAAAATGTCCATACCCTTTGACTCAGAGCTTCTATGTTCAAACCTCAGAGGCTAGTAATAGGAAGAAAGTTTTCATATATAGCAAAATAGTTGCAGCAACACTTTGTGAATAGCTAAGAACTGGAAATTAACTATCCACTGGGAAATGACTCAACAAATTGTCAGTTATGAATGTAATGGAACATCATTGTGATAGAAGAAATAACAAATGTCATGAATACAGAGAATCATGGAAAGATGTATATGTATTGATGAAGAATGAAGCACAGAGCCAAGAATACTACATACATAATGATTATACCAATGTAAATGGAATCAACAACCATTAATTTTTTTTTAATTGAATGCTTAAAAATAACAAAGAGCAAGCATGGCTCAAAAAAAAAGGAGGGTAGAGAAGATGAGAAGACACTTCCGATGCCACCCCTTTATAGAGGTAGGAAGTCTACAAATGTAGTACATTGCACATATTTTCAAATTTTTCAATGTATTGATTAATTATTTTCCCTTTTTTCCTTAAAAATCCTATTTTTATATGAGGTTCTGGGGAAAATTATAGTGATGTTAAAAAAAAGACACCAATAAAAATTTTATTTTTAAATAAAATAAAAACAAAGGTTCTACTTGAATGTCATATGGAAGAAATGAGACCAATCTGCATCTTTTCTGCTACTCGCCTGCCTTTATTTATTTACTTCATCTTTCACATTATACATTGAAGTTGTCCTTGCAATCATCGCCAGCAAACATGCTCAGAATTCTACAAGCACCATTAATCTCAGGAAATAACACTCTCCTGAGGAAAAATAAAAGATCAAGATTATAAAGTTATATTAAAGAGCTCAATTGCTAACTTTCTTATCATCCTCTAGAGCTTGGAGAGATACTTCTGAGAAGAATAAAGATTCCTGTCCTAGCCCTGGGATAGTATCAGAGACCTGTTCTCTCTGGGGGACAGATGTAATTGTAATGTATGCTAGAATGGAGGTTATTTTGCTTCATGAGGTGAGCTACATAACCAAACTTTCAGATTCTGGGATTCTATGAAGGGAACTGTGAGGATGTAAAACACCCTGTCAACACTTTTGCAAAAAAATACATAGCAAATACAACCACCCTATTACTGCTCAAAGCTTGGCCCTTATGGTAATAATGAATGGATTCTGTGACTAAAAAAGCAGTGAAATTCAGTATTTGAGCTGCTTCTTCACTTGCAACATCACCTGCCTCTGAACTCCTTAAGGAATAAGCAATATGGTGAGAGAATTTTTGTCAGGATCAAGGTTACTGATGTAAATGCTAGGTAGGGAGGGTTGCTATATGATTCTTTCAGATCTAAAAAAATCTGCATGAAGGCACACCCCCCCATGTTACATATTTATCTTTTCTCCATACTGTACAGCATATAGAAAAAATATTATATTACTATTTTGCCCTTTAAATATTTCAAAAATCAGTAAATATTCAGAATTGAATACAAAAATTAATATTTTACTTATCACTTACATTTTACCCCCAAAGTGATTAGCAGTCTAGTGAGCAGTAAACAATCACTTCTACCCTGCACAGCATTTTCACACAATAGAAACGACTTCCAAATTAGATAAACGGTCATCTTCTTGAAGAATTTTTGAAATGAAATCTTAAGTTAGAGAACATTTCTACTGAAAGCTTACTATCCTTTATCACTTAGTATACAAAGTGATGATTGGTTTGTTTTTTTTCAAAGATGCACTACCAAGCAGCAGAATGTACCACAATATCAGGAAATATTCAAAAGGATCATAGGCTTAAGACCCAAGAGTGTCTTAAAAGATGAGCCTTACTTTTACAGTTAGGGAAGTTGAATTTTACAATTAAACTCATTTTGAATTGGAAGACAATTGTAGTGTCCCTTAAGTATCAAATGATTGTTATATGTACAAAGCAAAAAAGCAAGTTTAACCTAAAAGAATTTTGGTCATTATACTCACAAAGACAGCAATTATAATTTGTTAATACTTTATGCATGTGCGAAGCTTAGTGCATTGGAAAGGACACTGGGTTTGGCATCAAAATACCTGAGTTTCAAGTCCTACTGTGTGACATTGTCCAAATTATTTAAACCCACTAAGTTTCAGTTTCTTCATCTGCAAAATGAGGCTCACAGGACAGATCATTAGTTTAACCTCATTTTACTGAAGAAGAAACTGAGATCCGTAGAAATTGCATGACTTAGTAAAGTTTCCATATCATTCAACCTATAAATACCATCAAAGAGAAGAGTTCAGAAGAAAAAGCACTCACATGTCTGAATATATTCAATGTAACTCTTTTCATAGTAAAAAAAAAAAAACCTAGAAACTAACAGGTGTCCACCAATTGGAGAGTGGTTAAAAAAATTATACCGTGTTTCCCCGATAATAAGACACTGTCTTATTATTTTTTTTGGACAGAAAAACACCAGAGGGCTTATTTTCAGGGGCGGGCTTATTTTAATGAACATTGACAGCAATTTCAATAAACAGGTAAATGTGAACAAAAAAATGTACCTTTATTCAATAAGCAAATCACTGGGGAAGAACAGGATGACGCGCTCACTGCTGCAGCTCTGATTGAATGCAGCTCAGAGCACGGCGTGCATTTCAGGGGGGTGGGGGGGACGGTGCATACAGAGGGTACCGTAATGTAGCGTGTAGCACAGGGGATCACCTTCACTACAGTAGCAACCTCAATAGGGCTTATTTTCGGGGGAGGGCTTATTCTAGAGGAATCTTACACAGTAAGGGGAGGGCTTATTTTCGGGATAGGTCTTATTATCGGGCAAACATGGTAGCAAGTGAATGTAATGAAATATTATTGAGCCCTAAGAAATAACAAAGTGAACAGTTTCAGAGGAAACTGGATAGAACTCTAGGAAGTTATGTAGAATGAAGTCAGCAGAACTAGCAAAACAAATCACTCAATAATAACACCATAAAGAAAAATCCTTTGAAAAACTTTGATCAGTGCAATGACAAACCATGTGTCCGGAGGACTGAAGATGAAGCATGCTTCCCATTCTTCCTGTCAGAGAGGTAATGGACTTAAAAATGCAAAATGAGACATGTATTTTTGGACATAAACTGTAGAAATTTGTTTTGTTGGATCATGTATATTTGCTATGACTGTTTTCTTTTTTATTTTGGGGGGTTAGAAATATGGGAAGGAGAGAAAATAAATGGTTATAAATTTTTTTATTACTTTTGTAACATTATGCAAGTACAAGTGTCTAGAAACAGGTTTCAAACCTAAATTGACTCCAAATATAGTGCCCTTTTCACCATTGTACTCTGACAATACTACGTTTTGTTTACTTTGCAAGGGTATCAAACACTTAAATGGGATAAACTGAAGGAAAGTAGTTTGTATAAAGCATGAAACAAAGTCAAGTCCTGTTAGTAAAATCAGTATGAGAGGAGGAAGAAATGGGAATTACAGAAGCAAAACATGACATAAGAAATTGGAGAAGGAAAAGGGGGAAACCCAGAAACATATCAAAATAGACACAGTCTAAATCATCAAAGGAAAACCCACACATTTGATCATCTAAAGCACAGTTCACTTCATCATTTCACTACAAACAAGACCCTATCTCTAATGGAAACACAACTGCTTCTTGCTAAGACCACATCTGGATTCTAGCTTTCTGTCTTCAGAACAATGATAACAATAAGCAACTCCAAAAGCCTGGTCTCTGCATGAGACCACATTTGAGTTTATTTTCATAAGACCATTGCATGCATACTTAAAATTAACTTTGAGCATTTTTTGTTCTGACAATGGGACTTAATGAGGTCTTTATTATGTTTTAAAAGTAATTCCATAAAAGTATAGTTGCATGACTGTAATCCCAGCTACCAGGGAGATTGCCACAAGGGACCACTTCAGCACCAGAGTCCCAAGATTCAGTAGGCTAAAGTTAATTTGATGTCTGCACTAAGTCAGGCGCCAATATGATGAGCCCCTGGGAGCAGGGGGCCACCAGGATATCTAAGGAAAGAGAATCATCCCACATCAGAAATGGAGAAGTGACCTTTACTAACCAAAAGTCATAGCAAGCTTATAAATGTTCACGGCATTTCCAGCCTGGATGAGATTTTAAAACACTTTCAAATCTCCTTAAGACCTAAAATTTCAAATACTGAATTTAGCTTGTATCTTCCCAAAAGTTTATAAAAACTGACCTATTTTTCAAGTATTCCTGAAGGCTGAAGATCTTAATCATTTGATAAGAATTTAACACTGCATATACTGTCTTACAGTATAAACAGCCTTCATCAAACTGTAGAAAAAGACTATCATTCATAAATGCAATTTTCTTTAGCTTTAAGGAGAAAAAAAAATTACCTTTCAAGCTATCAAAATCTCATTGATTTAAACCAGCCAAAGAAATGGATTAAAAGTTATCCTGCCGATAAGTTATCTTATCCTCCTGATACTGATATTATTTCTACTATTTATCCTTCTGGTGAACTTTGGATGTCTGGCATTTGTTGAGGATGGAGGAAACTGAAAAATAAAGATGGGCAAGGAATTGAGAAATAAAAATGAGAAGCATTTCAGCATCTGGATTAGTTGCTGCCCCTGAAGAGCAATGACCACCAAACTCAAACCCTAGCCCTATGTCGAATATATTGGTCTTTATAGTCACCCCAACCACTCAAAGCAGTATCCAAAATTGGTCACATAATTATAATAATAAAATTTATTTGCATAATATTTTCTAATATATTAAGTATTTTCCTCCTCACAAATCTGTGAGGTAGGTAGCTTAGATATACCTGTTTTACAGAGAAGGAAGCTGAAGCTCAAAGAGATTATAATGTGATATACCCAGAGAGTTAGCACCAGCCAGAATTCCAATCCAAGCTGTGTGATTTCAAGTCTATTTTCTTTTCACTACACTCTGCTGTCAAAACAAAACAGAGAGGGACAACAGCCAAGACAGCCACTATGGCCAGCTCTCTCCCAACAAAGATCCAGTAAGAACACTAGTTTGAAAACACAGTACAACATCTTACTAGCCCAAGATCTCAAATTCAACCCATTTGCAAATTAACAGGGCAGTAACTGTGTAATAGGAGGGGGCAAGGACTCAGGCCCCAAGGCTTTCAGTAGATAGGAGATTTAGCTCCAAGTCCAGAACAGGCAACAGCATAGCAACTCTGAACCTGTTGAATCTTTCAGTGGCCTGACAGTGGTTAGAGCCAACTACTGTCTGCTAGACTGCCACCTAAGGGAAAGTCTGTAACTGTATTACCTAGATACAAACAAGTACCCTAAGCATGGAAAGCCCAGAAATGCAGCGATCAGACTTTTTTCCCTTACTCTGACTATACAGAACCTACTTAAAGATTTCAACTCCCAGGTTTAAGCCAATAAATTTTAGTTTCTGTGATTTTTGCAGACGATAACAAAGATTACGGCAATGACAACAATCCCACCAGAATGGAACAGAATCTGATTCCAAGACAAAATCTAAATCTGGGAAATAAGACTGGCAGGATAAGTAACATAGGGTTGGTTGGTTGTTCTTGAAGAAGACTAAAATGGTATCACCATGTTAGAGTCAAATTTCAGTGTGTCAGACCATGATCAGACCAATATAAGCTCAGAATACTCCACCACAGGTCAGGCACAAATAGCCCATGTGAACATTTGGGGGTGGGTTCTACGAATTTGCACATTCAGTATTTCCTCTGAACTGCTTCAATTCTGCTTTGCTCATAGCGCACGCAGCTTTCCCTGATGTGGGCACATCATGCTGACCGGTCCTGTGCCAGTGTCTCCCATGTCACACAATCAATTCCAGAGTTCTTAAGAGAAATCTTAAGAGTGTCCTTATATCACTTCCTTTAACCATCATGTGAACACTTGCCCTGTGTGAGTTCTCCATAAAAGTCTTTTTGGCAAGCATACATTTTGGATTAGAACTACATGACCAGTCCATTAACGTTGCACTCTCTGAAGCAGAGTTTGAATGCTTGGCAGTTTAGTTCGAGAAAGGACCTCAGTACTTGGTACCTTATCCTGCCAGGAGATCTTCAGAATCTTCCTAAGACAATACAAATGGAAGTGACTCAGTTTCCTGGCATGGTGCTGGTAGACTGTCCAGGTTTCACAGGCATACAACAATGAGGTCAGCACAATGGCTCTGTAGACCTTCAGTTTGGTAGTCAGTCTAACATCTATTCTCTCCCCTACTTTCCTTCGGAGCCTCCCAAACACTGAGCTAGTTCTGGCAATGTGTGCCTCAACCTCATTATCAACGTGTACACCCCTGGAAAGTACACTACCAAAATCTAGGAAATAAGACTAGAAGAATGAGTAACAGAGAGTATATTGTGTAGCATGTGTTAAATAATTTACTTGTTTTAATATAATACTTATAGAAGTTATTATTACATAACAGAGAGAGAGTGCACGCTATTATAATGCCAGCAATGCCCAAGACACAAAAATAATTCTCCAGAACACCTATAAGCAAAGTCTCAAAGAAAAATAGATATTAGCCACAAGGCCAATTAGACTTCCTAAAATAACTGCAGGGAGCAAGCATTCCTAGAATCACACTTTCATTTGAACAGGGCAAAAGGAAGAAGACCTACACACACACACACACACACACACACACACACACACACACACACACATGCAACAAGAGTTTAGTGTAGAAATACATTCAATTCAAAAGGAAAATAGGAGGGAACAGGGAGTGGGGAAAGCGAGGAATAGGCGTGTACATCTAGAGAAGGATTAATCATAAGCAAAAAGCAATCAAACAAAAACATCTAAATTTAGATGGAGAAATTATATAAAAGAGTTTAAAAAGAAAATTTTAGAACCTGTGATTGGGATCTATCTTTTTTAATCTCCTTTATTTTTATTGATGCCTTTTGTTTTTATATCACATTCATTTCTGAATGCATCCTTGCTCTCTCATCTAATAGCTAACATTTATATAATCCTTTAAGGTTTGCAAAGTGCTTACATATATTAATTCATTTGAACCCTCCAACAATGCTGGAAGGTAGATGCTGTTATCATCCTTATTTTATATGTGGAGAAACTTAAGCAAGCAGTAGCAAATGACTTGTCCAGGGTCATATAGCTAGTAAATGTGTGAGGCATAATTTGAACTGAGGTCTTCCTGATTCCAGGTTTCACAATCTATCCACAGGGCTGCCTTGCACAGAGCACCATTCTCTGTAGCAAAGGGAAAAACTAAGAAGGAACATTTAAGAATTAAAAGGGGGAAAAAAACTATTCAGCAAAGTTGACTACCACAGTGATTGTGTCTAACAGTATAAGCAGTTTCACACCCACTTTGCAAAAAAAGGAAGGAGGCATATTGTCTCATCTCTTTTTAGAGCTAATATAATTATAGAGTATTCAGTTTGGGTTTTTTCTTTTCTTTACATTATTATAGTTAAGATTGTAGGTCTTATTCTTTTTTCTGGTTCTGCTTACTTCATTCTGTATCAGTTCATAGAAGTATTCCCATGCTTCTCTGGATTCATTATATTCATTGTTTTTTTTTTTTAAGCAATTGGGGTTAAGTAACTTGCTCAAGGTTACACGGCCAGTTATTATTTCTGGGTGTGGTGCTAAGTATCTGAGCCTGGATTCGATCCCAGGTCATCCCGACTCTGGGACCAGTGTTCTTACTCACTGCGCCACCTGGCCACCTCTAAGCAATTGGGCTTAAATAACTTGCTCAAGGTTACACAGCCAGGTATTTCTGGTTGGTGCTAAGTGTCTGAGCCTGTATTCGATCCCGGGTCATCCCGACTCTGGGGCCGGTGCTCTTACTCACTGTGCTACCGGGCCACCCCATATTCATTGTTTCTTATATTAATTTCCCAAAATTTGTTTCACCATTCCCCATATAGCCATATATTTCTATCACAAAAAAATTCTGCATGAACATTTTGGCATGTGAACAGTTGATTTTTAGATTAAAAAAAAAGAAACAAAAGAAATATTTGAATATTATCAAAATCAAGTGTGTCTTTTTGCTTTTTAATTATCACATTAACATCTTCTTTCAAAACACAAGGTATCTAGCAATTACAGGTATTATAGAGAGGGGACCCTTCCTATTTTATGGGACTGTAGTGAGTATAAAGAGTCCTGGACACTGACTCTGGAGACCAGACTTTAAAATTTACTGAGCGATATGACCATGGGTGTGTAACCTGTATAAATTTGGAATTTTATGGCAAGATCTATTTTGCTTTTCTCTTTATATCCCAAACACAGTGTATTACATAGAAGAGGCATTTTATAAATTTCTAACCCTTTAGTATCACAATTTTAGACCTTGAAGAGACCTGAGAGATTGTCACATCTATTTCTTCTTGTTGTTGTTGTTATTATTGAATCATTTTTCAGTTATGTCCAACTCTTTGTAACCCCCATTTGGGGTTTTCTTGGAAGAGATACTGGAGTATTTGGCCATTTCCTTCTCTACTTCATTTTACAGAGGAAGAAACTGAGGCAAACAAGGTTAAGTGACTTGCCCAGGGTCACACAACTTGTAAGTTTTGGAGGCCATATTTGAACTCACAAAAATAAGTCTTCCTTTTTTTTTTTTCCCTAGTGCTGCAAAGCCTGCAGGTCTGTGCCAAGGGCATGGGTCTCATTCAGCAGGATGGGGTTTGTTAAAGTTGTAAAGAAAAAGGCCTACTTCAAGCAGTACCAAGTGAAGTTCCGGAGAAGGCGAGAGGGGAAAACGGATTATTATGCACGGAAACGCCTAGTGATCCAGGATAAGAATAAGTATAACACCCCAAAATACCGCATGATAGTCCAGGTCACCAACAGAGACATCATCTGCCAGATTGCTTATGCCCATATAGAAGGGGATATGGTTGTCTGTGCAGCTTATGCCCATGAATTACCAAAGTATGGTGTGAAGGTTGGCCTGACAAATTATGCTGCTGCTTACTGCACAGACCTGCTGCTGGCCCACAGGCTTCTTAACAGATTTGGCATGGACAAGATCTATGACGGTCAGGTGGAAGTGACTGGAGATGAGTACAATGTGGAAAGCATCAATGGTCAGCCCGTTGCTTTTACATGCTACCTGGATGCAGGTCTTGCCAGAACTACCACAGGAAACAAAGTCTTTGGGGCCCTTAAGGGAGCTGTGGATGGTGGTCTGTCTATTCCTCACAGTACCAAACGCTTCCCTGGGTATGATTCCAAAAGCAAGGAATTCAATTCTGAAGTACGTCGTAAACACATCATGGGCCAAAATGTTGCAGATCATATGAGTTATCTCATGGAAGAAGATGAAGATGCATATAAAAAGCAATTCTCACAGTACATAAAGAACAACACAACTCCTGACATGATGGAGGAAATGTACAAGAAAGCTCATGCTGGTATACGAGAAAATCCAGTGTATGAAATGAAACCCAAGGGAGAAGTTAAAAAGAAAAGATGGAACCACCCCAAAATGTCCTTTGCCCAGAAGAAAGATCGGGTTGCTCAGAAGAAGGCAAGTTTCCTTAGAGCCCAGGAGTGGGCAGCTGATTGTTAAAATATCAAAATCTGTAATTTTCTATGAAGATTTTCAGATTAAGACAATAAATTTATTGAACATCAAAAAAAAAAGTCTTCCTGACTTTAGACCTGGTCCTCTATCTACTGTGTATCCCCCTTAATTTTATAAATAAAACTGAAGGTCAGAGAGGATGCAACCCATCTACAGTCACAGTGTGGAACAGTTCAACATATGATGGATTTGGAGTCAGAAGGTCTGGTTTCAAATCTCAGTTTTGTGACCTTCTGGGTGTGTGGCCATTGGGGAAGTCAAATAACTTTTGTTATTTGGGCCTCAGTTTCTTTATCATTTAGGTCCATTCCAATTCTAAATCTATAATTCGAAGTAGAAGAGCTAGAAACTTGAACCTCTATCTACTCTAACTCCTAATTCAATGTTCTTTCTGCTGTATCACATTGTCTTGCTTTGTTTAGTTGCATTATTGTGACAAGTTAGTAAAAATAATCACACATTTCTATTATGCTATAAGGTTTACAAATCATTTCTCTTATAATAATACTGAGTTAGGTAATATAAGTACAATCCCTGTTTTACAGATGGGGAAACTGAGATTTAGAGAGGGTTAAGTGATTTACCCAAATTTACACAGTAAGTGTCAGGGCTAAGACTCAGCTGAGGTCTTCTGACTTAGAATCTATTGTTCCCTGAGAGTATCAAAATGGCATCATTTTAATTGAATATATACATACACATACACAGTTATATCCACACACATACACAAGGTGTCCCAAAAGTCTTCATGTGGTTTTTTAAACTTTAATAACCTTAGAAGTACGAATGCTGCAAATTTACAAAAAAATTGAAAGGTTAATAACATAAATTTTAATAGTGTTGTATTTCTTATTAAAATTCAGGATAACCATTGTCTTGTGCTATGCCATACTTGCACTGTAGTCAATTTTTAAATTCTGTAAAAACTTTCATTAGCTGCTGCTCCTTGAAGGAAAGGAATGCATTTGTAATCCTAGCTTTAGGATTGCACAAAGAATAAAGCTTTGATGCATACATGATGGTTTTGATGTGTTTCCACAAGAAAAAAATCTAATGGAGACAGATCAGGTGATCAAAGTCGCCATGCAAGAGGATATTCTCTACAGGTCCACCAGGGTGGAAATGTGTCAGCCAAAAACTACCACACATACAATGTATAATTACAGGTTACTTTGTCTAGTTAAAATTAAAATTTTAAATTTTTTATTCAAAATTCACAAATATAATTAAGTGTAGAATAAATTTGAATAATTAAACTTTCAAATGATGTTTTTGTAACTGTATCATTTATACTTCTGAAGTTATTAAAGCTTAAGTGGGATACACTAAAAATTCATTCACATGGCAGTAAATGCACTTAGCCCATCTTCAAGAAAGAAACTATCAATTTTGAAAACTGTTCATCCTACAATTAGGAGAAATACTCAAGTTTTCAGGAAATGTCTCCTAGTTGCATGTGTGTGTGTGTGTGTGTGTGTATCAATAAAATTTCATATTCAGCAAGGACAACAGAAAAGATGGGTGAAAATTTTGAATGAAAAAAGCTAAAAGAAAATCAAAAAGGCTTCAACTTTTTATTTCTTTTCTCAGATCTTATTCTAGAAGAAGAAAGAAAAGTGCCAAAATAAAAAAATGTTACTCAAACAAAAGTAAACAATTACTACTGACTCCACAATCCGCCCTTAGATGTATGGAACTGTCAACTGGTTAGTAGTGTCTGCTAAAAAAAAAAAAAACCTGGTGGCATCAGAAGTTCTACCATTTCCCCTCAAGCAACGATTAAGCCAGAATCTACAAGCATCCCTTCACATGTCCCAGAGAGGAAATTAAGAGGGAGACGAGCAAAGAAGACAGATCTAAAACTGAAAGGTCCCTAACAATGCCTGACAAAGTACAGAGATCAAAAAGGATGAGGAAGACAGTGGGGTAAGTTATTTATATGTGTTTTCGGTGACAGCTTCCCCAATTGATTGTCTCCAAAAACAAAGCAAAAAGACTACCATGCTGCATAGAGAGCACTTAGACCTTTCATTCATTCCAGATAAAAATCAAAAGACTGAGGTGGTTATAAAATGAACCTTCACCTAAACCAGCAAAGACCCAGGGGAAAAAAGAGATACCAAATGAACAAATACAAAGAAACATGGAATTCCCTTGGGAAAATTACAGTATCACCTTGGCCTCAAATTCAATGTAAAGTCAATTTCTGTGAAGTCTACTTGTTTTACAATCTACAGTGAAATCTCTCCAAAGTGGATACACCCAGCAGAAATGAGGAGGGGGGGACAATGACAAGCAACAAGGGGTTATTGTGTACCAGCTAGGAGATGGCTACATGGTGCAGTGGTTAGAGTGCCAGGTCTCAAGTCAGAAAGACTCCTCTTCCTGAGTTCAAATCCGACCTCAGACACATACTAGCTGGGTGACCCTGGGCAAGTCACTTAACCTGTTTGTCTCAGTTTCCTCATCTGTAAAAGTGAGCTGGAGAAGGAAATGACAAATAACTCCAGTATCTCTGTCATGAAAACCCCAAATGGGATCACGTAGAGTCAAACATGATTGAAAAATTATGTGCCAGGCACTTTCCTAAGGGTCAGGGACAGAAACCAAAAGATGTCATCCCTACTCTCAAGAACCTTGCTTACATTCTATGGAGTAAGAGTGTATTAAGAATTGTTATGAAGAGAAGAAATGCAAGGTAGTGGGGAGAGAGTGTGGAAATAGGAAAGGCTTCATGTATAAAGTGGTGCTTCCTGAAGGCAGAAAGGGATCATAGGAATTGAGTAAGAAGGGAATTCAGTCCAGGCATAGGGGACAAGCATAAAGTCACAGAGTCTGTTCATGAGACACAGAGGAAACAGGAAAGGAAGCAATATACAATGAGCGTGAAAGGATAGTTTGGAGCCAGAAGCCTGTATCATTACCTGGAATCACTGGAGTTTGAGTGGTATAGTCAGATCTGCCTATGGCAGGTACTCGGAGGTACTACAGAAGGGAGACACTTAAGGAGATCAATTAAGAAGCCACTGCACAAACCCAGGTGAACAATGATGAAGAAGTGAAATAAAGTGGTGGAACAGAGAGAAGGGATGGGCTACTAGAGACGTAGAATTAGAAAGAGTAAGATTTGGCAGCTAAGTGGCTATGTGAGGTGAGGGAGAATGAGGAACCACAGGTGATGCCAAAATTCTAAAACTGGGAGACTGGAAGAATGGTGGTGACTTCAATAGAAATGGGAAAATTTCACAGAGGAAAGAGGTTTAGAGGGAAAATATAATGATTTATGCTTTGAAATTCTTGAATTTGAGATGTCTCTGGGACATCCAGCCAGAAATATCAAACTGGCAATTGGTATTGCAAGACTACAGTTCAGGAGTGAACCTGGAGATTGATGGGTGGATGGATGGATAGATTAGATAGACAGACAGACAGACAGATGATAGATAGATAGATAGATAGATAGATAGATAGATAGATAGATAGATAGATAGATAGATAGATAGATAGATAGATAGATAGATGATAGATAGATAGATGATAGATAGGCAGACAGATAGATACAGATTCCCAGGCTCACCCCTGAACTGTATATAACAAATAGCATTTATATAGCAATGATATATCATGTATATATGTGTGTCTATACATGTATAGACAAAGATATATATATATATATTGCTGTCTAGTTGTGTATGCGAGCACATGTGTAACACAAAGTAAGAGACACAGAAAGAGAGGCAGTTAGGTGGTGTAGGGACTAGGGTGATGGACTTGGAGTCAAGAAGACCTGAAATTTAAATCCAGTCTTTGACACTACCTGTGAGACCCTGGGCAAGTCATTTAACCTGGTCTGCCTCAGTTTCCTTATCCATAAAATAAATTGGAAAAGGAAATAGCAAGCCACTCCAGTATCTGTGCCAAGAAAACCCCAAATCGGATCACAAAGAGTTGAACATGACTGAAAAGACTGAACAATGACAATATATTGATATCTATATCCACATCTATATCTATAGTAGCTAGGTGGTACAGTGGATAGAGCACTGGGCCTGATATCAAGAAGACCCGAGTTCAAATGTCTTCTCAGATATTTACCAGCTGTATCACCTTGGGCAAGACATTTAGCCTTTGTCTGCCTGTTTCCTCACATGTAAAATGGTAATAATAATTGTACTTACTCACAGAGTTGTTATAAGAATAAAAGAGATATTTGTAAGGAACTCTGCAAAACTTAAAGCACTATCCAAAATTTTATATATATATATATATAAGATTAACTAAAGGGGGGAAATAATGCATACAACTTATAAATTCTAAAAATGTCACCACCACAGTGACTAGATGGTCCTTAATGTTCAACAAATGTTAAAACAGCATGTCCACTCCTGTAAATGTGTTTGCTGGCAATGCCACACCAGGCTAAAAATCTCTCTACTTTAGCCGAATTTAACAGCTTGCTGACATAAGTAACCTTTCTGAACTCTTGTCATTCAGTTCCTGCTGAGCTAAGTTTATAGTACTGGTTTGCAGTCCCCTCATCCCAAGTCCCCACCATGATATCCAGTACAGAGATAATCTCAAACTGAGCTTTTTATTCCCTCTTTGATGCTTTTTAGGCACTCTTCTATTCTACCTAACTCAAGTTTGAAGATAAATCACTTTCTAGTGTCAAATTTAATAGATAATAGAGGAAAAGTGAGAACTTTACCCAAAGTAATACTCTCACAAAATAGGCAATTCACTATGGCCAACTACTATGCCTGAAAGAAAACAGCAGGGAATCGAGTGTTCCCACCTAGTGATTATTAGCAAAGTGGGCAATGCTACTGATCTGCTGCACTTTTAAAAGAACTACTTGTACCATTGGCTATTTCTTTACTACTACATGACAAGAATGCTGAAAAATTATTTTCAAAAAATGTTGCCCTAATAAGAAATGACAAAGGAAAATGTCAAGTAATCTGCTTATGACTTATTATATAACCAAACATGACTAAAGTTTAAGAACCTTTTCCTTTTATCTTTTTCTTTACTAAAAGATTAAAATGCATATACTTATTTCAAATTTTCCAATTTCTTAATTCTTATAAGTTAAATTACTAATCAAAAGCAAAGCTCTTATTTAGTGTTCATGTTAGCCAGAGGCAACACATTTAGCATAATTTTTGTCAATTTTTGCTTTGGTTTGTTTATTGAATTATAGACCAGATTAGGGGCAATCCCATATTAACCTATTTTCTTTGTATACCTTCAGACACACAAGAATAGCAACCATAGCTGAATGGCTCCCCTCTGCTAACTCTTGGAACTGCCCTATCCACTTCCTTCCCTTTACCAACCCAATCCATGCCAGGACACAGTCCCAAGGCCAGCCAAAGGATGGAGGAGTGAGGGGGATAGAGGAAGCTTTAAAGTTTTTATCCTAGGACAGGTCTCCTTGTTTTCTTCACCCAGGTTCCAAGGCTCAAATAGTGGAAAGAAAGGAATTTCTTTTTTTCACTGAAGGGATGGGGAAAGAAATGGATTTTCTTCCCAGGAAGTTGTAATAACAGTACAGCTAGAGGCAGCAAAGTATTGAACATATCTATCTTCAGAGTCTAAAAGACACAGGTTCAAGTCCAGCCTCTGACACATAATGGCTATGTAGCGCTGGACGAATCACTAAACCTCTGAGTACTCCAGGAAATTCTCTAAGACTGTAAGTTGCAGAGAAAGTACCAAGCCTCTGGGCCTTCTGTACTAAAGAAATATGTGTAGTTTTAAAAATAGTACAACTAACTCAATTATTTATAATAGCAATAATGCTGATGATAACTGACAGTTATGTAGCATTTTAAAGTAATAAAGGGTAGCTAGTTGGTGCCATGGAACTTTGGACCTGCAGTCAAGAAGACCTGAGTTTAAATTCAGCCTCAGACACTAGCTGTGTGACCCTGGATAAATCACTTAATCCTGTTTGCCTCAGTTCCTCATCTGTAAAATGATCTGGAGAAGGAAATGGCAAACCACTCCAGTATCTTTTCCAAGAAAACCCCAAAAGGGATTGTCAGACACAACTAAAATGACTGAACAACAAAAAAGTAATAAAAGGGGAAAGGTTGGCAGAAACTTATTTGATAATTGGAATGCATTTTCTATGTGAGCTTGGGCCATTCCTGTACCTTCTCCAACCTTGATTTCCTTCTCTGAATAATAATAGAACTGGATGGAAAAATGTGCAAGGTATGTCCTGTTCAACTGGAAATTTCTATGATGTACATTTTTTTTTTGTGCTTTTCAGCTGTAGAACATATTCTGGGTTTACTCTCCCAATCCCTACTTGCTCTTGTCAAGGTAGGCCCACTGAAGGTAGCTGACTACTCTGTCCCTTACAATTCTAGGGATAATGCTGATCATTCACTGCACCCACTGGTATGTCTCCCAACATCATTTAACCAGTTAACATCTTCCCAATATAAACTGACTATCAATTATCATAGATTAGCTTTTACAAAGTGGTATTTACTAAGAAGGCACTGCTAGGGGCTGAAATACAACAGCATTTCATCAAACAGGGAGATGTAAGCTCCCTTCTACACTCCCACTAAGTCTCTGGGGAAAGTGGCCTTAAACTTAAAGCGAATGCTACAGAAGGGTGCCATGGCCATGGGAATCCTTTTCTTTCATCCATGGGTCCCTGCCAAGTTTACTTCTATGTGTAGCAGAGCCAAGGGATGAGCTGTGCATCTGCTGGGCTGGATCCTTGCAACAGATTTTGATGCATAAGCGACAACTATTTTCATGATGTTCTCTCTTTATAACACATACCAGAAGCACTCAATGAGATAAACAAAAATCCCAAGAAATGATGTCATTTTAATTTTTGGACACATGATAAAACCAATATCCACCAACTCCTTTGTTCGCCTCTACAAGGAAAGCCTGTGAGCCATACTTCTATTTAGCTGCAATTTCCTTCTTTTTTTCTGGTTTTATTTAAAGACAGAATAATCAGGACTGATATGATTCAGTTCCTACAGGAGAAATGAATCTTTTTTTTTTTAATCCTTTTATTCAAAGACCACAGAGTAAGTTAGTTGGGGTTGGCTAGAGCTGGGAGACTCCTTTCTATGGATAGCCTTGCCCTGCCTTTGGGCAGTAGAAAGTAGTTAAAGGAAGAAAGAAAAATAAACCAGCTAAGATCTCCCAAGCCCCTGCTTGGAACCTGACTGGTGAGCACTGTGGGTTTGTATGTGATGTGAGGAGAAATGAAAAGGACTTCTTCAGTGCCCCCTCTAGGTGTCCAAAAGCTTCCCTAGAAACTGGGGTTGGTGAATCTTCAGTTACTGGTCAAAATTGCTGGTTGAGGTACTTCTGCACAAAGCCATCCTCCCTGTTACAGTCAGCAGGTCCTTGGTAGCCTCTCCATCCTGAGCTAAAAACATCTTCCCCTTGTTGCTCTTGTTAGGAGTGAGGGGCTCAAGATGTTCACTAAAGACAGCACACATACCTCCAGTTGACACTCTGGATGAGATCTTTCTGTCCAATCACTTTGTTGTCCAAGCACGTGTCTCACTCCTCCCCCTGGATGTCTCTGGTCACCTAGTCAGTGGAGTTATGTTCAACACCAGAGTCTGGTGTATGAGGGTCGTAGCCACAAGGGAACAGTACACCAGAGGTGACTGAACTAAAACTAGGACTAGTCTGGTAAGCCATGGGCAAGGGTATGGAGTAGTAGCTGGAACATGAGAGATGTACATAATCTGTCCAACAAAGTTGTTATCTCTCTGGCCATGGCCATGGCTCCTACAACCACCACTAGCATTCCCAGATCCTCCCCACTGACCTCTAACACTAAGGTACACGGGAATGCTGATTCAAGGGCTCATGGGGCAAAAGGGGTTATGGTAAAATTTGTGAAATTGATCAATGGATGAGGATTTCATGTCTCGACTACCAAAACATGCTTACAGTTGATACCCATATGGTTTTTAATACCCTCCTCCCCTTTTTTTGCCACTCTGTCACCATTACTTACGAAGTAGAAGAAAAAGGAGTCTCATAGAGCTGAGACCATTTTGTATTTTTCTTTGTTTCATGGGTACTATAGCTTTGAAAATAAAATTACCAAATATGTAGCCTTTCCTTAATTAGCTAGGTAGGTCTTCAGAGAGAAGGCTCAGTCTGTTACCAGGATCACACTGGAAGCCTTTCCAGAAAGGTAAAACTTGGTAGAGCTTGAACTCTGATGCCTGAGCTGTTAAAACTCCAGTGTGCTGCCATACCATAATGGAGCACCGTAATACAATTTTGTATTTTTTTATAATTGTACTTTATGTAATCATAGAATCTTAAAACTAGAAAATACAGTGGGAGTACTCTAGCCCAACTCCACAAGGGATATATACAGAAATCCTTTAGGGTGATTCTAGAGGAGATGTGTGTGTGTGTCTGTTTGTGTGTGTGTGTGTATAACTTTTCCCTGGTAAGTGGTCATGAGGCCTTTCCTTAAAAATCACTAATGATATGATACTCATTGCCATATGAAGCAGCCCATTCCTTCCTGAAATAGTTTGTCCCCCTGTGTCAGTCATTGACTTCAATTCTACCCTAGGGAAATACATAAAATTAGTTAAAGTCTCTTTGTATATTATCCTACTTTATATATTTGAAAATAGCTACCATGTCTTCACCTCCCCTGAGTCTTCTATTCTACGGGTGAAATGTCCCCAAATATTTCTCATGCAATATAGCTTCAAGCGTCCTTACCATCCTAGTCACCCTTTTGTAGATAGCCTACAGCTAGTCAATATCACTGATATAGTCATGTGATGGAATATGGTACATCAAGCCATTTTCCAGCATAACTCCTTGAACTCACAACCTCAAATCAACAAATAATGCCCAAGATACATTAATGTTAAAATTGCAGGAAGAAAAAAAAAACAATGATGAGAAACAACTTCAAATAATGTAAAGCTTTCTGATCTGAAACCACAATATAGGGCTGGGTTGAGAACCTGCTCCTGTCAAGCCATCCAATTTCTGCCACAAGCCTTTGGATCTTTGGTGTAGAAAAAAATCACTTCCACTTCAAAGACCTTAAACCTAGTTTTAAACATGGAAACCAATACAATCATCAAGCCTAGTCAGAGGAGGTAGACAATGTGTTAGGAAACAAGAACTATCTAGAACAAACACAAAGATTTTCAAACCCAGCTTTAACAGATTCCTTGAAATGGATTAAGCAGGCAGACAGATGCACTCTATTCTACCACACTCTACCCACCAACTCAAGGAGGAGTCTTAAAAACAACCAGGTGTAACAGACTGGACAAGAGAAAAACTAGTGGCAGTGGCCGGGGAAAGGACATATCTCTGTAAGGACCTGTAATAAAGAGCCTATGGCTTGCTGTCCTCCCTTCCACGGTTTTTCTACATTTTCCCTTTCTGAAGAATAGATCAGAACAAAGTCCAGCAGACCTAGGTTTCAGGAGTAATGTTGTGATTAGGAATCATTAAATGGCATCCTTGAGGCAGAAGTACATATTAGTTATTTTTGTTCACCCACAGTTTTCTGAACATGGGTTAGAGATCAGAGACTTGTGGGGACTTTTTCCAGTAGCCTATCAAGAAAGAGTTCCTAACACCATAACAACTGTGTACATACTTTCCCATGCAGCCCAAGAGGGTAGGTCATGGACAATGTTCTTGAATCCCAACTTCCTGTGTACATAATTTTAGAGGAAAGGGGTCAAGGGCAGGAATCTAAATCTAAGCAGCCAGAATTCCAGAAACTGTAAAGCCTGATACTACAACTATCTTATCAGAATGCTGATGAAGCAAACAAGGTCAAGGGCAGGAAGGGCATCAGAAGCTGAAGGAAAAGTTGAACTCCCAGGCCAAAACAAAAACAAAACCCAGCAAGGACACTCATTAAGACATGGAGGATCATCATAAAAGGGCCCTTCAATTAAAAATAAAAACCCTCAACTAAATTAAACAACAAAGGGGGAGGAGGGAAGGAAGTAGTGAACATAATTTGTGACTGAGCTAACAGATAAATGGAACAGGGAAGGGAACAGAATTTTTATCCTTCAGAAGCTTTACCTCAAATAAACCACATCAAAAAAACAAATATAACAGCATATAACCCATGAATGGGAAACTAGATTTCAGAGTAGGCTAGTAGGAGAAAGAAATGAGAGGGAGAAAAAGCAAATTAACATATTTTGTTAAAGAGTATCACAAATGAAGTTAATCAAATTAAGAGAATGGGAAGCAGTATTCTGAAGGGAACTCGAATCTGGACTGGGAGTGGAAAGGATAAATTAAAAAGAAGAGAAAATAATAATTTAAGTAAATTTTAAAACATGCAATAGAGCAGGGAAAGGATAGAATCAAAGAGAACAGACTAGGATCAAATTAATATAAGGAAAGCTAACTGGAGGAACAAAAAGAGACTATTGAAAAAGGAAAGGAGAATATCAACAAACAAGGAAATAGAGGAAAACCTCAATATAAGAATTACAACATTAAATGTGACTGATTAGTTCCTCAATAAAAGGAAAGAGAATTATAGAGTTTATAAGAAAACATGTATGTTGTATGCAAGAAATGCATTTTTAAAATAAAGACACCAAGAATAAAAATGAATGGCTAGACACTTTTTAGAGTAGCAAAGAAATGGGAGGAAAAAGTAGATGTCCATCAGATGGAGAATAGATAGACAAATTATGGTGTGTGAATTATACTACTGTATAAAAAATATGAATATGAAACAAGGAAGGATTTATATGAATTGATACAGGGTCAAGTAAGCAAAGCCAAGGGAACATTAAGCACAAAGGACTACCACAAAGTGAAAACAAAGAAACAAAAAACAAAAACAAAAATCATCAAAAGAAGGAAAATCACAAAACAAGCAAAAGTGAATTTTGAAAAATAACAAAGAAAAAGATATATAAGAAGACCACCTCCCCCTCCATGCTGGCCCAGGTCTACTGGTATAGAACAATGCCTATTCTGTATCTTCAGATTTTTTAAGTGTACTTTTTGCCAATTGTTTTTTCTCTTCTTCTTTATTTTCTTTAAAAAATATTCTATTACATAGGATGGCTCTCTGGGAGAAGAAAATTTAGGTAATGGAAAAACAAAGGATTATAAGAAATTTATTTTAAAAGAAAAATGAAGGGTTAGAATAAAATCTACTAAGTACCAGGTCATGGACAGCACACTTGAACCCCAACTTAATATATATGTGGTGAGGAAAGAGAATCTAATATAATCTCTTATGCAATTAAAATACAATATGTCAATAGGGATAAGAGCAAATATGATTAGGCCATATTAATATTTTATAAATATGACTGCTACCTAAATTGATTTACTTATTCATTGCCATACCAAACTATCAGAGGATTATTAACTGTGCCTATTCTTCAAAGTTCTGTTTTTGAATGATTAAGATTACAAAGGAAACCAATTACATTGAAATACATTCATCAAGATATTTTTAAGCTCACAGACCCTAGGTTAATAACCCTTAAATTAGAGCAACTGTTTTGTCAAAAAGAAAGAGGGTTTCTGAAGCATTTTTTAAATGCAAAGAAGCAAATAGGGTGTGGGAAATGTGGCATACAAAAAACACATTTCCCAGTGTCACTCAATGGTTTTGTATCTCTGACCTGTATAGTTATATTATTTCTCCTTTTTTTTCCTTTTTGTCTCTAACAAGCACATACAGCTAAATTCACCTTAGTTAAAGGTCTTTATGATACAACTGCACAAATGTAGTACTATGCCGACCAAGTTTCCAATGGGGTTACTTTATAGAACTTGGCAAAATTACAACAAAATGTATTCAAAGGAACAAAAGAACTAGAATCTCCATGGAAAAATGGGGGGGAAATGTAGGAATGAAGGAGGCACAGAATTTAAAAATCCACAAGCTGTATTATAAGGCAGTGATCCTCAAAAGTAATGCTGGTCTAAAAAACAGAAAATCAAACTAGTAGAACAGATTGGTTAAGCCACATCAAAAAGTAATTTAATAAAGCATTCCTGTACTTGATAAACCCAAGAACACCAACTAACTAGGGGAAGACTCTCTATTTAACAAGAAATGCTCAGAAAATAGAAATGTAATGTGAAAGAAATTAAGTTTAGGCTGGCACCTTGCAATCATATACCAAAATAAACTCTAGATTGTGGTCTGAAATATAAAAGGTCTTGCCATACACAAATTCAAAGAGAATGGAAGGTAATACCTTTCAAAACTAGGAATAAGGATAGAATTCTTAACCCAGGGGCACAGAGGTGATCATAAAAGAGAAAATGGATAATTTATATCAAATAAATTCAAAACATTTTTGCACAAAAAAAAATCAATGCAGCCAGAAGAGAAACTCAAATGGAGAGGGGGTTCATATTAATATCTCTGATAAAAGTCTTACATCATAGAAATAAATTGGACACCAAAGTACAAAACCAAGAGCCAGTCCTCAAAGAAAAGGAAATTTCTTTCAGGAGAAAATAGGAAGTAAATGATTAACAACCATGTGAAAGATTGCTCTAAGTCATTATTAACAAAAAGGCAAATTAGAGTAACTCTGAGGTTCTACTTCATAAAACTTGCAAAGCTGGGTAGTATAGATGAAGAAATTTAGGCAATGTGAAAATAACAATTATCAAAAAAAATCTATTTTTTGTAATTAGCAAAGATGATAAAAAAGGAAAGAATTAATATCAGAAAGGTTGAAGGAAGAATTAATATATTGTTAGTGATGCTATGAAATGATCCAATAATTCTGAAAATGAATTTGAAATGAGGTGAGAAAAATCACTAGTTCTTTGAATCAGCAACCCCATTACTTGGTATATATCCCAAGGAGGTCAGTGACTGGAAGAAAATCCTGCAAATATCCTATGTAATATAATATTATCGTTCCATAAGAAAAAATCAGTATGAGGACTTGAGAAGTGTAGAAAAATTTATGGAATATAAAATGAAAAGAATAGAACCAAGAAAACAATACATACACTACAAATAAGAATAATAAAATAAGCCTAATTGTATTAAATTATATTAAACAATTTCAGTCCTGCAAAAGTGATAAGTAGTAAACACTTCTTACAATCCTCAGACAAGTACAAACTGTACATATGCAAAATACACCATATGTAATCACATGAAAACATGGCCACTATGCTAACTAGCTTGTTTAACTATTTCCCTTCTTACAAGGAAGAATTCAATGTTGAATATGGAGGAATTAAGAGAAGATGACTGTGACAGGGCAGCTAAGTAGCACAGTGGATAGAGCAATGCTCCTGGAGTGAGGAAGACCTGAATTCAAATCTGACCTCAAACACTTAATAATAGCTGTGTGACCCTGGGTAACTTGCTTAACCCTGCTGGCCTTGTTTCTTCATCTGTAAAATGAACTGAAGAAGGAAACAGCAAACCACACCAGTATCTTTGCCAAGAAAACCCCAAATGGGGTCACAAAGAGTTGGATATGAAGGAATAACAAGCACTATGACGTAGAAAACAAAAGCCAAGAATACAATTTCAGTTGTTTTAGAGTAGCATCTACAACTGAACAAAAAGGCACAGTTCTACAAGCACAGAGCAACAGGGGAATCATTAGCACCTACCTCATTCTGTACACTACACTTTTATTAGACCAGAGACCACATTAGTTTTTATTGGCTACCATATCACACTGATGATTTAATATGGAGCTTGCAGTCAATTACAATCCCTAAGTCTTTTCAATGAACTATTGTATAGCCATACTTCTACGGTCTTGTATTTATAAAGTTTATTTTCTTTTAACCTGAGTAAAGAACTTTGTATTTCTCTCAATTAAATTTTATTTTTTACGATTAAGGGAATAATTTTAATGTCTTTTTGGAACCAATTTCATGGTCAACATCAGTTAACATTTCCAACTGCACTGGTCTTCTAAATCTTAGTATGTCATATATGCCTTAATATAAAGGCACAAATAAAAAGCAAATAGGAAATATAAATAACAAAATTCTAAGGTCTAACACTGGAGGTTAACAGATTGGCACTGACCAATCCATCAACCTTCATTGGGAATTTTCTCTCAACCAGTTAGGAAACCACTCAAGTATAATATTAGCCAACAAACATTTGTCCCTCTTTTTCATAAAAATCCTCCAACTCTGCCCCCTAAAAAGGATTAGACAACAAGTCAACAAATAACAGTCCTTGCTCTCAGGAAATTCAGAGTCTAATGGGGAAGACAACATATAAACATCTATATGCAAAAAAATATATACATATATGTATATAGATATATAATAAACTGCAAATAAATTCAAAGGGAAAATACTAGCATTAAGGGGTACTTGGAAAGTCTTCTTGCAGAAGGTGGGATTTTACCTAGAACCTGAAGAAGCCAGGGAAGAAAGGAGGCAGAGATGAGGAAGGAGAGTATTACAGGCATGGGGGACAGCCAGAAAAAAATTGCCTGAAAATGCTTGGAATGTCTTATGCAAGGAAGAGCAAGGAGGCCAGTGTCATTGGATCACAGAGTATGTGAGGGGGAATAAATTCTAAGAAGTCTGAAAAGGTAAGAGACCAAGTTGTGAATAGTATTAAGGACCAGGTAGATAATTTCATGTTTAATCCTGGAGGTGATTAGGGACCCAGTGAAATTTATTCAGTAGGAGTGTGACAAGGTCAGCCTTAGACTTTTTAAAGTTCAAATTGCTACCTGAGTGAAAAATGGACTAACATGGGGAGAGACTTGAGAGATACTAGCCAGCAGGCTAAAGCAATAGTCCAGACATGGGGAAATGAGACCCTGTACTAGGGTTTTGGCAGTGTCAAAGAAGAGAAGGGGGCATATGTTACACCTTCACCTTACATATTACTAAGGTATAATTTGAAGAACTTGGTAAAAGATTGGATACGGGGTGAGTAAGAAAGAATGAAGAGTTAAGAATGATTACCAAGATTGGAAGACAGGTAGTTATTCTTAGTGAATCAACATATGTTACTTCCAAGTGATCATTTCTTTTCTAAATGATCATGGACCATCAGTTTAACAATTTATCCTATAATTTTACCTGTGATGAATATCAAAGTTAATGAAGTGGTTCCCAAAAAACATCTTCTTCCATTTGAAAATTAGAATATTTGCCTTCCAGTATTCCAGTACCACTTCTATTACCCGTGTTTCCTCAAACAGGGAATCAGGAATCAATTCTACAAGTCATTTCTATACTTTTGAGTATCATTTGACCAAACCAAGAGCTGTAAAACTGGGTGCTTTCTTCTAATCTCCCTACTTATCTTGGGCCTTAATTCCCTCTGAGTCATACTGGTTCTGTACTTTAAAGTCTGAAGACAATTTTCTTTGAGAAGACAAAACAAAATGGAAGCCTAGAGTTCCGACTTCTCTTTGCCATTTCTAACATAGTACCATCTGGTCTAAGCAGCTGGGTCTGTCCCTTCTTTCTTCTTGTTTTAATAGTTCTTTTGTTATCTCAGTCCTCGGTCCATTCTGAGCTTTGGTCTTCCTGACACTATTCTTCCAGGTCCAGACCCACTCTTTTGTATTCTTTCATGATCACATAGCTTTATATCCATCTTTTCTACATGGCCTTTCAAAATCTGTGTACATCAGAGATGCACTTCACTGGAAAAATTAATTAATGTACATTATCATATTTTTTTGAAAATGCAAATGGCTGAGTATGATGGCACACTTCTGTAATCTCAGTTACCACAGAGACTGAGGCTGGTGGCTTTCTAGAGTTCAGGAGTTCTAAGCCCCAGCAGGCTATGCTAATATAGTGTACTCAATTTGGCATTAATATGGTGAACCCCTAAGAGTGGGATTCTCTCTCTTCTCCTTTCTCTGGGTCAGGGCCTGGCTGAGCCCAGTGTTGTTGTTCACCCACAGCCTGGATACAGAGACTAGAGTGACAATAAAAAAGGGTGCAGAGGGCTGGGTTGGGCTGACCCTGGTATGGTGGGCAGTTTCTGGATGACCTGCAGGGTGCATGGAATCCTCTATTGAATAGTAGAGGCAGCTTAGCTATCAATTTGGTTTTATTTTTATTTATGGAGAAACGGGTTGAATCCAAGGAGCTCCGAACCAAGAAGTATCTGATTTAATACCATTCCTGTGCTTTAAAAAACCAAAAAAAGTTTTAAAAATACAAAAACAAAAAAAAAAGTCACAATAGTGTTTTGTTTTGTTTTTGAGGGTAGTGTTTTGTTTTTGTTTTGTTTTTTGTCTGCCAATAGATTGGTTTCCTAAGTAAACAAGCAATGAGGCTTTGCTCTGCCTCTGAACTGTGAGGCTAGACTCCTGATTCTGATCCTGGACTTCTCCCATAATACCCCAGAAACCTCTCCACTGTTATGGGAATGTGAATTTAAGATCTTCTCTGCCCCTAGGCACTTTGATAGGCTTAAGTGCACCTGGAGCCTGTGGCAGGAGGCTTGTTTTTCAGGAGATACTTTGTGATTGGGCAGTGGGTCAAAAGGGTTGTGACATTGTCTGAGCCAGGAGAAGGCTATATATACACTGATGTGAGGCTTTGTTTTGGGGATCACTTTGAGAAGTGTTGCACGATTTGACCAGATGAGACTCTGGGTAGCCGTTGAGCCCCCTGGCTTTGAAAACCCAGATGTTGATGCTTCCCTCTCTGGTAACTGACTAGGTATGGATGTAATGGTCAGACAGTTGGAGGCCTGTCTGCTAAAATGTTTCTCTGTCTTCTTGTAACTTCTGTCTGTAAATTCTGAAGTTCGGGGTACTGACTTTCCCCTGAATTAGATAAATGACATGTGTTTGATTAAAGCAAGATTGTTAACCCATTTTGAGTTGCTTTCCTTTAGAAAATCAGCTAGAACCTGTGTTGGCAACCAAGTTGGGGATGCTGGGGTGCTTGCTGCTACATCCACCCAGGAAGTTTTCTCCAGCCCTGAATTTCACACGCTAGAAGTGTCCACCACTGTAGCCCCTCCCTCTGATTGACTGGCTACTCACAAAAACTTTATCTTAAGCAGAATGCCCAAGTCTCATTCTTCTCCAGGTGGCTCTCTTCACTCTCCCTCTGGATTTGCAGGGTACCCTCAAGTCCCACTCACTACCCCTTACTTCCTTCTATGGGTTGTCTTTCCCCATTAGATTGTAAGTTCCTTGATGGTAAGGATAGTGTTTTTTTTTCTCTACTTAGTACTTAGCACAGTGCCTGACATATAGTAAACAATTATTAAATTCTTGACCAGATTACTTAATGAGGGGCAAACTGGCCACTGTTAGAAACAGAACAGGTCAAAATTCCCGTGCTGGTCAACAGTGGAGTAGATGAAAAAGTCATGTGCAGCCCCTGCACTTCCAGTCTGAGTAAGATAGAGAGACCCAATCATTTTTTTCTTTTAGGACAAATGCAAGGTAATTCCATATCCCCATTTATGTTTTATTTTTAAAAGGCTTAGATATTCCTCAGGTCCATGGGTTTTTCCTCATATTTCTCTATAATGACAAATGCTATTTGATTCAAGCTTTATTATCTTAGAAATTTAATATGGTCCCAGATGGCAGAAAAGGAATATTCTATAATGCCAAGTTCAAAAATGAACAAGTAATTCAAATTATCAAAGCTAAATCCCCCTGCTCACCTCTAACAATTTCCTGTTGTTTAAATGGGCAGATCATAAACTCCAAGTTTATGGTCCCATTAGTCAAAATTTCTTCTAGTGTTGACTATTAAGGAGCAACGCAGAGAAAAGCACATCAGAAACTAAATTAATTTCACACGTTTTCATCTATTTCATGGAACCAGATCAATGCCATTCCCTCTTGTCATATGATTCTAGTATGTGGGGGTCTAGCCCATGCACAGACCCATCAGCTCATTGGGATGATGTAACCATTCTAAATAGAAGATTCTGGGGAATGGCAATGGAGAAACATACTGGTATGCAACAGAAGTGCTTTGGAGAGTAGGCTTTCTGCAACTGCCTCCAGTGACTAAGCTGAAGGAGAAGTCTTTTGGACTGGTGGCCTAGCTTTTCCTATTACCCTCTTGCCACAGTCCTTCTGAATGCTCTGTTTTTGGTACTATGAATCCTTCACCTATAGCATCGGGTGAGATTCAACCATCCCTTAAGAGGAGCTTTGGGATCTTCTCCGAGCTGAGGGTATATGTCTCTCCAAGAAGCAGGCCCCAGTCCTTGGCCTTTGCATTTGTTCTTTTCCCTTCTAGGTGAAGGGTGTGGAGCCCCATGACCTTCCTCAGCACCCCAACATCCCAAATGAGATTTTATAGCCATGCCCAGAACTGATGTCCCAAGGAGCAGGGAATGAACTCTGGGACACTTAGGAGAACAGAAGCTAACGCAGATGACTCATCCAGCAGTTATGTGACATCTGGACGTGAACTTGGCAGCACCAATGCTATGTAGGAACTGAGCTGTTTTGAGCCTACTAAACCCAAAATTGAGGTGATACAGAAAAGAGTATGCCTCAGAGGTGTGTGGGAGGGAGGGAAGTGCTGAGAGAAAAAAACATTTGTACATTTGTTCTTGCTACTTCTTCATAGTAAATGTCCCTTTGTAAAAAACTATCCGGCATTAAATGGTTAAATGGAACTGAGACTCTAGTCACAGATCCCTAACAAGAGGGAAACAGCCAATGAAGACTCAAATCAGTGGAATGAGAGAGCAAAGAGCCCAACTTCACAAGGTGTCTCTCTGGGACCCTGAGGGTCAGTGCAGCCAGCAGAGCTGGCTTTGGGAGAGATCACCAAAGTATTAGCAATGCTTTCTCCCCATTCAGAAGAAAACAGGCATATCTTCATTTTTTTTCCCCAGGGGACCAATGGAATGACTTCTGATGAAACATATTTCTTCAGTCAAACAATACTGATGGTTTTAGTTTCACCCTAGAATTTCCCTTCTCCATCTTTTCTGGCCAGGCCCTTCCTTGAATCTGTCCTCCCCGTTGACCTCTGTGTCAATTATGAGAAAAAAAGAAAAATCATTTTATCTCCTAATATTTTTTTTCTTATTTTATAGCAGGGTCAGTTGGCATACTGAGTTACAGAGTATTACTTAGGGAGATGTCTATAGCTATATAAAGGTATAAAAAATCAGAGGGGAGAATCAGGTTCTACTTTCCTAGAACATAATTACTTGACCATTTCTGATGTTTATACATTATTTAAACTGATAGGATTGTTATGGGTTAAAATGATTTCTAATTTAATCTTTGAGTGGTTTGTACTTAAGTAATTGAAAGGCAATTGACTTTCTATTTGGCATTTCATCCATTAGATCTCATCAGAAAGGTTTCATCTTTGAGAGACGGATCTTTGGACATTATATTTACAAGTCAATGTAATAAAATGGAAAGAGGGACTGATTCAGAGTAAGAAAAAACTAGGTTTAAATACCACTACTTAGCTATGAGCCCACAACTAAGTCATATTACCTCTCTATGCCACAGCTAGGTGGCAAGCTGCACAGAGTACCAGTCCTGGAATCAGCAACCTGAGTTCAAATCTAGTCTAAAATACTTAACAGCTGTGTGACCCTGGGCAAGTCACTTAACTGTGTTTGCCTCAGTTTCCTTTACTATAATATGAGCTAGAGAAGGAAACAGCAAACTACTCTGCTATCTTTACCAAGAAAATCCTAAATGAGGTCATGAAGATTTAGACATGACTGAAATAACTAAACAGCAACAACAAATGCCTCTCTTTCCTGCCCCACAAAATGGGGGAAATAATGTAAATGACCATTGTCACAGAGCTGCTGTGCAGAAAGCACTTTTCAAAATTTAAAACACTGCAGAAATGTGAAGTATTATTGTATCTTCTTGAGATTTTAGAGCTAGAGGGAACCTAAAACCTCTAATCCAAACCCTTTTAACAGATGAAGAAACTAAGACAAGTCACTCAAATGGCATTTATTGCTAGTTAACATTATCTTTCTCCATTAAGGTCCTACCCTAATACCTCATGGTGATGTAGGAAGGACCCTGACTTTCCAAACCTTTGCTAGTAATCACCCTGGCACTTATTACTAAATAAGGAAAGGCTTCAAGTTTAAGCCAAAATGGACTTAGGCTGGCCCTCCAATGACAAAGTTTGTAAAGGTTCATCAGCAGGTTGACCATTGAGTGACAAATTGTTTGGCCCCACCAACTCAGGAAATTAGCTACACAGAAATGAGGGGAATAATAGCAGCAGTAGCAGCAATACTAATGGCTAGCATTTATTTAGGACTTTAATGCTTTCAGAGCACTTTAAAATACTATCTCATTTTATTTATCCTCACAACAATCCTGGGAGGTGGATGCTATTCTTATCTCCATTTTACACAAGAAGAAACAGAATGCAGACCGAGATTAAGTGACTTTCCCAAGGCCACACAACTAACCAGTAAGTGTCTGAGGCTGGATTTGGGCTCAGATCTTCCTGACTCTAGGTCCAACATGCTATTCATCTGGCTGTGGAACTGAAATCTGCATGAGTGGAGGGCATATCCAAATGAATAAAATCATGGCTCTTTGAAGTAATCAAACTGGAAGGTTTCTCTTGTTGGTTTCAGCCCTGTAATATTGCTTTTGGAGATAATTCTGAATTCGATTCCCTCATTTATCACACTAGCTTTTCCTCCTGATTTTATGTCATCTGCAAATTTGATAATGTATCTTTTATGTCTTTATCTGAAGCACTGATTTTTTTAAGTATTTCTTTTCTATTTTGCATAATTTAAAACCAGAAATAAAAGTTTCTAAATAGGACTACCATATTAAATTGTTTCCAAGATTAAGCTTAAAAGAATAATACTATACATATCCAAAAGTAATAAACAAAACAAATTTTGCAATACCATTATAAAGAACCTCAAGAAAAAAAATAGAAATTATAGCAGAGGACAGTCTGGGAACAAACTTCAGAAATGCATATTACAAATATTAAAAAAAATTTTCCCTAACTGAATGTGACTTCCTCCAAAAATGGTATGTTGGTTAGTATCCTTTATTTTCTAAGCAGACTAAAATGACATCACTACATTGGAGTCAAGGTATAGTATGTTGGACTATGGCTGACCAGATACTACCACAGGTTAGGCACAAATAGTCCATATGAATGTTTGGAGTGGAAATGTCTCTAAATCTGCTTACCTCCACAAAGAGACTCCAAAACACACTGTAAATTAGATGAGTGGAAATCTCAAATGAGGGTCAAATTACATCCTGTTTTCAGTCCCCGAAAGTAATTTTGCAAACAACACCAATGAACTATGGAGGTTTTTTAAAAAGTAAATTCAGTCCCTAAGGACACCCTGACAAGATCTCACCAAGTTCTAATAAAAATACTTTTTTTTTTCTAGTGTTCCAATCTGTAACTACAACTGAAAATTTAAGTCATAAAGTCAACATCCTGGAATGGCTCGCTAATATAATTAACAGAAAGAAACAAATATCCATAGATAACTGGCTATGAGGACACATGTAAACAAGAAGTAAAAATGGCAAATGGTTCAGAATACAATTAAGTATCTATTACATACCTACTATATGCCAAATACCATAGTAGGTGTTGGAAATACAAAGACAAAAAAATAAGTGGAAGCCCTCAGAAGATTAAGTTCTACTATGGAAAAGAACACAGTGTAGCCAATGTAAATTCTGAGCATCATTATCCCAACACCCACTCTCAAAGATGAATCTCAAGTACAGCCAGAAGTTAGCCAAGAAATGATAAATAAATTTTATGAGATACAAACTATGCAAAAATTATTTCAAACTATAAAAACGAAAGACCAATTTGAAAAGCCATTAAGCTAATTTAAGCCAGATAATCCCTATGTAGCCTAAGAATGATAATAGTTCTTCAAAAGAAACTACAGACTATTTTTACATAGAACAAAAAAACTTGGAAGATTCCTTAAGAGTATCTCTCATCTCTGTCCCCTTCTTTAAATAACAAAAATGCTGCCCATCTAAATTTTATCATTTTCTAACCAAATGGAATAATTAAGTTTCAAGGCTCAGCAAGCAGTCCCAGAATCTTACCTGCTGAACACAGAGTAGGCCCTCAATAAATAATAATAACTCATATTTCTTTTGGGGGGGGGATGGGGGAAGGGAGGGCAAGTGGGGTTAAGTGACTTGTCCAAGGTCACTCAGCTAGTTTTTGTGTTAAGTGTCAGAGGCCGGATTTGAACTCAGGTCCTCCTGACTCCAGGGCCGGTGCTCTATTCACTGTGCCACCTAGCCTTCCCTAATAACTCATATTTCTACAATGCTTTAAAGCTTACAAAATACTTTCCTTACAGCAACTTTGGGAGATGGGTGATACAAGTACTGTTATCCCCATTGTAAAGACAAGTAACCTGAGGCTTAAAGAAGAGATTTCTCAGTGGGAATGAGGAAGATAGCATGGTACAATGGAAAGGTCACTAGATTTGAAATCAAAGGGCCTAGGTTTGAATCCTGTTTCTGCCCTTTACTACCCATGTGATCTTAAACAAGTTACCTAACTTCCCTGGGTCTCAGTTTTCTTAACTATAAAATAAGGGGGTTGGGCTAGATGGCCTCTACAATTACTTCCAGCTTTAAACTTAAATCAGAATCCCATTATAATATCTAAGGGGTGATTCCTAGTCAAGATGGCTCCCTGAATGGGAAGCAGACCATCCAGCTCCCACATATCTACTCCAGAAAAACCCTGAAAACCTCACACCAGGCTGAATAATGATCAAGAAATCCAGCAAGACACTACAACAGGAGAGGCAAATAAGCAACATTATCATCTTAGTCAGGAAAAGTAGTAATTCTGACCAGGCTTCTGGCTCCTTCTTGGTCCCTATCTAGAAGGTGTGTAGCGACAGTATACAACTCCTGGGTATTTCCAGGTGAAATCGATGCTGAACATGTGACTTGGTACCTCCGTCCTCTCTGGCCTTGATGTCCTGATACGACCTGGTAGGTGTCTGGCCACTAGAGTGCCACTGCTGTCCCTGGAGACAAGGCGTTCCTGGAAGCCAAGTCTAGGGAGACATCTCAGGGGCTGGACGATCCCCAACTTCTCTGCCCTTCTCATCTTTCCTCTCTGAGGTGCAACGCTTCTCTACCCTACCTCTATTAACATAGTGTCTCTCTCTCTCTCTCTCTCTCTCTCTCTCTCTCTCTCTCTCTCTCTCGGCCTCTATTAACATAGTGTCTCTCTCTGTCTCTGTCTCTCTCTGTGTCTCTCTCTGTCTCTCTCTGTCTCTCTGTCTCTCTCTGTCTGTCTCCGTCTCTCTGTCTCTGTTTCTCTCTCTCTCTCAGGATCTGGGTATCTTTTGCATTTTGTCCCATGTATCTATTGTCATCATATTTTCTAAACCCCAAAAATCAGAATACAGGGTCTGACAATGGCCATTTACAAAGAAAGGGTCTACTCTCTTCTTGTACGCTCAGGACTTTCTAGGAACACCCAGTATATATGATCTATATACCCATTTTTAATACAATGTTACCTCCTTCATTCCCTCCCCTTCACTACATGGAAATAAGTAGAAAACTACAAAGGAACCAAATTACTAGAATTTGGCTGAAATTATCAAAATTACAAATAAGAAAGGAGTTCACAATGAACTCAAAAAAATAGTATCATCAGATCATTATGTATGGTCTTTATGCTAATACACTTGGTAAGTTTACCAACTGGGTTAGCTAGTTATAAGAAAGGCTTTGGGCTAAAAAGCAACACCTGAGCAGTCTTGAAGAAAGAACAGGACTGAAATTCAAAGGTGACAAGGTACATTCAAGGTATAAGACACAGCCTAATGCAAATGCATTAGGAGACGGGAGATGGAATCCCCAAATAGAAAAACAGCCATCCATTCTGGCTACAATATTGTGCATAAAGGGGCTGAATGTGATATAAGACTGGAGCAAGATTGGGGAGGGTCTTAAATGCCAGGTTAAGAAGTTTGTATTTTATTCTCCACAAAAAAGTCACTAAAGATTTTTAAGTAGAGAGAGATTTCATCAGACTTCTGCACTAAGATTACTTTGTCAGCTGTGAAAAGAATGGCTTGGAAAGGGAAGAGAATGGATGCAGGTAAATCAATCAGGGAAGCTAATTACAGCTATCCAAACAAGAGATGATGAGGGCCTGAACTAGAATGGTTGCAGTTTAAGAACCACTTGATACCAAAATAGTTCCAAGGATCTGTGATCTCATCCTTCCGTAGACACAGAACATTGCCTTCTGTGCATCTTCTCATCCCTGGGTAAGCAATTCTTATTCATGTCTTCATGAAAGACTCCAAAGAAGATCAGTCCAATAAAGGATTCTCTTTTATTTCACTGCTCAGAGGCACCAAATGTAATACTTGGGCTATCTTTCTGTTGCTGCCTTTCTGTCACTTCCCATTCTTATTATACAACTTACCTGCCTCATTTGCCAGTTCTCCTACATATCCACTTTCACTGTGTATTCAGGTTTTGACTGGTATGTACGCTACAGCCAACTCACAACTGCCATTCATTTCTCTAGTGTCTTTTGGGCTACTTTTAATTTGTATTGCACCAAGATCCTGGTATTCTTAGATTCACAACTACATGGTATTACTGGGAAAAATGTTGGTGTTAAAGAGATAGGGTTTTGCAGTAGCAAGCAGTTTGAAATTACACAAATTATCAAATGTGATACAGATATAATATTCTCCTATTCAACTCTGGGAAATGTGAGAGTATTGTCTATCTGAAGCATGAGTTACTTATGTGTGTGTACATATGGATTGTATACATACATAGTGTGTACATTTATGTGTAATGTACATGTATATGTATGCCTTGTGCTATAGATAGATGATACACTCACACTTCCCAGAGCTGAATAAGAGGTGATTGTATCTGAATCACATTTGGGAATCTACATAGTGCCTTAAATAATTCTCAAATATGATATGGACCAGTTTCTTCCTCCTATTCAACTAACTCAATAGCTGTTCATTCATCTGTATGTGATGGTATCAAAGGCCCTAGAAGGCAGAAGGGTCTTTGGGTCATCTCGTCCAACTCATTCATTTTACAAATGAAAAACAGTTGAGTCAATGTGTGATTTTTCATGTGCTTCAGTTTTGTTCAAGCAAGTATTGTTAGACTGATCTCTTTCAAATTATTACAGATCATTTTGCAGTGTTCTGGAGCTACCTCACCTTCAACTAGGAATATTTGGAAAAATTTAGAAGTGACGGGGAAAACCTATTTGAACTCTGCACAGATATCTTTGATGACAAAAGTGGGCCCTTCACTCGAGCATGTATCCACCTCTCTTATGTCCTGTTTGATGTGGTTAACAGATTATCAAATTAAGCTGTATCCCTACTTCCATCTGTCATAGATACTAAACATGAATTATAGACACTTTAAGAAGTGTCTTTAAAGGCAAATTTTGCTCTATGGAATCAAATGTCTTTTTTTTAACCCCATAACATTATAGACATGGGACTGCATGTTTTCCCTGCAGTTTTCAGTCAGCTACATGACCATAAAAATACAGTGAGTTACAGAAAAACATCTGAGAAATCCTGCTTATTCACTCATCCTGTTTTCATCAAGCATATCCTCAGCATGAGTGTGGACCGTTCAAATGTCACTACCACTATTTCATAATCAACAGCTTATTTAAACAGTTCACACAATGTTTTCTTCTCATCCACATCAGTAACCAGTCCTTTCCAATCTGTTTAAAATGCAGTCAATTTCATTTTTTCCAATACTGTTTGGTACTCACCAAATCTAATGTCTTCTAGGTCTTAATGATAAACAGGCATGAAGAACAGTGTTGCAAACCTTTGGTCTTGCATGTATTGATCCAGAATTGTACTTTCCGATAAATTTTCTCTGCCTACCTTCATAATGAAATCACTAAGCACCAAGGCATATGCTGATTTAGTTTGGAAGTTCTCTTTGTTGAGCTCTTAATAGAATTGCTCTACTTTTTCATCCTCTTCAATAGGATCATAAATATAGTGTTAGAAGGGGTCTTAAAGGTCAACATTCCAACTCTTTCTTTTTATGCCCAAGGAGATGCCCAAAAAGATGAAGCAAGTTGCCCAAGGTCTCAAAGGTACTAAGTGGCAGAGCCAAGGTTTGAACTCTGACCAGTGACGCCAAGTTCAATTCCAAGTTGAGCTCTTTCCACTATATCATGGCCATGTAAGCAAGAAACAACAATTAACTTCATGGGAATCTTTTTGTTGATGCGCATCATGACCATCCCAACGCAAGATGACTAAATGACCATTGAGATGTTTCTTGCTATCTCTGGATGCACAGTGAAATGACTTTTGACCAACTCCTTTGTCTTCTATTCTGAGAAGTTTATGAGCTCCATTATATAAGGAGTTCAATATAATAGGAATGATATTATGCATATGACTCAGTTTTTCTAGAAATGTGTCAAAGCGTTAGTTACTGAACAAAGATTGTACATTAAAAGTACCTTTCTCAGTCATGGGCAATAGTTGCCCCCATCCCCCACCCTCAAGAAACAGTGTCCATAGTCATTTGAGAGTTGTCATCTCCCTGAACTTAGAGGAGACCTGAGGAGGAAAGATTAAGTCATTCTTCCTAACTTCCTTCTTTGATATCATTAGATTCTTCAGTTCTACCACCCTGCAGAGGCTCCATTCATATGCTGCTCATTCTCCAAGCCAGCTGTTGTTTCTTCTCTCTTCTCTCATTCCCTGCCCCCACCTTATTCTCTGCTTTAGAAATAAAATAAAAAACTCACAGTTAGGGGAAAAACATTTAGGTTAGATAGTCCACATTTGAACAGGAACATCCTGTTACAATATCCTCAATTTTTCATCTGGCCTCTGCCTGAAGACGTCCACTGATACGGAATCCAGTACCTTCCCCCTGCCCCTGAACCCCACCTCCCTACCACAAAGTAGCTCTTCCCCTTTAAGAGAATTATTAGATTTTTCTTTATGCTGAACAAAAAAAAAAAGCATCCATCTATTCTACTCATCACTCCTTGTTTTACTCTGTGAGACCCAGAAGAAAAAGTCTAGTCCCTACTTTAAATGACAGCCATTCCAAGTCTTAAAAACATCTATAATTTTCTCTCAAATCTGCCCTAAGCGAAATAAACATCCATCATTCCTTCCTTCCAGCAACCTGAACCAAAATCTCTAGACATAGCCTAATCTGGGAAAAACACAAAAGAATTACCAGCTCCCTGGTTCTGGACATTAGTGCTCAATTAACACAGCCTGAGATCATGTCACCTCAAGATGAGACAATGGAATGACATGGTACTTGAGAACATGATATGTTTCTTTGATCTCCTGATTTTATTCACAAAAATAAATCTGATTGTGCCTGATTAGTATCCTGTGCTTGTGCAACAGATTTTTTTAAAATCCAAGTTTAAAACTCTACATTTATCCCTCTTTCATTTTATCTTACTGGATTTAGTCTATCTTCCTGGCCCTTCAAAATGGTTTTGGATGCTGACTATCCTCTAGAGTGTTAGCTGTTCTTCCCAGATTTGTGCCATCTACAAATTTGAAGCATATCATCTATGCCTTCATCCAAATCACAAATAAAAACTACTGCACAACACAAAGCTGTGCAAAAAAAATATCTCTAGATCACCCTACTAGATAATTCCCCTACAAGTGACATCAATGAATGCCTACTCTTTGGTTCCAAATTCAGTAGACTCTATTATCATGTATTCAATCCAATAAACATTCATTAGGCACTTGTATGTGCCAAGCATCTTGCTAGGCTGTGGAGATACAAAAACAAAAGAAAACCATTTCTGCCCTAAAATTCTACTGGAAGTATCTATGGTTTATCCTTCGTTCTCAAAGAAGACCATGACATCAGGAAGATCATGCCATGACTTACAAGAGAATAAAGGTCAAGGTCTCTTACTCCATCCTGGGCCATCTCCAGCCATCCTGATCTACATTTGGCCACTGAACACAGATTGCTCTGGAGGAGAAAGTGAAGTTGGTGACTTTGTGAAGCTCTCCCTCACTGGAAGTATCTAGCTCACATTTCTCTGCCTTATCCACAAGAATAGCAGAAAGGACTGTCAAATGCTTTCTATTAACTCCAAATCTCAGGTTCCCTCTGATGACTTTGGACTTCCAGTTTCCATACCTCAGATCTATTCACAGACTTAAGTAGTCCTATTCAGCCTAACCATTTACAAGGACCAATTTTTTGAGTCATTTTTTTTTTAAGATTTTAGGTCTTAGACCAAGTTTTGGCTGCCCAGAAATGCCTTTCTCACATATAACATTGTTGCTATGGAAATAATTGCCTCCTTTAACATGCTATTTCACTCCAAGTTACGTTTTCACAGAAACTGTACTTTTACCTACTTTGTTAATAATGATGGCTTTGAACCTGGAACCCCTCTATAGAAAAAGCTAAGGGTTGCTGTTTCATCTTAGAAGAACCTATGCAACTCCATCTGGAACTTGGAGAAATGCTATTATCAGGTCCAATTTTTTTTCTTATGAATCTCAATGGTCCAAGTATCTTCTATTTCTGATTAGTACAGTATCAAGCACTCTTTAAGTGGTTGATAAATGCTAATTAAGCTGTGTGAATCTCTCTGATTACATTCTAAGGTTATTTTTTGCTTATGCTCCAATCTCTTACAAATTCCCTTCTATGATCTTTCTCCTTTCAATAATGTTCACAACATAGCAGCTGCTATTTATATCAGCTAATTCAACTGTATAACTATTTGTTCCTCTTCAGAGCACTAATCAAAGTTTAAAATTAGAGAATGATACCATTCCCTAGTATAACTAAACCCACCTACTCAAATTTGGCACAATATTTCACTATCTTTTAAGTTTTTTTTAAGTCCTATCAAAAGCTTAAACATAATATCTTTACACCATTACTACATGAATATTCATCCCTCTCCCTCCCTTGACATACTTATAATCAATTACCAAATACTGTTGATTCTACCTCCACATCTTTCATATATGTTTCCCTCTCTCTATTACTACTACCAGCACCAAGTCTGGGTATACATTACCACCCAATTCATCTGTTGCAATAGCATCCCAACAGGTCTTCTTCAACCCAATCTCTTCCCCCATCTGTCCCAACTTCCACAATCTATTTTGCCTACCATTATCAGAATAATCCTTCTATACATAAAATTTTACAAAGATCTTTTCCTGTTACTTCTCTATTCAAAAATCTCCTGAATGCCTACTAAATTAAGTTTTAAACTCCTCTACCTGTCATTCAAGCCCCCCTCCCCCAATCAGGGACCAGTCAACCTATCTACTGTTCCCTTCTACACTCTACAGTCTAGCCAAACTGGACTCCTTTCTGTTCCCCCAACCATTCATTATACTTTTTTATTAACATGTCTTTGCTCATGCTGTTTGCTATTGCTCGAATGCCTTCTCCCTCTTCACCAGATCAATTCATATCTATCCTTCAAAGTTAGCTTATCATCTTCTCCAAAAAGCCTTTCTTAATTCCCTGGGTCAGTGATAACCTTCCCCCTCTCAGTGAACACAAGTCTTTGAAACTCTAAGTTACGCTTACTCTGTGATGTTATGTATCAGAGGTGAGTGCACTTGTGTCTTATTGTCCTACTATACTGTGTAATCCTTGAGGGTAGAGACTGGATTTCCCCACACCTTACGTGCTCTGCACATAGCAGACACTTAAGGTTGAAGGAATAAAAGAATGCATGAATGAATGGAAAGAGACAAACTGTGAGTGACATTTGTGAAAACAGTGTTTACTCTTATGATGCTACTCACCTACAGATGATTAGCAATTTTTTCTCATCATTTGCTTCATTATCTCAAAGGTTAGTATCTTTATGATGTGCTTTCCAATCAGTAGCACAATTCCAATTATAATATTATGCAAACTAAGGTTTAATTTAGATTGACCTTCAAAATTTAAAATTCATCTGTGCAATTACTACAAAGTACAGAACCAAGGGAACATTGTATACAGTAACAGCAATAGTGTTCAAAGAACAACTGTGAAAACTAAAGTTATTTCAAATAGTATAAATACTCAAATAAACTACAAAGGACCTATGAAAGAAGATACTATCCACCTCCAGAGAAAGAACTGTTAAATAGAAGTACATATTCTTATATTTACACACACACACACACACACACACCTGTGTGTAATAGTGGTTCATCTCTAAAAGTAGGGTGGAAAGGGAGGAAGAAAAAAAATTAAAAGTGCATAGCAGAGAGCATCAGAAAACTCAGAAGGAAGCACAGAAAAGCAGGGTAGCTTTGAAAACAAATGTGTATATTTATAACATAGTTTTTCAAAAAAAGTAAACAGTGTGAAATGGAGATTCATGGTTTCATATTAAATCCTCTTTGTCTTGTTCTGTGTACATGGACATGTCTGTCTTTTGTATTTAAGTTCAAAATGAATTTTTTTAAAAGAAACCCTGGAGGGAAAAATTACTGCAAAAAAATTACTGATTATGCCCTACTCCAAGAGTCAGTAATTTTGTCCAAGTAACTCTTACTACATTACCCTGAAGATTTAGTGTAAAAGATATAGATAGATATGATATGAATAGTATGGATTATACATATATGCACATATACTATATATATATATAAACAGCTCTGACAGCAAATTCAGGTTTTTCTAAACAATGAATTCTGCTGAAAGCATATGCTTCAAAAATAAATTACTCCCCCTTCCATTTTTTTTGGCAGTACTTTGAAAATCTGGACAATATGTTTCCTTTCAAAACACCAAATGTTTATAAGGGAAAAGAAAAAACACACAGATGATGTTGCCAAGAATCATTTTCTGCAGTTTCTTTTACAGAGATGACCTTTGAATAACTGACATCAGCAAGAATTTACATATAGTGCAATCCTAAGTATATGCTACATCTAAGTGATTTAGATACAACAGAATCGATTCCCAAAAGAAAAGAATGCCACCCAACCAGAGGGCTAAATTTTTTTTTAAGTATCCCCAAACTTACCCCTGGAAAATAAGAGGTCAGGGGACGATAATGTTTTCAGATTTCAGCACAGTATTTGGACAATAGACAGGACATTTAGTTCAACTCCCGCATTTTGCAGATGAATCCTAGAGTTAAGTGACTTTCCTGAGGTCACAAAGGTAAGTGGACAACCAATTCATCAGAGTGATATTCAAATGAAAAAGAAACTAATGCAATCTTTGGTTGAATTAACAGACACAAAGCATACAGACTGAGGGAGGTGATAGAACTATACTCTGCCTTGATAAAACCACATCTGAAACAGGCATTTGGTTAATTCTGGGCAAAATAATTTAGGAAATTCAAGGATAAGTAGAGTATATCTATCTTGGCTGCCTTCATCTGGATCTCAAAATTATGAATCAACTGAAGATTTAGCCTAGAAAAGAAAGGATTTAGGAGATCTACTAGGAGCCACGGCCAGGTTACAGAGAAGCAGATTATGTCTCAAAACAAACGCAAACCTTTTCAGCAATTAAAGCAAACCGAGAGTATAATGGACTGCCTTCAACTGCCTTCTGAAGTCAAGTTAGAAGACTACTTTCAAAAATGTAGTAAAATGGACTTCTCTTCAAGGATGAGGTAAACTGTGTAACCTCTGAAGGTCCCTTCTATCACTCAAAGTTTATAATTCCAAGTCTCTCTTGATGTCCTTGTTAAAAATATGTACAAATATGAATTAGATGATAATGAAGTTAAGGGGATTCATCTCTTACATAGACAACTTTCATCAAAGAGTATTGTGTGAAAGAGTAAGGGATGAGGAGAAGGAGAAGAAAGAGGAAGAAGAGTTGGTAAGTAGTGACAGTAAGGCAGAAAAAGAAGAAAAGTAATAAAAGAACATCAATGAATTGTTGAAAGAAATACTTAGAAAAGAACAGAAGAAAGCTCAGAAAGGGACACAGACATGCAGGACAATTTTTTTACTAGCACATTAAAATTTAATATACATCTTAAAAATAAACTGTAGGTAACAAAAGTTCCCAGTTTCAAACACAACCTTCTACTCTGCTCTTTGTATATTTAAATGTTCTTATCTGTTGATGATTAATTTCAAAAGAAAAAAATTAATTTGTCAATCAACCCCTAATGGCACATCACAGGTCATTGTTCTTAGCCCCATCCCATTTATCACTTTTACACAGTCTGAAGAAACAGAAAACATGCTTATCAAATTTTAAAACTGAATAAAACTGGGAGGGGGGTGAGGATAATATGCTAAATGCCACAACCAGGATTCAAAAAGATCTTAATAAGCTAGGAGATGATCTGAAATTAACAAGGGATGTTTATATGGGATGTATATAAATTCCTTCACTTAGGTTCAAACAATTTAACTGCACAATTACAAGCCAGGGGAGATGTGGCTTAATATCACTTCATACGAAAAAGACCTGAGGGATTAAGTTGATTATAAGCTCAATAAAAACCAGCAGTATTATGTGGTTGCCACAAAAGCTTATTCAGACCTAGGTCTGCACTAAAAGAAGGATATTGTCTTAAGAAAGGGATGCAATAGTGTCATTACACTCTGCTGGTCATACCATATCTAGAGGGTTTAGCTCTAGGTGTCACAGTTTAAGAGGGCCATTGGTCTTCATATGATGAAGGATAAAAGGACTCAGTAAAGTAATAAAGCCTGTGGGGAAAGAGGATAAGTGCAATCTTCAAATATTTGACAGGCTGTTATATGGCAGACAGAACAGACTAATTTGTGTGGCTTCAGATGGCAGACCTAAGGGCCAATGGATGCGAATTACTCTGAGGCGAATTGTGTCTCAATATAAAGAATACAGCTGCACCTTCAAGGCTAAATAAGATTGACAAACAGGACTATGATTAATGTAGTTATGTTGAGAGATTCAAGACTAAAGGATATATGAACCATACAGAATATAAATACACACATACATGCATGTATATCCACATATACACAAAGGTGATGATACATGTAGTTTATGTGATCTATATATAAAAAGAGAGGAGGGAACATAGATCTAGAACTAGAAGAGCCCTTAGGGGTCACTAACCCAACTCATTTTATAGATGAAGAAGCTGAGGCATTATTTTGGGTAGGGGCGGCTAGGTGGAGCAGTGAATAGAGCACCGGCGGCCCTGGAGTCAGGAGGACCTGAGTTCAAATCTGACCTCAAACACTTAACATTTACTAGCTGTGTTACCTTGGGCAAGTAACCCCAATTGCCCTGCCCTCCTCCTCCAAAAAAAGCAAAAAAGAAAAATAAACTGAGGCACAGAAAGGCAGAATGACCACTTAAGTCCTGTAACACTGTGTTCAGCATTCTTGTTACACATGGTCAAGAGAAAAAGTCCTAGAGTCTACTTTCAGCTTTGTCACAGTACACTCTGAGTAAGTTACCTCTCTACATCTTACTTTTTTTCTTTCATAAGAGATAATGCCTTTATGTTATTTTCTAACTCACAGAGTTTTAAAAGGAAACATTGCAGCATAAAGCTTTCTAATTGGGTTGCTCTGTGCTGTACTACTACAAGGAAGGGCAGCAAGTAGCAGCCCCCAAAGTAACGCTGTACAAAAAAAAGGGAAATGGACTTTCTGAACACAGGGTGGGAAAGGCACTATGATTCAGAGCAAAATGATTCTGGCAGTCAAAGAAGGAGGACTTCCCTGCCATGTGCCCAAAATCACAACAAAGACTGGAGTGACGAGGTGCTGAGTTCAACTGTAGAGCTCAGAGGATGCTGGTCATTGACAAATGTACTTACTTGGAACTTATGGTAGACAAGAAAAGAAAGGGATAGATCCAGTTCTGAGCATCTTTTGGGGGAGGTGGTGATGGTAATAAAAATATTAACATGTTGAGGCTATGATATTTACATTCCTTGGTGTCAAATGTATTGTTTGGGAAGAGAAAAGGGTTTTAGCAAACCAAGTTATAAAGAATGAAGCTTTTTTTTTGCTTTTTGGTGGGGGGAAAACAGGGCAGTTGGGGTTGATTTGCCCAAGGTCACACGGCTAGTAAGTGGTAAGTGTGTGAGGCCACATTTGAACTCAGGTCTTCTTGATTCCAAGGCCGGTGCTCTATTCACTGCACCACCTAGCTGCCCCTGAAGCTTTTCTTAAATAGGAACTTGAAACTGATGCTTGAACTTGATTATGAACTTGCAACTCTGATTAGATACTGAATCAGATTTAATGTGGTTCACATAGCTGTGTTCTACTTAGTCTTCACTCAAAATCTTCTTGTCATTCAGAATTGGGATTTCTGGGGGACATGGCTACTAGTACTATTATTCAAATAAGCCAACCTATACAAAGTAACAAAGATAGAGATAGTTTGTCTTCTAGTCCTAACATATAGACCTTAGCCATCTCTAATCATTCAGAAAAATCTCAAATTCATTATTTTCCAGGTTTTCTACTTCAAAGTATTTTCTTAATGAAATGGTTACTTCCCATAAATACTTGGGGAAAGTAATCCTTGGTGAAGAACTATTTATTAGTGACTGAAATGCCTGGTAGTGGATCATTAAAGATAGCCTGTTAATTAAGAGAACAACCGATAGTGTTGATTACGTGATAAAGTGCTATGGGAATGACAGATATTTTTTTAAAAACTGTAACAGAGAATACTTGTATAGCCTAAAATATTACTGTATTTTTATATAGTACTTATTTGCACTGTAACATTAATACTAGGGTACAAGTTCCATGAGAACAGAATAACGTCTGCCTTAAATTTTGCATCTTTCCCCGTGCCTAGCACAGTACCATTCAAACAGAAGGTGCTTAATAAATGTTTGAAATCAAGTTTTTAAAAAACTGGACTAGGATTCAGAAAGCCTGGCTTCTACTTTCCACTCCCCTCTTCTAGAGATGTTATAAAAATAGAATCAGTAAGAGTTGGTAAATGACTGAATATTAAGTCAGGAAGAGGAAAGAACTAAGGATACCTCCAAGGTTACAAACTTGGTTGCCTAGGAATGGTTATATCCTAGGGTGTATGAAGAGGAGGCAAGCTTAAGGGAAAAGATAATAATTTCTCTTTTAGATATGTTGGGTTTCAGATGCCAACTGGATGTCCAGGTACAGACAAACAACAAAAAGCTAAAGATGCAGTACTGAAGTTCAAGGCAGAAATTAAGACTGGTTATATGGTTTAGGAATCATCTGCAGAGATGGTAAAGCATGTGAACTAATGAGATCACCACAGAAGAGAAACAGGGAGAGAAGGGGGAAAGATCCAGGACAAAACCTTAAAGGATGCCTGTAGTGTCAAAAGCTACCACTGGGGTCAAAAAGAATGAAAAATGAGAATTGACCTCTGGATTTAAAGGTTAGGAGTTCACTGGTAAATTTGGACAGAGGAATTTCTGTAGGACAGTAAACTCAGACTACAAAAGGTTGAGAAGTGAGAGGTAAGGAAGTGGAAACAACCAGTGTAAATGACATTCTGTAGGAATATGACTATGAAAGGGAGAAGAGTTTAAAAAGATAGCTTAAAGAGATGATGATGTCTATGCATCATTCTTACACTGTGGGAATGAGGAGGTTATTGAACTTCAAGGCTAGGGTATTCAAACTGATGAATATTGAAGTTATCAGCTGGGTCAGCACCAGCTCCTCTTGTGCAAATATATCAAAATATACCCTCTTGTGGAAATATATCAAAAGTTCCCTTTTAGTTCAGCTGAAAACATTAAGAAATAATATTTCTTAAGTCTAAAAACCCAAAAGAAATAAGACTAAGGTCCTAGGAAATTTATTATCGGTAGAAACCAAACTTGTTGCCTACCTATATGCCAACCAAGTAATTGACGTTTTGACCTATCTCAGGTCAATGTCATCTTTTCCATTCAAGAAATATGATATTGATGATAGGAAGGAAGCCATTTCAATCCTTAAGAGGAATGGTCAAGGAAGGAATCGAGTAGTTCAAGTAGTTTTAGTAGAATGTACATTTAATAGATTAATTAGAAGATTAAGTAAATTTTGTTTTGGAACATTATCTCAAATTTATATTTTAAGCATATTATGACCTTCTTTTTCAAGATTCCTATAAATGTCACCTCAAACTGTCTTGGAATAGGACCAAGTCTAAAGGCTTAGGGGAGGCTGGGTAGGGGGATAACTATGCCAGTTTGCATATGGTTTGAATCTAAAATGTTAAATTAAATAAAACTGTTTCTGGCAGACTTGTGCCTAAAGCACAACATACAGCATTAATATTTTTTTTTACCACTCTAAAATACAGCATTTGGAACTGTACACAATCCTCCTGAAGTGGTCTCATCAGGGCAGAGCACAAAGGGAGGGATGATCATCTCTCTTACTCTGGTAACTCTCTCTTATTGTGGCCTAACAGTGCACTAATTCCTTTGGGTTCCTGATCATACTGTTTACTCATTGATCACATTTTCAACTATAATTCCTCAGTTCTTTTTCCACGAAAGCTTTCTAACTATCGCTTTAAGAAGTGACTTTTTGCACAGAAGTACAAGACTTTTACATTTACCCTTATATCCAGTTCAGTAACTGGATTATGAAATTAAACTAATAAAATTACTAACTAGCTAATTTGCTAATATTTGAATGATATTTTCTAATATGTTTTTAAGTATTTTAAACATTTTGATGCTGCTTTGGTAGAACTATCTTACTAGTGACCTGGGATTTGCGCTTAGCCATAAAGACTCCCTGTGATATCTCTTGACCCATTCTAAAACTTACCCTTACTTCTTGACAAGTTAAAATCTAGAATTATATGTAACTGTCATCTTGGAGATTAGAATTTGTAAACTGTTGTCTTCATTATTCACTGACAGTGATACCAGGACTATTTCCATGTTGATATGGATTCAATTTTAATATTTTTTTAAATCCTTGTAATTGGGGAAAAAATAAAATACTAAAATTTTAAAAAGTCCTTGCTAAACAGTATAAATGTTCTTGATGAATGAAGATATCAGCAAGGAATTTTTCCTATACTTTATATTTTGCCAACATGAGCTAAATTTGTATTGTGATATATACATATGTGTGTATGTATATATGTGCAGCTATTTCTGAATTCACACTCAACCACAATTTCAAAATATTGAAATTCTTCCCCCTTTTGTTCAATTAATCACTAAGTACTTAGTTAAGTGACTACTATTTAAGAGGCGCTATTCTAGGCACTTGGAATAAAAATATAAAAGTGAGATCATTTCTTCCCTCCTAGAGACCACATTCTACTCTCCAGTTGAGTTAAACTAAGTTCGGCAAAGCTAAATCACATATTAAACAGGCCCAATACTGTCCCCTTCATATTTCATCTCAACCCCACCATAACCTTGGACTCTGTCCTTGGAACCCTAGGCTCTAAGCCTGGACTATCTTGCCCAGAACTACATTTCCATGCCACTTCCTGCCCTTCTCCACACCATGCTAGCTTACACTTCAGCCATCATCTCCCTTCCTTCACTAGAATCTGAACCTCAGAGCCTGGGACACTAGGCTCTTATGGGTGACCTTTCTTTATCATCACTATCACCATCATATTCATATAGTACAACCATGGGAAGTAAATGCTATTAATATCTCCACTTTATAAATGAGAAAACTGAGGTGGCAATGGTTAAGTGATTTATTCAGGGTCATGGTCACATTGCTACTAAGTCAGAGGCAAGATCTGAACTCATGTTTTCCTGACTCCAGGTGCAGGTTTTCTTGCCTGGAACAAAGTTTCCCTGCCACTTCTGGTGGCCTCAAAATGATAGGACATCCCTCTCCTAATCTTCCCCAAACACTTTTTTAGCTCCCCTTTATGTGCTATCTTCCCCCATTCTAATTAGTAAGTTCCTTGAAGACAGGAACTGTCTAGCTTGAATTCCCAGCATTTAGCACAGTGTCTAGCACATAATATCTATTTATCTGCCTATGTATTTTTCTTTCTATCTATCTACTGGGAGATACAATATACTCACAGAAAAGGAAAGGAAGTGTATGGAATAAATACACAGCTGAAGGACAGGGCAAACAACAGCAGGAGGAACCAGAAAAGACCTCTTGAGGTCAGAAGTAGTTGAAATGAACCTTAAAAGGAGCTAAGGGATTCTCAGACAGAGAAGAAAAAGTACATTTCAAGCCTGAGAGAAAAGTATGGGAAGGCAGAAGATGTAATGTCCTGCATGAAGAACTGCAGGTAGACCAGTATGACAAAGATACCAAGTATGTGATGGGGAGTGATCTTTAATCCTCATGGAAAGGTAGTTGGTTCCAAACTTAAATGCCAAACAGAGACATCTATGTTTTATTCTAGAGGCAAGAAGAAGTCATTCAAGTTTCTGGAGCAGGGAAGTGATTTGGTCAAAGCTGTGTTTAAGGGAGTTTGACAGCTGTGTGGAAGATCAACTGAAGAGGGAAGAGTTTAGATGCAAGGACACCCTTTAGGAAGCACAGTCTTAGTATAAAAGCATTCTTTAGTTTAGGAGTCCAGGATAGGAAAGGAAGCCTAAAGAAGGAAGGAGTGAAAGGTGAAAGGAACTAGATATAAAGAAAAATCCAATTCAAGTTAATAGTTTTAAGGAATAATTACCCTTAGTAGTAACAGCTTTACTAAATAGTCAAATTAAAAAAAAAAAAACCCTAAGGTTAAGAAACATTGGTATGAGAAGGAACAGCATCAAAGAATCTCTTTTTAAAGTTTAATAAATCTTAAGAAATGTGGTGGCTGGGCAACTAGGTGGCACAGTGAATAGAGGACCAGCCCTGGAGTCAGGAGGACCAGAGTTCAAATCCAGCCTCAGACACTTAACACTTACTAGCCATGTGACCTTGGGCAAGTCATTTAACCAATTGCCCTGCCTTCCCCCTCCAAAAAGCAAGCAATAAATAAATAAATAAATAAATAAATAAGAAATGGGGCAGCTAGGTAGAGTGGATAGAACACCCAGCCTGAAGTAAGGAAGAGCTGAATTCAAATTTGACTTCAGTCACTTACTGTGTGACCCTGGGCAAGTCACTTAACCCTGTTTACCTCAGTTTCCTCATCTGTAAAATGAACTGGAGAAGGAAATGGCAAACCACTCCAGTATCTCTGCCAAGAAAACCCCAAATGGATTCATGAAGAGTCAGACATGACAAACTACTGGACAACAACAAGATCTTAAAAAATAACAGTGATGATAAAGGCCACATAAAACTTGTAATGGAAACATATTGAACAGGGAGTTGGGCTCTCTTCCTGGCTGGCAGTGACTCAACATGTGGACCTGGAGATTCAATTAACCTTTAGCTGCCAATCTTTTAATCTGTAAAATGAGAAAACAGGACTATATTATAGAAGGACTCATTCAGTTATAGAATTCTGATCCTCCACCTTAGGTTATTAACCTTCCCAGAAGAGTGGAAATTATCTCCATGGATACAGATGAGAAGAGTTTCTAAGGCAGGAAGTGATGAATGTGAATAAGTGGAATCTGAGATGCTTCCATGGTGGGCAGCAGGTATGGTCTCTACAACCTTACTGTTCAAGCAACTTTCTCTTCCCCTTACAAAGACTAAAGTGAACTTCTCTGACATCAAGGAGCATTTAAAGGGGGTAGGGAAGAAAGATACAAAATAAATACAGTATAAAGTAATTTGGGCTTGGAGGGCACCAGCAGCTGGTGGGATTAAGAAATACCTCATTGGCAGCTAGGTGGCACAGTGAATAGAGCACCAGCCTTGGAGTCAGGAGGACCTGAGTTCAAATCCAGCCTCAGACACTTAACATTTACTAGCCTTGTGACCTTGGGCAAGTCACTTAACCCCAATTGCCTAGCCTTCCCCCCTCCAAAAAGTAAAAACAAAAAACAAATAACTCATGTGGGATTCTAAGAGGAGACTTGGCATGGGAAGACAGATGCTGCAAGGGCAATAGAGATGAAAAATGGCACTGTAAGTATGTGAACCATCAAGAAGACCAGTCTGGCTGATCTAGAAGGAGGCTGGAAATATAGGAAGTGGACAAGTTGTGAAGGGTTTTTAAATGCCAAATCTGTATCTGATTCTAGAGGTAATAAAAAGTCAGAGGAGTCTATTAAGAATATGACATGATCAGATAAACCTGATCTTAAAGAAATTCAAAGTGGCCTTATCCACATTCATTACATTTCACTACTCAAATACTTCTAACACAGCTTCTCCAAGACCCTCCACTTCAGGCTTTCCTTATGGCTCAATTTTGGTATCTACTGAGGTTCTTTACTATGTATGACCTTTCCTATTTACTACATATTTACTAGTTGCCAGATGTTGCTACCTCCTGCTACCTCTCTGTCACATTCTAAGATTTAATTTTAAGAAATCAAACCATAGCTATACAGGCTGCTTGATGGTTATAGTTTATAGATTCAGAAATAGAAGAGTACCAACCAGAGTAAGCCTGGACACATCCTCTATGATTCCATTTTCAGTACTCTCAAAAGCCCTTCTAGATTTTATAATTACACCAGGGCTGAGTTTACATCAAATTGTTCTCAAGGAGAGAGTTTCTAGTATGCAATTAAAATACACACATACGAACACCTCTGGCTTCTGATCATCTCCAATCAAGAATAATGTGCCTCCATAAACCACCAAAGCTATTTTGGGCCCTCTGCTCTCCTCCCTCTAAAATCTCCTTATGGAAGATCTCATCTGCTATCATAGCTTTGATGTAAACTTGAAGCAGATGATTTCCAATTATGTCTCTATACTTAATCTCTCTCCTTTCATCTCCTTATTTTGTTTTCTCTCTGTCTAATAAACATGGAGCTACTCACTTCTGCCCAATGTCTCTGGCAAGTATGAAATTTTAGGATGATCTCTAATGATATCCTCTCCTGGTTTTCCAGAATTCACAATATTCCTAAAACCATTACTTTTTTCCACAACATGTACTTATAAAGGTTACCCTTTGGGGGAAGAGAGGTATAGTCAAAAGGATATCAGCATTGGAACTGGAAAGGTTCAGTTCTATTCACCTGCACCACTATCTCTAAGACTTTGTCCAAGTTACTTATCTTCTCTGTGACTCTGTTTCCTCAACTGTTAAAAAAAATATATTTAACTAGATTTTCTTTTCTTTCTTTTTCTTTTTTTTGCTTTTTGGAGGGCAATTAGGGTTAAGTGACTTGCCCAAGGTCACAAGGCTAGTTTTTTGTGTGTTAAGTGTCTGAGGCTGGATTTGAACTCAGGTCCTTCTAACTCCAGGGCCAGTTCTCTACTCACTGAGCCACCTAGCCACCCCTTAACTGGCTTTTCTTAGGAGTCCTTTCTAGCTCTAAATTTCTATGATTATTCTTTATTCATAACACAGAAAGCAGAAACTTCAGTTAAGGTAGCAAAGCCATTAGATACAGGAGAAAATAATCAGTAAAATAGGAAGCCTCTGGGAAAGAAGCAGTGAAAAATTAAAATAAATTAATTTAAATGAAAATTAATTTATATTACATAACTGGAAAATATTAGTGGTTAAGAGAAAGAAGATTCAATCACAATGAAATTTATTTCAATAATATGAATTGCCTATACTTGCAAGAAAGCCAATTAAAACTCAATTGTCAAATAATCAAATCTAAAATCTAGATAGCTTCAAGATAGGGCTTAGGCTTGTGATTTCATAGGTATAGGAAACTGCAATTTATAGTCCTAAGAAAACTACTCAGAGTCTTAGGAGGGCTGCTTAGAGCCACCAGAGTCACACAAATGGCATCTGTCAGAGACAGGACTGTAATATGGCTCCTCTTGACTTCAAAGCCAATTCTATTAGCATTATGCGAAACTGCCTCTCTAAATACTAAGGTATATAATGTATTATAATTGCATTTTAGTCATTTCAATATGCCAATGAGACCACGAGCCAAGTGACACAGGCATTCCTCTTCCATCAGAGTAGTTCACAGACTACAGTTCATAGACCATCCATATTTTCTCATACCATGCAATTCTTGTTTTGTAACCCTTGTCCCAAAGCCCACTGATATGGGACTGTCTATCCTTATTGGTAAGAGTGGAAGAGAGCAGAATTTTTCAGTTTTCTCTTCAAGTCTTTGAATCTGCTATGAGTTCTTCAAGTGGCTTCAGGTACTTTGGCCTTCTGGCTTCCAGTTTCAAGAAAGAAGATAGGAGATGCCAACCCCACTTCAGATGATTGAAGGAAAAGACTGTGGGAAGAAAGTGACTTGAGAGGAACTGGCAGTCTCTACCATGTCCCTATCACAGTTTATTACAGCACAGACTTCAGGAATTTTCTGTTGGGTAACAGCTAGGATACTCTCTCTTGGTTGAGCTAAATTACCTCATTCCCAGTGGGAGAGCTCCTTCACTCTGAGTGATCTGGCGGGACTGCCCTTGCCACAACACACAATATCCTGGAGCTTCCTCTCTTTCTTTTGAAACCCAGCAAGTACCAGGGCAGTATGTCAAGGGTCCATCTGTCAGCTTCACCAATTTTTCTCATCATTTTTTCAATGTTTTCTCAATATTATCACAAAAATGTATAAATACTTTCTTTATGGAAAACTCATGAGTCACAATCCAAAGCAAAGATTAGAAAAACTGAACTCAAAGAATCCAGAAAAAGGAATAATTATAACATGACACTGGGGAAGTCATTTGACCCCTCAAGTGTCAATCAATAATAACAGTATTTATAAGCCCATCTAAACAACCAGTTTCAAGACCTACCATCAAAATTTCAATACAACTATACTGATTCTTTATTTAAATGTTAGAAATTTGGAGAAAATGACACAAAACTTATTCTTAATTTAATAAAAATCAAATTCAAAGTGTTTGAATGTGGGTTTCATATTCCATGAAGAAGAAACACCCCCAAAATCCAAAAAACACCCTCCACGGCTGTCCACATATTTTTCCTTTCAAAAATTATCAACTGTTTTAAATGTTATCATGAGTCACAAAATTTAAAAATCTCCAATGCTAAATCTAATACTTTTAAAAAGACTATTTTTGTGACAGCTGAATCTAAAAGAGAACATGAAGCTAATGCATGGGCAATTTTACACAAAATCCACTGAAAGTAGAGGCTAATTTGTTTTAGTTCTTTCAAATGTTTCTGAAGAGGAACTGAACATTTTGAAAGAACAAAAAACTAGATCTATTTATAAGCAAAGTTATTCTGCACACAATCAACTCTAAAAAGATTTTTTTAAAACAAACCACTAAATCCAACAGTTATGTGATGGAAAAGAAAAAAAAAGTTCTATGCCAATATTCTCGAACCAGTAGTTATCTCAAGTTACTAAATGTTGTTTTGTTAGTGTATGTTTGCAAGATTGTTTTCTTTTACATTTACTCTTTCTTTTGTGTGTGTAGGAATACATTACCTTCCCCATACCTGATTCATATTGTATAGAGAACCTTCTAATTTGGTGTAATTAAAATTGTCCCCAGGGAACCAGCCCTAATGATCCAATAAATGTGAGAAGAAAGTACCTAAAGCCTCTGATTGAGAACAGGCTCCCACAAGACTGAATCCCAGCCCAAACTCCATGTTTAGATACTAAACAGGAGTGAAACAATACTCCAATTCCCCATGGGTCCAGTTGCAGATTATTGAGGCTACACTGGAAACATATGAGTGACCTGATTTTGACAAAGAGAAAGAGAATGGAGTCTTTAATTAATGGAAATTATTTTAGAATAAATGACTACGCAGTCTCCCCATCACTAAAACAAGACCTCAAAGGTTCCTTCCTACACTAAAATTATGTGGAAAGTCTTACCTCTTTCTTATGTAGACAGTTTATTTGCTAAGGAGAGCAGAAAAAAATCATTGGTATGAGAAACATAGAAACACAAACAGTTCTGAGGACCTGAGAGAAAGCAATCCTTTAGATGAAAGTATTGAGAAGGCATGAGAGAAAGCAACCTTTCTCTGAGGCAAAAATACTGGCTGATGGCTGCATGAGCTGCTTTCTCAGAAACTAATTTACATAGTATATTATATTATAAATTTATATAGTTTTTAGTTCTGGAATTTTATTACTAGGAAACTGAATCAAGAAAATGTTTTAAAACAATAAGACTACTGTATCACACAGTTTTATGTGTCATATATGACTTCTAGATATAAGGCTTTTTTTGTTTTGTTTTGGGTTGATTTCTCAAGCCTAAGTTAGAAACAGGTCATAAGGCATAAGGAGGCTGATTTAAGGCATTAGAAGCCACATCAGAAAGTTAAGCCAGCTTGAGAAGACTGAGAGAAATCAATAAGAAAAGTTGTTTTCAGGAGGTAAAGTATAGAAGTCAATGGCTTTGAGAAGCTGCACACACCTATCAGGCAAGTTCTGAAGCTGATGAAGGGAACTGATCTAATTAGAGGAAAGTTGTGATGCTGGGAGCTGATTGGGGAGAAAATTATCCTATGCTGTTTTCAGGGCCCACTGGGGAAAGCTACCTTAATCCATGGACTATTGTAATGGGAATGTAAATTTTTAAGATCTTCCCTGCCCCTAGGTTAAAGTGCACCTGGAGCCTGGGGTGGGAGGCTTGTTTTTCAGTAGATATTTCTTGATTGGCCAGTGAGTCAATAAGGTTGTTACCTTCTCTGAGCCAGGAGAAGGCTATATAAGCCCTGATGTGTAGCTTTGTTTTGGGGCTCACTTTGGGAAGTGTTCTGTGATTTGATCTGGATTATGGGAAGCCGTTGTTGAGAGCCCCCCCTCGGCTTTGAAAAACCCAGATGTTGAAACCCAGATGTTGATTTGGTATGGATGTAATGGTTGGACAGTTTGGAAACTGTCTACTTGATCTGTTTCTCTGTCTTGATAATTCTGTCTGTATATTCTGAAGTTCGGGGTGCTGACCTTTTTCCCCTGAACTAGGTAAACAATACATGTGTTTGACTGATTAAAGTAAGCTTGTTTACCCATTTTGAGTTGCTTTCCTTTATCAAAGCAGATCCAAGAACCTGTGTTGGCAGCCACCCTGGGGTGCTTGTTGCTTCAACTATTAACCTAGAATTTATAGACTTTTTTTAATTGATAACTATTTCAATATAATTTATTTCCTTCATAATCTTATGTATTTAAAAACATTATTCTAAGAAGTGGTTAATAGGCTTGACTAGACTTTCAGAGGGGTGTATGACACATACAAAAAGATTAAGAATCCTTGCTAAAGAGCCATCTGGAGCTTGAGAGAAGGGAAATCCCTCAAAGCCTATAAAGAATGCACTTGTATAGCTTTAAAGGCCTCAGGACTAAAAGGAACTGTTTTTTAACTTTAAAAAAAAGTGTCAAGTTGCCTCACTTCTTAGCTAAGGAATCAATCCTGAGAAGTTCTAAAGAAGGCTGCTTTTACCTAAACGAGCTTAACACAGTTTCAATATTCCAAGGGTAGCAAAGAAGTGACTCTTTCTAGCAGAAGTGGAGAGGTTCACATGAACAACAGATGACATGTGATATAAATCATTCTCTAAGGAGACCACAGACTCTAGGTCTTCAATCCTGAATCATGAGGAGCCCAACGTACATGGGTTTCCCAATTCCTGTGCCTCACTGCTGGGTTTCTCTAAATTTGTGTCTATTTTCAACCCTTCCCCCAACTTTGGTGGGAGAACATGACCCAGATTTATGAGCAGATAATTATGTTCTGATTATTCTTGCTTTCTGCATTCTTGGTTAGTAAATGTTTCACAATTAAGAGTTAATGATATCATTGTGACTGATTGTACAAATGAAAAAACACACTAGTTGGAGCTCAGAAGCTACAATCATTAGTACAAATATATATTTAAATAGGCAAGGAAAAGGCACTAGGAGTATAGTTCATCAAGAACAGATGGTGACAGACTAGCCTTTTTAAACAGGATTACTAGACTGGTAAAGCTAAGGAATGAAATATGGATAGTATACCTAGATTTTTAGCAAAGGCTTTGACAAATTATTTGCTGCCTTTGCAGGTAACATATATGGGTTAAATAACAGTACAGTTAGGTGGTAAATGACTAGACCCAAAGAGTAATCATTCATGTTTCAATGTTAAATAGGTAGTTAGTGAAGAGCCCCAAGTTTCTATCTTTGGCCCCATGTTGTACATTTTGGCATTGTCCTAGATGAAGGTATAGATGCCACAAAGGGCAGATTTACAGATGACATAAAGTTGAAAGGAATATCTAACATTTTGGATGACAAAAATCAAGATTCAAATAGATACCAACAGTGTTTAACAATGAGCCAGATCTAACCTTATTACATTTCAAATATTATACTTGGGTTCAAAACAATCAATGACACAAGAACATGAGAGCAAAGATATCGCTAAATAACAGTTCAGGAAGGAAAAACTGGGGCATTTTTATGGACTATAAGTGAAATATGAGTCAACAAGTTGACATAGTAGCCCCCCAAAAGCTAACATCATCTTGGGCTATATTCGTAGAAGCATAGTGTCCAGAATGAGAGGGCATGCTATACTCTGCCCTAGTCACAATACATCTAGATAGTTATGTTCTGTCCTAGGCATATTCTAAGAATAATATTAACAAAATGGAGCAGGCATAGAAGAGAGAAAAGAAATGGCAAGCAGAAGACAGGGAGGGAACTGGAGACTTGAGTCACAGAAGAACTGACTAAAAAATTAAGGATAAGAAAAGAGAAGACTTAGGGAGAACAGGAAAGCTATCTGAAAGGCTGTCCTGAAGAGGGAATGTTCTACTGTTAAAAAGAGAGAATGCCACAGAGGGCAGAGGGGAAAGCAATAGGCAGAAGCAGAGAATGCCTTCATGTAAGAAAGAACTTCCTAATCACTGGAGCTGTCCAAACGCAAATGAGCAGCCTCCTTCCATAGAGAGTTCTCTATTAGTGGAAATCTCTACACAGAGACTGGATCATCATTGCTTGGAAATTTTTTAGAGCAGATTCTTTATTCAGGCTTAAGTACAGAGGAACACAGATTTAGCACTGGAAACTCTCCAGTCCAACATGTTCTTGTCAGATGAAGAACCTAAGGTAAATGAGGTCTACCCAAGGTCACATAAGTAATATGTGGTAGTGCCAGTATTCAATCTCAGATCCCCTGGCTCCAAATCATTCTTCCCACTGCACCATGCAGTCAACCAATGGACTCAGATTTTACCAATCTGTCTATTTTGTATTTTGCCTTAAAGGCATCTATATTTTAAATAGATCTCAGTCCATTTCAGCTGCTGATTTAGACCCAACTGCCCCCAAGTCTCTTATAAACTTTGTTAGCATTTCTCCTTATCCATGAAGGGTACATGACTATGACTATAGAAGATACCATAGTGTAAAGGAAATAAGAAAGATAAAAGGTGCATAAGAAAAGAATTGTTTCTCACCATTTTCCATCTGCAATTCTGCTTGGTTTTAACTCCAAGGAAACATAATGCTCTTGTGCTGGGGAAGTCTGGCAGAGTAGCCCCCCAAAAGCTAACATCATCTTTGGCTATATTCAAAAAAGCAGAATGTTCAGAATGCAAGGGCATGCCTTATTCTGCCCTAGTCACACTATACCTAGATAGCTATGTTCCACCATAGGCATGTGCTTAGATTAATATTAACAAAGTGGTGCAGCTCTGGTACAGCTTTTTAAGCTTCCTTTTGTGTGTTGTCTTCCCCATCAGACTGTAAGCTCTTTTAGGGCAGATACTGTTGTTTTGTCTTATTTGTATCCCCAGTGCCTAGTACATAGTAGGCACTTACTAAATATTTATTGTATTGTATTGTATTGTACCTTTCTGAGACAGCTTTTGAGGATACAACAATGAATGAAACTATAAATCTGAAAAAAAAATTAACATGGTGTACTTTAAGAGTCAACTGTTGCTCAGTCATCCAGTCATGTTGGACTCTTTGTGACCCATTTGGGGTTTTCTTGACAAAAATACTTAAATCATTTAGTATTTGCTTCTTCATATTTTACAGATGAGGAAACTGAGGCAAACAGTTTAACTCACTTGTCCAGGGTCATACTGCTAGTAAGTATCTAGTGCAAGATTTGAACTCATAAAAATAAATGTCTTTCTCATTTCAAGTCCAGCACTCTATTCACTGAGTCACCTAACTGACCCCAAGAGTCAACTACATGTGCACAAAACAACTCAAAATAGCAGAAGTACCAGAGAAGATAACCATATCTTCAATTTTATTCCCTAGAACATGACTGACCAACATGGTGCCTAACCCTATCTGACTTTATTGTTACCCTGATTTTGGCCTTTATGTACACTTTCTAAACAAATATTAATTGAGGTACATTTTATTACTGTAGTGACAAGACCTTACCAATGAGGAAAAGATTCTTTCTTGTTTGCCTCCATAGCTGTGGTTCTAATGCAATTAGTTCCACAAAGCTCAAAAAACTGCTCCATTCTTTTTAAGCCCATCTCCCTAGGAAGTGGAAACCTGGATGAAAATTGGCATTTTCACCAACTACTTAACTGAAAACATTCCTCAATGACAGCTGCTCACTTGCAAGACCAAATGAAGCAGAACACAATGGTGTCGGGGCAAAACATCAAGTGTTTACTACAAAAGCAGCAAATGCCAGTAAATCATTAAAATAAGATTTCCTTTTGTGTACTTAAATTTTTTTGGAAATGTGTGAAGGAATGAATATGCTCTCTATGTGGAGAAAATCAAATGTGATTTTTTTTTACAATGAACATAACTTCCATTTGATGAAACCTAATGGGGATGGGGAAAGGATGGGGGACTTCTCTGAATTGCTTTCAGCCTAATGAGAAAAGGTTCTTCACTTCAGTTTTAAGATTACTATTTAATATTTTCTATATTTTCCTGGGATAAGCCTTCCAGCAAATGCTTAATGGGAAAATTTTTTAATGAAAATTGGGTAACATTCTAAATAACTTTTATGGTTAAATAACAGCTATTCTAAAGAGCCATAAATATAATTACTATCTTAAAATGAAATAATTTGTTTGATTCTTCCCTTACCATTTTCTCTAGTGTATCTTTAAAAATAAAAAAGAGAAAGGTATAGTTGAAAAGGAAAGGAAAACATTTAGAGATCAAGAATGTAAAAATGCAATCTAATTTTTCTTACTCATTATTATTATTACAAAAGAACAACACATTTGTGTAATGTTTTAACTTTTACAAGGCACTCTTCCTCGCAAGAAACTCTGTAATGTGGAAGAACAAGGGGCAGTATGCACATTTTACAGATACGGAAAACTGAGGCTTGAAAAGGAGCAGAGTTAAGATTTAAATTTAGTCTCTTGACTACTGAAGAGCAAGGTTTCTTAACACTCCATCAAGCTACCAGTATGTCTTCAGGGAATTAACAAGACAGTCAATTTCACAGTCTGCATTTTCAGGCTCTTCTGGTACAGCAAACAGTCAGTTATCCAAAAACAATTATATCATTTAATACCCTTGAAGCTAAATACCTAGCACCCAGAAAGGGCTGAGAGTAGGGATCCAAGAAAGCTCAGAGAACTATGGGAATGAACTAAGTAGCACCTGCCCTACAGGAATGGCTAGCCCATCACCACCCCTCCAACTCTCATTAGGAGAAACTTTCTATTACAGCTCAGATACAAGAAAGACATCCATTTATGAGAAATAATAATATGTAACATTTTATAGTTATATAGAGCACTTTCTATCACAAAGTTCATTTATATAATCATCAATTATATTCAATATACATTTCTTTAGGTACCTACTCTGTTCTCAAACTGATGTTATGACACTAGGGAGACACCCAGTTTAATCCTCAGGGAACTTATAATCTAATTAAGACAGTACAGGAATGCAGATAACTACAAAATGCATTGAATTTCAAGTGCCTAAGAGAGCTGCAAATGAAATGCTATGTGATTTTGAAGGAATAAGGTCCTTTACCAATGGGGATGAGAATAGGCTTCATATAGGATGCAGCATCCGAGAAGGCAGCATCTGAGCTAAACTTTATGAGTAGGAACTCAATGACCTGAGAGAGAGGGTATTATAACCCCAGGAAATAGTTTGCAAGCAATTCTGGTGTCAGGGTGAAAAAGAAGATCATAGACTGGAGAAAGGGTACAAACAAGAAATTAAGGCTGGAAAGAGGGAGTGGGACTAGATCATGAAGAGCCTCAAACTCCCGGCAAAATCATCTAAACTTTACTTGGAAAGCAATGGGTAGTTACTGAAGATTTCTGAGCAGAAGTGATATGAAAAGCTACATCTAAGATCAGACAATGATAGTAGGGAGAAAGTGATGAAATGGGGAGAGCTTTTAGGGAATCAATTTATTTATATAAGCAAATGGCAATAAGGGCCACTATTAGGGTGTGACAGTGAAAACAAAGGCAGGAGTATATGTGAGAGACGTAGATATAAAATTGAATATCAGTAGAAATAGGAAGAATTAAACTGCCAAAATAGGGAACCTGGGGGAAAGGGAGAGGGCAGGGTTAACCAAGTATAGATCCTTAATGAACACCCATATAGAAAAGTCAGGGAGAGGACACAGAACCAGCAAAGAAGAGGTTGTCAAATTACAGAGAAGTAGAAGAAAGTGTGGTATTTCTGAAGCCAAGGGAATAGACAGAATGCAGAGGGAACATCAACATTGCCAGAAGTAAAAGAAAGATCTAGGAGGATAATACTATGAGGGAAAGCCATTAGACCTGGATATTAGAAGATGATAAATGATCTTTGAGGCAACAGTTTCAGTAAAGAGGTAAGGGCAGAAGTCAGATCACAAGGCTTCAAGAAGGCTGTTTATGAGGAAGAAATAGAAAAATACAAAACCAAGGTCACAAAGTCACTGACACAGATCAGCTTTATTTTATTACCTTCCTATTATTCTAGGAAAATAAACTTAGGAATAACAATAGACCATGTCTAGAAGGAAAGGCTTATAAATTTAGACAGTCTATATCAGTCACATGAACCAGATTTGGAATTTGGTATTTACTCTTGCTCAAGAGAGATAGAATGATTGACAAGATCACTAAATAAAACAATGGATGACTGGTAATCATTCTTGGCGTGTTTGGCTAATGCAGAGCCTATGTCGAAGAGGAGAAGACTGATTCTAGAAAGACATGATAACATAAGGTACTCATGATTTGGGGCAAATGCAGACATTCTATGATCTGCTGACCATGTAGAAAAGAGGGACTTTTTGATTAGATTCTGAGCTGGAGCAAGGCATGCTTTCAAAAGGAACTAATCTGGAAAAAAAAAAAATCAGACCTGCTTTCTTTTTTCTCTTTCATCCTAGAAAGTAATACTTGAAGCCTGTGAATGTGCCTTTATGGCCCCACCCAAGAGCAGCATGAAGCCAAGAGCACGGGGTCCTGCTGTTGCTTCTGGCACTCTCTTTTGCTTTTAGCTAAAGGAATACTGGAGAAGACTACAATCTTATGTGCTCCAAAAGATCATTAGAGCAAGCCACCAGAAGTCTGGGAGCTGAACTCCATGCAGACATTTGCTAGATGCCAGAGAATAAGGAGCAAAGCTCCAGAGATCAAAGATAACTAAGAGGTAACTGCAGTTATTCTTGGCAGGGTGAATGCCATGCATAAATTGCTTTTAAGCTTGAGCCCATTCTCATCAGGAACCAAGGCAGCATAAAGGGGAGAGCATTTGGGAGAAATATTTGTATTTCTGTTCTTCTTAGAGCTTCACAATTAATGATCCTTTGTAAAACTAATCGAGTTTAATGAATTAAAGGAAACTGGGGTGCTAATCATTGATGGCTACCAGTGGGGGAAAATACATTGAAAAGGGGGCTCAAGGTGAAGCCATTAGAAAAAACCCCACTGCCCTTCAAGGGTACTCCTTGAATCCTAAGGGGGATGTGTCCTTGTTCTGGGGAATCTGACCTCCTATTCTGTATGTGGATTGAGAGAATAAGTCCAGTGTCACTGCAATAATTAATAAACAAATGGCATTGTATCAGATGCTTTACAAAACACAAGCACCACCATTAGAAAGCTTACTTTCTAATGAAGTCATCAAAGCCAATCAGATTTCAATAAGCACTTAGAGCAATACCAAAGAAAAAGTCAACCCTGTAGATGGGAAAAAAAACTAACATAAGTGTTAATGGCTCAGGGCAAGTCACTTCATGTCTCTCAGTCTATGTTTCCTTACCTGTAAAATGGGGACTACAATAACAATGAGTATCAAATGAGGTCATGTATGCCAAGTGTTTGTAAATCTTAAAGTGCTATACAGTTGCTAGGTGTTGTTGTTATGAAATGACAGACAAAATGGTTAAACTGGTTAAACCCCTCATCACCTCACATCTATACTACTGCAACAGCCTCCACTTTGGGGGGGGGGGGGGGCTAGGTGGTGCAGTGAATGGAACACTGACCCTGGAGACTGGAGGACCTGAGTTCAAATCTGGCCTCAGACACTTGACACACTTACTAGCTTTGTGACTTTGGGCAAATCACTTAACCCCAATTGCCCTCCAAAAAGCAAAAAAAAAAAAAGCCTCCACTTGATCTCCCTGTCTCAAGTCTCTCCCACTCCAATCCATGCCCCATTTTGTTGACAAAGTGATCTTCCAGTGAAGGTCTGATTATGTCACCCCACTAAGTCCCATCTCCCACTCACCAAACTCTAGTGGTTCCTTATTTCTGCTAGATTCAAATATCATTTCTTCTGGTTGGTATTTATGTCTTCTTACACTTTATTCCTCTCCATATACTCTATGATCCAGCTACTCCAGCCTCTTTGCTGTTCCTCCTGTCTCTATGTCTTTCCACTTGTTGTCCCCAAAACTCAATTCTGCCTCTTAGTTTGCCTAACTTCCTTCAAGACTCAGCTCAAATACCCTCTGGGTTCTGCTCAGCAGATGGTTTCTAATATTACCTTTTATCTACTCTGTAAGTATTTTATATACTAATATACTTTAATTATTTTCATGTTTGTCTCCTCCATTACAATGTGAGCTCCTAGAAGGCAGGAAGGAAATAAGCATTTATTAAGTACAAAAATGATCTCATTTGTTCCTCACAAAAGACCTGGGAAGTAGGTGTTATTATCTTCATTTTACAGTGAGGAGACTGAGGGAGACAGAGGTTAAATGGTCTGCCCAGGATCACACAACTACTAAGTGTCTAAGGCTAAATCTGAATTCAGATCTTCCAGACTCCACGTCCAGGACTCTATCCACCCTGCTACATAGCTGCCTCTAGAATAGGGACTAAAAGTTGTGTTCCCAACACTGAATGCAGTGGTTGGCACATTTGTTGTTCAGTCATTTCAGTCATGTCTGACTCTTCATTGGGGGTTTTCTAGGCAAAGTTATTGGAGTGGTTTACTATTTCCTTCTTGAGCTAATTTTACAGATGATGAGCTAAGACAAACAGGGTTAAGTGACTTGCCCAGGGTCACACAGCTAAGTGTCTGAGGCCAAATTTGAAAATGATCTTCCAGACTTCAGGCCCAGCACTCTATGTGCTGCACCACTTAGCTATCCTACTTGTTACACTAAAATCACTTATTAAATGTTTGTTGTCTGACTGACATTATATGATTGAGTACAGGACAATATTCTATAACATAGCCTGGACAGTGCTCCTTAAACTGTGAGTCTCGACCTCATGTGGGGTTTAAGATGTGCTGGAGTCAAGAGTGGAAAAAGTTTAAGAAGCCCTGGCCTGGAAGAGCTAGAAGGGATTGGAGAAAAGTTAAAGAAGGTAGTCAGGGAAAATTTCATAGAGTAGGTGGCACTTTATCTGGATCATGGAGTAGTTAATATTTTCCCACAAAAATCAGTAGAAATCTAGCATTAGAAATTCCAAAAGACTTATGATGGAAAATGCAATCCACATGCAGAGAAAGAAACTTGGAGCCTGAATGCAGATGGAAGCATACTATTTGCTCTCTCTTTTTGTTGTTGTTTTGTTTTGTTTCTTCTTTCTCATGGTTCCTTCTATTAGTTATAATTCTTCTTTACAACATGACTAATGTGAAAATTTGCTTAATATGAATGTATATGTAGAGCCTACATCAGATTGCATGCTATCTTGGGGAGTGGGGAGACGAGGGAGTGGGAGAAAATTTAAAACTCAAAATCTTAAGTAAGTGAATGCTAAAAACTAAAAATAAATACAGTAATTTAACAAAAAAAAAGAAGAAATATAGCAAACTAAGAAAGATGAGTCACAGACATCTCAATCTTATCTGTGAATTGGCAAGAGTAAGTGACCAAGCATATTTATACATAGCTTGAAAGAGGCATTCTACTCTAAACCTTTAACTCCCTACAAGGCTTTTCCAAAAGTCATCTCAAAATTTCTCAGGGGCACAAAAGTATGATGTTTTAATTTTTTTTTCTGGGAACAAAACATAGGAATAGAAATGAAAAAAAAAAAAAACTCTCTTTAGGACTGAAATCAGGTGGTTCCATGGGCTCATAGTCCAGAAACTCAAAGATAAATTTTTATCTTGGTTCTGCAACTAACTTCATTGTCAATGAAAAGTTACTTATACTCTGAATACTATAGTGTTCTCTTGGAAAGCAGAGGTAATTATTTAAAGCAATCTTCCTCACAAGGTCATTAAAAAGAATGATTAAATGATGCAAAGGTATTTCTTATTTGTAATTAGAATTCTCCAGTGAATTTAGTAATGGGTTTCTGGTTTTTTGAGGGAAGATATTTTTTTCCAATCAAATAAAGTTGGGTCTTGATAATATATGCTAAAAGAAACAATATATTATGGATTATCCAAAATATTCCAAACAAAAAAAATCACTTATTATAGGATTTGCATTTATGCATATCTCTTATAAGGTATATGCAAAGTTTATAATACTTCTACAAAAGAAAGAGGTTCTGACCAGCAGTCAGGTCTCTCAGACTCACAGTACTAGCATAAGCAAAAATGCTCTTTCTCTGTATATGCTCTTTTGAGGCTCATCTCTTCCTCTGTGTGGAAGAGGTAATTGAATCAAAAGCCCTGTCATCCAAGGCTATACCTGTACCATAAAATATTAATATACTAAAATGGCAATGATGTCAAATGAATTTACTATGTAGAGCAAGTGATTACCTCTCCAGGGCATTTTCTCTGGCTGCTCCCCATGCCTGGAATGCTCTCCATCCTCATCTCCACCTCCTGAGTTCCCTATCTTCCTTTGAGTCCCAATTAAACTTCCACCTTCTAAAGAAAGCCTTTCCCAGTCCCTCACTTCTAATGTCTTCCATCTGTTAATTATTTTCTATTTATCGTGTATGTCCAAGCCCTTGCTGTCTCCCCATTAAACTGTGGGCTCTTCTTGGGTAGTGACTGTCTTTAGTCTTTCATCCCAGCACTAAGCATGGTGCCTGGTATATTGTAAAGTCTATTGCCTGACTGACTGATAATGTCCATAAAAAGCTGAAAGCAAACTTTGATTATAGAAAAGCTTTAGTAAGAAATTAACTATATTATTTAAGAATAAAGCTATCTTAAAAAAAAAAGAATAAAGCTATCTTGATGCTTTGAGTGCCTTTGTGTAGAAGACATACAGTTGTGAAGTAAAGGTATTAAACATGAAAAAAGAATTGTTATTTATAGATCTCTAAAAATGATCACACAAAATCTGCACATACAATGAATGAAAATCTCTGGAGATATATTTGCCTGAGTATTTGATCTCTAGAAATCTGTAGTCATTAGATATTCAAATGAGTAAATCATGAAATGCTACAAATGTCACAATCTTACAAGTACTGAAAATTTTGTATATAGATTAACCATCTTGTCCCACTGGACACAAAGACACCTGTAGATAGTAATTAATCACCTTGTCCTATTGGACACAATGAAATTAGAATGTCCACTCCTTAAAAGTAGAGACGTGGGGTGGCCAGGGAGGGCAAGTAGGGAGCTTGCAGTTGCCTTTCTTTGTGTCCTCAACACTCAGCACAGTGCCTGGCACACAGTAAGTAGTTAACAAATACTTATTGACTAGCTGGCTAACTCAAAGGATCCTTAATCCAGTGAAAGTGTAAAAAGTTGCACTATGCTGTTAGATCATCAAGAATGCAGGATCCTATCCAATAGTAGGTATCATATTAGGACATTGGTCAGCACCTTGCAGTTACTCAAAACACTTGTTAAATGCCTAATACACTTTTCAAAAACCCTCCTATTCAAGGCTCAAGTGGTCTACTCTGGAACTCAGAAACATCAAGTGCCTGCCATGAGAAATTCAGTGCCTTGCAGAAAACAAATCTGGTACAATGAGCCTCTGAATGAATATTAAATCCAATGTATATGGAAAGAAAAAAGCATTGCCACAATTTACAGCTCCAGTACAGCTCTGAAGTCTGCTACCTTGGTAGGGCATTCTTTTCTGCAGCACTAATTGATAAAGAAGAAAAACAAAGCAAATGCATACTTTGAGAGGTTTAAAAATATGTGCTACAGCATCCACCAGACTAAATTAGAGTGGTGGTAGTATCCAACATCATAGAAGGGTACAAGGCAAATTAGTCAGTGAACAAGTACTTATTGAGCATCTATTGGGCACCTAGAACAAAGTTTCACTGCCATCAACTGAAGCTAAGCCACATTTGTGATATGTATGGCAAGATAGTTTCTCCACTCCAGCCAGTCAGTCAATCAGCACAGAAGCTTATTCCTTGTAACACAATTCTGTTGGGCTCTGTTCCAATTGTAAAGGGCTGCTCTAAGATGAACTGAAAAAGAACAAATGCAAGGAAAAACTACCTGGAAGCAATACTTTTAACACACAGTGAAGTATAATTTTTTTTAATGCAACAGTCAGGAAAAAACAGAATCAGTAAAATTCCTGAAACCTTCAAGAATGGGGCAAATTTTCTTAAGAACTCAAATTCATGGCACCAGAGAGTGGCTGAAGTACTTTTCTCCTAAAAAAAAAAAAATCACCCTGGAAGAAAAGTGGCAAAGCTAATGCTCAAGAAATAGCCTAATTACCTCGACCAGGACATTAATCCAAGTCATCTGACTTTAGTTTGAGTGGTTTTTCCACTACATGGTGCCATGACTCTGGTAAAAGCTTTGGAGGGAATGGTGAGTCTGACAGGCACTTGATGGCCAATTATGGCTGCACAGTGTAAACACTGGTCTGTAAATATGTGCAAGGTGAAAGACAATTCCCTTGGAGAGGTGGAATTGCTGGGGGGATATGGGACAAAAAGACAGAAAAGCAGAGAGAGAGAGAGAGAGAGAGAGTCAGACAGACAGAGAGAGACAGAGGCAGAGAAAGAGACAGAGAGACAGCTGCAGAAGAACAAAGGATTTAAGATTGAGAAAACTAGGCTATTTAACTTAAATGAAACTCAGTTTTCTATCTGTAAAATAGGGATAATGCTACTTCAAAGGACAATATGGGAACTGTACTTGGGGTCAGAGAGTATCCCACCTTCCTCAAGAAACTTTTCCAGATCCCAGGTTGCTTATCTCCAATTTAAATGGCATTGAGTTTGTTTGCACACAGTCATTTGCATGCTATCTCTCCCATTTGACTGTAAACTCCTTGAGGGCAGAGACTGTCTAAAGCCTTTCTTTGTATCCCCAGTACTTAGCACAGTTCTCAGCACATGCTAAAAAAATGTTTATTGACTGACAAAATTAAACATATTTAAGTGTCAACTACATTCACAGCACATAAATGATAGGGTAAATATAACACAAGATCCCTTCCCCAAAATAATTCACAATCTAATTAGGATTTTGGGACTTATACATGAAAATAACAATAAGATTTAAAGATCTGTTCAAGACAAAAGCAAGACTGCAGAAGACAGGGAATGATTAATTGCCAGATGCATCTTTGAGACAGTAATTGCCACAGGAGCCCAGATGAGGAGAGTGGAGGTTCTGAAAGACATGAACAGGGTTTGAAGAGTAGTACAAGAGTTTCTGAGGAAGACAGAGTGTGAAGATCCTGGGAAAGAAGTCTAAGTTCCAGATCCTTTTAAAAATGCAAAGAAGAAATAAAAGACACTAAGAAAAAAAGGGCTGAAACATGAGGAAGGAATCCAAATCCAAGATAGGGAGAAGAGTCCCCAAAGAGAAAAATAGGTTATAAAAGAATAAAAGTACAAGCTCTGAAAAAGAAAAAAAGATGCCAAGATCAGACCTGGCTATGAATAAAGGGAAACTGCTCTTCTCCCAAGACATTTTTTTTTCTTCACAGAGAACAGGCTCCTGAGACCAACTTCTGAGAAAAGGACTAGGTCATGAGACGGCAGAGCCAAGCATTAAGAAAAAACAACACACTAGGGGGAAGAGAACTGGACCTAAGAGAGAAGAACACACTGGGAATAAAATTACCATTCTCCCAGGGGGAGCCTACCCTGGGAAAGAATAGGTTCTGGGACAAAGGTCAAACTCTGAAGGAGAGTTAGTTTTGAGGGATATGAACAGAACCTTGGGAAGAGGAGCAATTCCAGGAGGAAAACAAGACCTGGTAGAGAAGAGACTCAGAATTGAATTAAGTGTAGTCCAGGAGAGAAGAAAAATAGAATCTCTTGGAGATTGGGTCTCGACAAAAGAAGACAGGCCTTGGTAGAAGACAACAACCGTGGGGAAAGCAGCAGAATCTTTGAAGTGAACAAGATGGTTTTAAAAAGGGATGTTCTAACAAGATAATATGGATATTTCTGAGCCTCACCTACATGGCAATTATCTATGAAAATGAAGGACAATGATTATAAGAAACAAGCTTTTGAATTATTGCCCTATTTTGTGAGTGTACTTCAAACAAAAATAAAACTCTCTTAGACCTGGAAACTGGGGCAAATCTGAAAAAAAAGGACCACCATAATTAGCATACCACTTTGTCTCAATTTCTTTTTGGACTCATTATGAAATTATTTTAACTAAGATGTCCCTATAACTTCTATTAAGGCTCATTTGCCACAGACGTTCATTTAAATGCTTCAAGAACACTAAACATGTAAATATAAAAATGTCACTGACAATAGATTTTGATGTCGACATGATCATCTTTCAAAGCAGTGCTTTATAAACTTTTTTTGGTATTTAAAAAATATCTGCAGTTTATGGCAAATCATTTAATGATAAATATTCACTTCAAGAAAATAAGTGGAAGAATGCTACAACTTTCAAAATTGTTAATGGCAAACTCTATGAGGGCTTCTTTTTATATCTCTAGAACAAGCTTCTTTTCCACCAGCAAATGTCAACAATATTTTAAGTCAATATGAAATAACCCAGAACATAAGTACCCTAAGTTGGAAATAAATTTCCAACAAAATTACTCTTATTTCAGCAGACATAAACATAAAGCTTTAAGAATATAAATGCTACACAACGATTTTAAAAACATCACTACTTACTAGCTAAACGAGGTCTTAAAAGTAGAGGAAAATACCATAGTGATGTTAAAGCTTTTAAAATGGGGGGGGGGGAGTTGGGGAGATAGAATGAGTCAAACTAAAAGGTCTATGGGAAAGGCCAGGGACAGCTTTCTTTTGTCTAACCTCTCAAGAAGATAAAAGAATTGGTTTGCAAGAATTACTACATTGTTATACTGCTAGAGAGGCAAAGTTGAATAACTTGTGTGTACAGAAACAAGAAACTAACATTCAGTACAAACCAACTTAGAGGCACACTGAAAAATAATTAATCTCTATGATACCTAAAAGCTGCATGTTATGAGAACCATACAATAGAAGAAAATTTTAAAAGCAAATTTTAGTCAAAAAAATAACAATACCTCTGACTTAAGTAATTTCAAATGCTCCACCTCATAACAAATATTAATTCTGTAAGAGTTAAGCATCATTGCCCTTTGAAATATATTTTGCTCTTCTTTTGACAAGCTTCTATACAAATCAAATAAACTGATCCTTTAATTTTTAGCTTTAAAAAAATAAGGATAAGGCAACAATTTAACATAAAGCCTAAATAGGACAACAATCCAGCCCACAACAGCTAACATAATGGGTTCCTCAAAAAAGAATATAATCCAACCCCAAACAGATATACTACTCCAGGGTGATAATGAATAACTTTGTTCTTTTGACAGCTTCGAAACTAACCCTAGCGCAAGCTTCTGAGCCCTCGGAGAAATCGCCATTGCCCGCAAGTACCCGCGACCAAGAGGGAAAGTCCTGGCAGAATAAGAGATTTTTCCACTCTCTGAATCCTCAATGCGGTAGCGGGAGAGTCACCCCACCCCCACCCCGAGCCCCCACAGAGAAAGTCTCCTGGGGATTATCAATCAAGGCGACACTGCTCCCTGGTTAGCCAGGCTCTCCGTCACCCCTTCAACTCGAGGCTTGCAGGCTTTTCCCAAAAGCCTCCCTTCCCACCGTGACCGAGAACTGAGCATTGTTACTGAGAGTTACTTGGCGGCCCAGGCCAGGGCTCTCTCAGAGGTTGGGGGATGGGGGTGGGGGGAACCACAGCCAAGTGGGCACGGGGGCTAGAGCTAGCAGTGGGCACAGGAGGGTAGGCTGGAGCAAAGTGGCCAGGCTCATGAACCTAGCAGAGGAGCCAGAACAGAGGGCAGCGACCCGAAGAGGGCAAGAAAGGGACAGGGAGCAAGGAGATAAGGGGGGAGCAAGGAGAGCTGGGGGGACGATGAGGCACCCCGTAGTAGACGAGGAGGGAGATGGAGGAGTAGGCAGGAATTTACTGAGCAGACACTGAGGAGGGAAGCAGATGGAGGGCAGGCAGGGGGATGGAGATCAAACACCTGGAGGGAGGTGTGGGGAGAGCCAGACAGTAGGAATAGAAGGGAAAGGAAAGGGTGGGGGGGGGGGGGGCGGTGCCCTGGAACTGCTCTGGAGGTGGGAGAAAAAGCAGAACGAGAACTGGCCAAGTCCCAGGGCAGGGAAACTGGGAGCGAAAAGAGAATGGGAAGAGCACCGGGTAAAACAGGTCCAAGTGGAAGATAGCAGGCGCCTAGTTTCTGGGAAGATGGGAAGGAGGACCAGGTCGAATGGATCAGCTTTTCAGAGACAGGAGTTGTAGACTGAGGAGCGGGTCCCATTGGAAGGGAGCAGGAGGAGCCTGGACAGGAAAGGTAGTGGGAGAAAAGTAGGTCCAGTGGTAGGGGGCTGGATGGATCCTGGAGGCATTAGATGGAGAGGAGCGGGTCCCAGTGGAAGAGAGTAAGACTGGCTGCAGAGGATGTAGCGAAAGTAGAGGAATGGGTCCAAGGGAAGAGTGCAGGAGCCTGGACTGAGGGGTGGGGGTTGGAGGAGAAGAATGGGTCCAATGTAAAGAGAAGGAACATGGGACAAGGAATAGAGTGGGTCCAGGGGAACAGAGCAGGAATCTGGGGGCAAAGGGTCAAAGGGAAGGGGAGGATAAGGGGAAGTTGGAGAGGAGGAATGGGTCTAGGAAGAGAGCAGAAGCCTGGGAGCTGAGGATGGAAAGGAGTGGGTCCAGGGGAAAAGAGCAATAGTCTGCACGCTGAGCAGGGGGAAGTGGCCCGGGGGGGGGGGGGGGGGCGGGGGGGAATAGGTCCAGTGTAAGGAGGAATCCGAGACAAGGGGAAGAGAGCAGGGGCCTGAAGGCAGGGGTCGAGGGGGAGGGGAAGCTGGAGGAGAAGAGTGGGCCGAAAAGAGATCTGGAGCCTGGAGCAGGGGATAGAGAGGAGTGGGTCCGGGGGAAGGGAGCAGGAGCCTGGCTGCAAGGGGACGGCGAGAGGACAGGACCAGTGGAGGAGGAGAGCGAAGCTGGGCTGCAGGCAGGGGTGTGGGCTCCCCTCCAGGCAGGCGGTCAGAGAAGCGGGCAGCCCGGGGCCCTGGCCCATGCAGGGCATCGGGAGGCGCCCTGGGAAGGACAGGGCAGAGGATGCAGCCGCAGCAGCTTGGGGCAGCGGGGAGCACCAAGGTCCCTGGGGGGGAGGGGGGGGTAGCTGCGGACAGACGGTCGGCGCCGAGGCCGGAGCTAGGCAACCCCACCAGCCCGGGCCCCCGAGCATGGCCGACCGCAGCGACCTAAGTCGGCCGCGAGGAGGAAGAGGAAGAAGGCGCCAGGGTCCGAGGGCCCAGCTCCAGCTCCCGCTCCTGCCCCCCATCCCCATCCCGAAGGAGCGGCAAAGCTCGGGAAGGAAGGGAAGGGGAGGCAAGAATGACCAAGGACTCCAACCCGCACTCACCGGCTCCACCACGGCTTCTTCATCCCCTTTGGTCGCAGCCGCCAAGCCCGCGGCCGCCGGGAGCCCGCCGCATCCACACCGCACACAGCAGCAGCCGCGCCAGCCACCAACGCCGCCACCGGCCTGGCCACAGCCACAGCCACGCCCCCTCCTGGCCCTCCCCGTGAGGAGGGGGCTCTGGCCCAGGAGGAGGAGGCGGGGAAAGTGGGGGGTGAAGGGGACAGAGACGCCCCCTCTGCCAACCAAAGCCCACTCGCTGGCCTGCCCCACTCTGATTGGCGATGGTGTTGGCCAATCGCCGATGTGAAAGAAATACGGAGGGAGCTACTGAGGGGGTGTAGGTCACAGACCTCTCTCCACCCCTATTTGTGGGTATAGCTAAAACTGTAGCAGCTCCTGACAAGAGAGAAGGTGAGGGTCAGTTTGGTCCTGAACACTGCCAAAGGGTAAAAAAGAGAGAGAGCTCATGTGTTGGTAAATATGTACCTACTGCAGTCATTTGAATGTCTACCTAATCACTTCCATTTATGGGGTGGGGTGGTTCCTAGGAATTTACACCTACCTGTAGTTTTAGGGTGAAAGCATCCCTGAGTTGCAGATTTAGGGTTCTGAGTATCCTTTTGGTTTATGTTACCTCTCAAATAATTTTAAATTCTTCCTACAAAAATCTTTTCAGCTTCAACCAATGCTATTTATTTCCTTTTTTAAATTATCACTTATCTGCTTCCACCTCAGATTCAGTGGTTCAGATATGGTCAGGCCACCCATTATCATATTAAGTGTAACAAGCCTCTTAGGTTATCCAACCCAAGTTCTATTACAATCAGACACAGGGAATGCTTGATAAGGCCAGTTTCAACAAACAACTGAAAAAGGCCATAAAAACCCCTAAGGATATTCTTAATGTAAAATCCAAACCTGCCCATTTACACTCTATTTCTTCATCATTTTTCTTCTGGGTTTTGATTATGCAAAGCAAATAACTGAGTTACTGCTTGTCCTATCAGAGAACTTCTGGGGGAAAAAATTATTCTGAGTAAAATGTCCCAAGATATTGAACTTTAAGTGCTTTTGCAATACTTTAAGCCCTTTTGCAAATAGTCACTGATAACAGTAAATGATTACCGAAAACTAGCACAAACCTGATTCCTCAGTCATATACTTAGAGATAATATAGATTGAAAGAGTTAAATTATCAAGGCAGCTCAGTATCAGGAACCTGCACTACATTCAATGTTTTGTTAAATCTGATCAGGATTTTTTCCCTCTGTAAAATGAATTACAGCTTCATTGAATGGAACACTCTGCCATTACTTGTTCAAATTCAAATATCATTTGTTTAATGAAAGGCACAGTATTAGGCACTCAGTGTCCAAAGAAGAAAAATAATAGAGACCCAAACTTCAAGCAATTTACAATACAAATTAAACTATGATAAAGTATTTAGCAGATATCAGAGTGGCATAAAAGAAAGTTGAATCTTGAAAGAAAAGAATCATGTGGTGGCCAAGAGAGGAAATCCAAAAATCCATTCAAGGCATTAGTGAACAACTTGGGAACATGCCAGGAGTTTGAGCTTGAGGTTTTGTTTGTTTTGTTTTGTTTGGGGGAGGAAGGGACACAAAAGAGGAGAAAATAAGTTTTATTTTAGACATATTAACTTTGATGTGTTTGAAGGCCACCCAGGTGTCATACACATCTGCCTATATCTCAACTCTAATGAAGAAGACATTACCAGTAGAATAGTGTTGTTAACCCTCTTTACCTTACCTCTCTATCTTTACCCTAGGCTAACCCTGTCATATTACAAGTCCCTTGATCCAGTTTTGTGGAATAGAGACCCATAAAAGTTAATTGAATTATTAGAAAACAACCCCTTCCAGACACATGGTCAATTTTTTTGCCTAGCCCATGAGTTCATTACAAGACTGATAGGTAATTTTTAATTCATTCAATGCAAAGCTTTAGCTCAAATTTTTATTTTTCTTTTCTTTTTTTTAATGAAATTTTTTCTTCAATTGCTATCATTAGGATTATATAGATTCCTTCTATTTGGTGTAAGTTTGTTGTTCTTTAAAGACAAGTCTGTAACAATGGCATTCATTATGAAGAAAGTTGAGTACACAGGATACATATTAGACATATTTAATCCCATAGTAGTTTTGTGAGGCACCAGGGCATTGTGACTAGATTCCTGGGACTGGAATCAGGAAGTGACTCTCAAGCAGCTTAGTACCTAATTCTCCACTATATCACAAGATGGGTTGTTATCTACATAGATTAAAGGAGTTTCACACCTAAAAAAGAGCCCCCTGCCTCAATAAAATTACAGATACTTATAAGTATTTTTAATATGTTGATATCTTTTATTTTGAAATACCTTTCTTTCCCAGCATGATTCTCTCTACTTCTCTAAAAAACCATCTCTTTTAACAAAGAATAAAACAAGAAAGGGAGAAAACTCAAAGTTCAGCAAAACTAAATAAGGCATAGAAAAAGTTTGACATTTTATATAGTATTTCATACTCATAATTCCCCATCTCTTTAAAGAAGTGAGAGAGAGAGAACTTTTCATATATCTTCCTGGGTACACGTTTGGTCAATATAATTCTGCAGTATTCCATTTTGATGGGGTTTTTGTTGTTATTCTTTCCATTTATAGTTATTCTCATTGAGTATACTGTTTTCCAGGTTCGGCATACCTCATTCATTTTGTATCAGTTCCTATATGGTTTCCCATGTGTATGTTTTTATCACCTTGATTATTTCTTACACCACAGTACTCTTTCATTACATTTATGTATCATAACCTGTTTAGCCATTCCCCAATTGATGGCCTTCTTTGTTTCTGCTCTTTGCTGTGACAAAAAGTGCCAATGTAAATATTTTGTTGTGTATGGGACTTTTCTTTTTATAATTAATCTCCTTGAGGCATATACCTAGCAGTGGGTCAAAAGATACAGACATTTTTGTCACTTTCTTCATATAATTCATTTACAGTATTTTTAAGAATAAGGGAAATGGGATATTCCTGGTGATTGGTAACAGAGGTAGTATGGTAGCAGTGGGAATGGAAAGGAAGGGGAGAGAATTGATACAAATATATAAGGGCAATAGCCATTCCCCAGTGGATAAAGCGTAAAAGGGTCTAGACAGTTCTTAAAAGAACCAACAAAAGCTATCAACAATTATTAGGAAAAAAAATAACCCAAACCACTAACAATAAGAGAAATATAAAATGTTCATACTTCATCACCCATGCACTTTATTTTGTTTTTTTACATTAGAAAAACTTGAAAATATATGCAATGGTCCACACTCACAGAGCTCCCCTGAAAAGGAAGGCAAAAGGTATATTCTCATAACTCTTTGTCAGGGTCATGATTGGTCTTTGAAGTTTTGCAATGTTCATTTTTTATTGTTTTGTAGTGGCTGTTTTTTTTTTCATTTACATTGTTGTAGTCGTGTATTTTTTGTCTTATATCACTTTGAATCAGTTCACATAAGTCTTTCCATGCTTCTCTGTACTCGTCGTATGTTTACATTGTTTCTTACAGCAGAGTAATATTCTATTATATTCTGTTGCCATAATTTATTTAACCATTCCCTAACTGATGAGCATCTACTTTGTTTCCTATTCTTTGCTACCGCAAAAGTGGTGATAATAAGTATTCTGGTTTATATGGAGCCTTTCTTTCTTTTCAACAACCTCCTTTGGGCAAATATTTAGCAATGGGATCTCTGGATCATGGCATGAACATTTTAACCACTTTATCTGTATGATTTCAAATTGCTTTCCCAAACAAATATATTAGCTCACAACTCCACCAACAAACAATGAATTAGTGTACCTGTCTTTTTATAATCCTTCCAACACTCCATCTTCTGTCATCTTTGACAGTTTGATGGGTGTGAGATGAACTAAACCTCAGATTTGCTTTGATTTGCAGAGAAATGAACATTAAAATGACTCTGCAGTTCTACCTCATAGATATAAGACTGACAAAGATAACCAAAAAAGGAAATCATAATTGTTGGAGAGGCTGTGGAAGCACACTGTTGGAAGGAGCTATAAAGTAGTCAAACCATTCTTAAAGCAATGTTAAAATTATATGCAAAACCTCATTAAACTGTGTGTACCCTTTGACTCTAGAATATCATAGACCAGTATATAATCTCCTTCCCCAAAAAAAGATTGAGGAAAGGAGGGGACCTGTATAGCATTGTTGTAGTAGCAAAGACCTAAATGTACAAAAAAAAATCTATAACACTTTTGTGAGAACAAAGAACTAGAAACTAAGGAGTACACATTAATTGGGGAATGGCTGAATAAATTATGACATAAATATAATGGAATAACATTGTTCCATAAACAATGAAAGAGGTAGCAATTTCGAGAAACCTCGCAAGGCCTGTAGGAAATGCAAAGAATAATTTGAATGGAATCAAAACAGCAGTTTATACAGTGAATACAATATAAGGTGGCTAGGTGGGACAGTGGATAGACTTCTGGGCTTGGAGTCAGAAAGACCTGAGTTTAAATACTGCTTTAGACGCTTACTAGCTGTGTGACTCTGGAAAAGTTGCCTAACCTCTGTTGGCTCAGTTTCCTCATTTGTAAAATGCACATAAAAATAGCAACTACTCCCTAAGGTTGTTTAGAGTATCAGATAATATTTGTATTTCATTTTGTAAACCTTAAAGCACTATGTAAATGCTGGCTATTATTATTAATGTAAAGAAAATATTTTTTATGTTTAGCATTTTATTTTTTCCCAGCTATACGTGAAGACAATCTTCAACATTCATTCCTAACACTATGAGTTCCAAATTCTCTCCCCCTTCTCCCTCCCCAACCCCTTTACCAAGAAGGCAAGAAATTCAACATAGGTTTATATATATACAGTCATGCAAAATATATCCATAATAGCTATATTGTAAAAAAAAAAATCAGAGGAAAAAACTCAAAATAAAGAAAGTGAAAAAGGTATGATTCAGTCTGTATTCAGACACCATAAGTTCTTTCTCTGGGGATGGATAGCATTTTTTTCTCTTAAGTCCTTCAAAGTTGTCCTGGGTATCATTGCATTGCTGAGAATAGTCAAATAGTTCACAGCTCATCATCTAACAATATTGCTGTTACTTGTACATAGTACATTTCACTTTGTATCAATCCATACAAGTGTTTCCAGGTTTTTCTGAGAGTATCCTGCTTATCATTTCTTATAGTACAATAGTATTCTAGCATAATCACATATCACAACTTGTTCAGTCATTCCCAAATTAGTGGGTTTCCCTCTGTTTCTAATTCTTTGCCCCAAGAAAAGAGCTATTATAAATATTTTTGTAGATATAGGTCCTTTTCCTTTTTGTTTTTTATCTCTTTTGGAATACAGATGTAGAAGTGGTATTGCTTGGTCAAAGGTTTTGTATGATTTTATAGCCCTTTGGGCGTAGTTCCAAATTGCTCTACAGAATGATTGAATCAAGTCACAACTCCAACTATAGTGCACTAATGTTTCATTTCTCCCACATCCCCTCCAACATTGTCATTTATTTTTTCTCTCCTATTAGCCAATCTAATAGGCATGGGGTAGTACCTCAGAATTGTTTTAATTTGCATTGCTCCAATCAATAGTGAGTTAGAGTATTTTTTTTAATCTCACTATAGTTTTGATTACTTCATCTGAAAACTGATCATATCTTCTGAGCATTTATCAATTAGGAAATGGCTCTTATTTTTATAAATTTGACTCAGTTCTCTCTGTATTTGAGAAATGGGACCTTTATCAGAAAAACTTGTTTCAAATAGCTTTTTTACAGTTATTATTGCTACCTTTCATCCTATCCCCTCATTTATTCTATTCTCTCTCTCCTTTCACCCTGTCCCTCCCCAAAAGTGTTTTCTTCTGACTACCCCTCCCCCATTCTTCCCTCCCTTCCTATCACACCCCCTTTTCTTATCCTCTTTCCCTCCTACTTTCCTGTAGGTTGAGATAGATTTCCATTGTGTGTCTATGCTATTCCCTCTTTGAGCCAATTCTGATGAGAGTAAGGTATACTCACTCTCCCTCGCCTCTCCACTCTTCCCCTCGACTGTGAAAGCTCTTTGTTGCCTCTTCTATGTGGGATAATATACGCCTTCCTCCTCTCTCCCTCTCGCACCTTAATTCTAGTTTTTAGTTGTATCTCTTCACATTCACACCTGTGCCTTCTGTCTACATATACTCCTCTAACTATCGTAATACACAAGAGTATTATCTTTTCATCAAGACCAGAAAACTATTAAAAGCTCAAAAGTTTTCTATCTCATTGAATATCCATTTTTCTCCTGAAGGATTTTATTCAGTTTTGCTGGGTAGGTGAAGGAAAACAACTTTGAAAGATTAAAAAACCTTCATCAATGCATTGACTAATCATGACCCAAGAAAACTGATAGAGCCTACTTACCACCTGTCATGATAAGAAATGATGGAATAGAGGTGTAAGAGGAGACATACATCGTCACAAATGGCCAACGTTTGGATATGTTTTGCTAGACCAAACTTATTTGTTACAAAAGAGAAATTCTATTTTGGGGAAAGTAAAAAATGAAGTGGTATAGGTAGGTAATGATATTGATGAAAGAAAGAAAGATGGGGCGTCTAGGTGGCACAGTGAGTAAGAGTGCCAGCCTGGAGTCGGGGGAACCCAGGATCGGTTCCAGCCTCAGATACTTAACACCCACACAAAATAACTGGCCATGTAACCTTGGGCAAGTTACTTAGCCCCAATTGCTTTAAAAAAAAAAAAAGGGAAGGAAGGAAGGGAAAGAAGGAAGGAAAGAGAAAGAAAGAAAGAAATTCAATGAAACATTTTTTAAAATGCACAAAAAAGTTTCAAAAGAGGACTCAATCAGAAAGGGCAGTTTTGTTACTGTTATGTAAAATGTAATACAGACTTTTAAAATGGCATATTATAGGAGTTCATAGTTTTATCTACAGTCCTATTTTGCCATTGTTTATATGATGAAATGTTTTTGTCTGTCATGCTTATATTTTTTAAATGAATGGATAATGTGAAAAATATTGAGAGAGTAGAATCAACCAGTTGTATGGAATACATAATACATATTCACTTTCAGCAAAAAGTAGAGAGGAATTGTCTAACCTTCTACTTTGGGAAACAGTGTACAAATTTCAAAAAAAAAAACAGTGAAAACTAACTGGGGAAGGGTAGTTTTCATAGTGTGACAGGTAAAATCTGAAATAACTGAGGAAACAAAGCTCAAACTTCCAAGCATATCAATTTATTAAGCAATGCATGCCAATTGCATAACAAATCAGGAGCAGGCCTCCTCAGCTTGGTACTGGACCCCAAATACAGGAGGAGACATTTTTATGCATTAAAAGAAAACAATTAGTGGAATATAAACCAGAATACAAGATTAGGCAATCTGATTTCTCATTGAAGGAAAGATAATGGATTTTCCAAGTTAGGAGGGGGGAAGAGTGAATTTCAGTTGAGTTAGGAGGAGGACAAGTGAGATTCAAGGTATTTTCTTTTGCATTATTGGGAGATGCTGATTAATTTTATCCACCTGCATTTCACAAAACAACAGATGACTTCTACCATCTATTTTCCCATGAATATTTGTAGAAAAAAAGATGGAGGATAATAAATGTGGTAGCAAAAGATGAAGATAAAATCCAATTGGTTCTCTTGATTCCAACACCAAACCAACTCCATTTTGTAACTGGTTTTTACTTCATGTTGTCAATAAGCATTTCACAAATATTAGCCCACCTGACATTTTCAAAGCCACAACTGGAAAAATAGATGTGCCAATGCAAAAGTAAAAAAAGTGGGTAAAACAATATAATTTTGTACAGCACCATTTACACACACACACACACACACACACCACAAAATGTCCAGAAGGGGTGGGAGAGAACATGCTATGTAGCTCTCAGTGTATAATACGTAACACTATATAGTTTGGAAAAGTGGTATTACTTTATAATGCCAAATACTCATTTTCCATATTTGTCAACATAAGCCATTCTGAGAATTGATAAGTGACCCTAAAATGTTAGTGAATGATTTATAATGTCCTAGTCTCTAGACTGCTGATGGCAGAATGATTTCTGCTATTTTCAAGGTTGAAACTGTTTTCAGAATAAAATGACTTTCCTTTCGTCCTGACTTCACTCACACTGGGGAATAACTTCTGTTTCTATATATAGGTCATTGATTTAGGAGAATTTAGGCATATATAGGTAGAGGATACCCAAAGTTTATTTCCAAAAGGAGAAGTTTAACTTCTACGTTGCTAATCACATCCCCTCTCTGCCTTTCTGGGGAAATTTGCTTTTATCTTGTTTTTAGTTATTTTGATCGTCTGACTCTTTGTGATCCTATTGGGGTTTTCCTGGCAAAGATGCTGGAGGAGTTTGCCATTTCATTCTCCAGCTCATTTTCCAGATGAGGAAAGTGAGGTAAACGGTTATTGTTGTTGTCCTTTGTACTAGAAGAGGATCAAAATGACATCACTAATAATGGTATGGGTGATACCTTTTGACTCACGCATAAATTGGATTTAAGTGACACAGAGCTGCACAAAGTCTTCAGCCTCACTCTCTATTCCAGAGTCATTGGAGTTCCGTGGCAAGATAAAGTCAAGATAACTGGTGATTTGGGGGTTGCGGTGGATGACCTTGGCATCTTTGGTGTCTTAACCAAGCTCTAAAACTGCCTCCATTGCCTTCATGACCCATTAGAACACGTGGTTCACATGCTCCTATTCTGCTGGAGGAAGTCTTCACAGGCTTGGGGTACACATCCCCTAACTCACCAACGGATTTGAGGCTGTCAGTTATCCTCAGCCTGGTTTAGCCTATCTGCTAAAAAGGTTTTTACCAGGGTGTGGCCATTATGCATGCTTGAGTTTCTTGGAGCTGTAGATGAGAATTGAGAAGCAGGTAGACACCAAAAATGGAAAGCAGCCCTGAAAAGGACTCAGCAGCCCTCACACGGGAGATGCTAGTCATTCTGAATATCCCATACATCTCAAACAGGGTTAAGTGTCTTGCCCAGGGTAACACATTAGTAAGTGTCTGGGGTCAGATTAGAAGTCAGGAAGACTCATCTTCCTGACTTCAAACCCGGCATTCTATCCACTTTGCTACGTAGCTGCCCTGCTCTTATTTTAGAAACCTAGAAATCCAATCCCGTAACCAGAAAGGGAAGGACTGTTTTAGCTTTCCCATGTATTCCCCAGTGCTCAGCACAGTGCCTAGCATGCAAGTGCTTACTTAAATAAATACTTGTGTTGACTTGGGAGAGAGAAACAAAATGGTTGGGAGTCAGAGGATATGGATTCAAATCTCTACTTTTTCCTACTGTGTGAACTGGGGCAAGTCGTTTATCTTTCTGGGCTTCAGTTAATTAATCTGCAAAATGAGAACCAAGATGATTCTGGACCAAGATGATTCCTAGAGTCCCTTCCAGTTCTAAATCTGTAATGTGGTTTTTATCAATTCGGCCAGTCTGAACTTGTCCACAATTCATAGTATGTACCACACAATTAAGTCCTTAAATCTCATTTTATATTGCATATGTATTCTATATGACACGCTTCTGCATGTTAGTCTCATCTTACTAGATCAGCTGGGGACTTCCTGTGCACAAGGAACTAACATCTCTCTATAATCCCCACCGTACCTAACACAATATAGAACTACAGAAACTGGCAATAAGCAATTGTTCACTAAATATAGCACTGTCCTCGCAGTCTAGCTATGCTATAATTTGTTTTTTCCAAGAATTTTTAGCAGAGTCCAAGACGGCCTCTCGTTAGGCTTAATACCAGTCTTGTTGAAGTGAGAGCCATGGGTAGACTTAGTTTAAAATACCCCACAGGTATAATTGTCTAGGTAACCAAGAACAGATGTTTCCTAAGGTTTCTGTTATAGCTGCTGCTCAGTTTTCTTTTATTTAAGAAGATTACTATATGCAAATAAATTTGCAAGGGAATATAGAGACTTCTGAAGATGCTTGAGGAGGATCTTCTGTCCCTGAATCCTTAAGCCTTCCTGCCTCCTATGTATGTGGGATGTAGCTTCTAAATAATATATATTTGAAAAGATTTATTTTCTAAATTTTAAGTTATACAAGTGTTTTTAGCAAATCAAATACTCCTTCCTTTCTGGGGACTAGGTTGATATGGCAACATGCAAAGGGAAAGCCAGAGCTAGTGACTTTTAGTAACTACCTCATTTGTGGTTATATGAAGACAGCTGAGCAGTCTCTCACATGAAAAGAAACCCCACTTTTCCAAATGCAAGCATCATTGAATACGTAATCTATTAAAAAGTCTTAAAAATAATTTTTAAACTTATAGATGTACCAACATTTGCTCCTTTTTCCTCTAACTGGTCACACTTAAGTAAGTTTCCAAAAGGTTTCCAAATATAAAATGGGAAAGTTTTATTCTTTACTCTCTACATGGGTACTCAAAGGGAGATGGTGTTAGCACAAAGATTTTTTTCCAAGAGACATAAAAGGTTTGGCTATTTGCTTATGAGTTTATTTAGAGGATAATAGGATACTAGGTTTAGAGAGGAAAGGAATGTTAGAGGTCATATAGTTCAATCCTCTCATTTTACAGAGAAGCCCACAGAGTTCAAGTGACTTGCTCAGGGTCACAAAGGTATTGAATAGGGAAAGACAGTATTCAAATTCAGATCCTTTCATTCCAAACCTGGGATCTTTTCCATTGCAACATGTTGTATCTTTCATATTCTCCTTTGACATCGCAAAGTCTTGAACACAAAAACAAGTGTCATCTTTTTTTAGTTTAATAGCATGTCATCATAAAAATTATGAAGTGTCTTACATTAGGAACAAAGTTTCACCTCATTTGAGGAAAACTAAGGAACAAAGAATGGTTTCTAATTAAAAGAATATAATTAGAGTAAATAAGAAATCAATTTATAAAAGTACAATAATTGTCATTATTTTTGACATGTTCATTTGTATTTGTTTTCCATATAAAGTGAAAGAATAACTATAAATTTCTCAGTACCCATAAACTAATTTAGCTCCAGAGATAAATCTTCATAAACACACTTCATTTACTCTTGGATTCTTTTGAAGGAAAGGCTCTATTTTTATCTCAGAGAGAAATTTTCCTTGCCATTCAAGAGTGATAGGCATACACATATACATACACATCCAGAGGCATGAAGAAGGAATCAATATAGCCATGAGAAGTCCTATATGTGGTAAGTGAGCCTCAGAATACACAGCCATGAGGGAATAGTTATACAAAGGATAAACCCAAGACAACTAAAGAAATCTTTACGTGATCACAAAGAATTCACTCTATTCACCATTCAATATCTTAGAACCATGTATGCAAATGACAGCCAGTCTTGCCTAAAGGATGTAATACTATTACTTCCATTACATTTAGAAAATCATATTCATGGGTAATAATTGTATAGATCCATATTCAAGATTGTCTAAGAGGTGGAGGAGTGTTCAGCATTAGTAGAACAGAGTGCATTTAACACATAGTTGAAGTATGAGTCTGATGAGAAATAAAGAGGTGTCTTGGTTCCTGGCTACCCTTGATTATGCTACCCATAAAAGGTATTAAGGAATACTCAGAAAAATAGAAGCACTTAAAATTCACAACACATGAATGGTCAAAGAATTGGAATAATTTTCAAATAAGGAAGTGCAAGTTGCTAATAATTACACGAAAGATGTTCCACTTTACTAATGATCAAAGATGTGAAGTAAAATAACTATGGCAATTAAAAAAAATGGAAAAAAATAATTGAAAGCTTAGAAACTCAGCATTGGCAGAGTTTCAGAGAAACAGATATACTCATTCATTGCCAGTAGAACTGCAAACTACTGGAATAGTTTTAGAAATCAATAGGATAGTACTTCATTAAAGATGCAAAAGTCATCATACTTTTTGACTCAATAGTTCCATTGTTGGAAATATACCATGAGAGTGTTATCAAAAATAATTTTAGAGATATCCATTCAAAGATTATTTTAGCAGTTTTATTTATAATTATAAAATAGAGCACTATTGGAACCAAACTAACTGTCCTATCAATAAGGCAATGGTTAAATAGATTGTGATACATTAATGCAATGGAATGCAGTAATATAATTTAAACCAGTATAAGAGACTTTTTGTGAAAATAATGAGAAGCAAACAAACAAAAAATCAGAAACAGAAGGAAAGAACAACAACAAATGATGGCCCTATAACAGGAAAGGTGAATGAGGATGAACGGACAAATAAAGACATCTGATAGAGCAAGACTTAGTGACAAAAAAGTCACTATGTCATTTTATATTTTGAAAATTTGTTCCATTGTATCTAACTTTTCATGACCCCATATGGGATTTTCTTGGCAAAGATATTAGAGCAGTTTGCCATGTCTAGCTCATTTTACAGATGGGAAACTGAGTAAGAGTTAAGTGACTTGCCCAGGGTCACACAGATAATGTCTCAGGAAGGTATGTTTTCTTGACTCCAGGTTGGGCACTATCCACTGCTCCACGTAGCTGACCCATTGAAACATGTCATAAGATTATCGATTCAGAGCTGAAAGGGACCTCTAAGGTCATCTAGTCCAGTCCTTTCATTTTCTAAATCAGTAAACTAAGGTCAAAAAAGGTTAAGTAATTTGCCCAATCGTTATATAGGAAACAAATGTCAGAGGCAGGATTAGAAACCAAGTTCACTTACTCTAGGGCTAGTGATTGTATTCATTGTACAACAGTGCCTCATTTCGGTTGCAAAATAAATTTAATTGGTTGTATTGGTATTTGATGTTAAGTTTATAATAAATTTTTAAAATAGGGAGATGTAATTCAAATAATAAAAATAAATAATTTTGCATGGGTTTTTATAATTTGCAAAATGCTTTTTATATATCACTGTGAATTCATACATGAGTGCTGTCCTTTTTAATCTTGTGTCCCCAGAGCCTAACAGTCTTGCAAATTACAGGGAGTTAATAAATGTTTGTTGAATTGAATACATTATATCATTTGACCTACTCCATTGAGTTATATGTAAATGCACAGCTAGCTATGCCAGTAGTCAAATAATAATTATGCTGAGAGGTAGGTTTGGGGAAGTAGGAAAAAAATCTAAATTAAATGTTTCTATAATGTGCCACCCAAATTAATATATAGCCAATATTGTCTACTCTATAGAAAGTCAATTATAAGTATTTATTAGATATCCAATACATATTAAGTCCTGTGCTAGATACTGGGGATACAAACACAAAAGTCTCTGCCCTCAAAAAGCTTTCATTTGGTTGGGGTTGGGAAGAGGAGGATAGGAAACAGCATCCTTACATCTAACTTTGGGAAGCTATACCTGGGCTCACAGGAGATGGGGTATTACATCATTCCTTATTCTCTTTAGTCCTGAAGATGCTAGGTTACCTGTTCTTACACTCAAGAGTTCATTGAAATTCCCATTCTGGAACCCTGGAGACAATTTAGAGTCCATTCCAAAGGTTTTCCCCCCAAAAAAGGGAAAGGTGGAAAGTACTCATGTACCTTTTACTAAAAAGTATTCACTATACCTGACATGAATTAGGTATGAGACAGGTAATTTATTACTGCATACACACACATACACAAACAAAATAAAACATAAAAGACTCACAAATGTACATTAACAGAACAAGATCTAGTAACTTAATGACAGTTAAAATCTTCTGGGTGGTTAATAAACTGAATCAGAAGATAAAGCAGTTTTCAGAACTGCTAACTAGGCATTTATATTTCTCCTCAGCTCACTGTCCAAAACAACTCCTGGTACATGTTTGATGGTAAAAGGCCACTTTGGGGCCAACCTTCTTATAAGTAGCTCTTCTTTCTGATGTCTGCTCCTCTAGCCACCACAATCAATTTTTCCCTTGGTCCAGAACCTCTCAGACTCACAAGGTTATCTCCAAGTAACCCAAAATGAGGAAAGAATGTCTGCAAAGAAGGTAACTTCCCTAGGCACATGTGCTTTAGATACCTTGTACTCATAGATGCATAGAGGCCCTGCTGGGAGAATTTAACTTGAAACAGTGTAGTAGCAAGCACCCCAGTGTCCCCAGGGTGTCTGCCAACACAGGTTCTTAGATCTGCTTTGTTAAAGGAACGCAACTCAAAATGGGTTAAACAAGCTTACTTTAATCAGTCGAACATATGTATCATTTACCTAGTTCAGGGGGAAAAGGTCAGCACCCCAAACTTCAGAATATACATACAGAATTATCAAGTCAGAGAAACAGATGAAGTAGACAATTTCCAAACTGTCCAACCATTACATCCATACCAAAATCAACATCTGGGTTTTTCAAAGCCGGGGGGAAGGGAGGAGGGGTGTCTCAACAACGGCTTCCCAGAATCCAGATCAAATCACAGAACACTTCTCAAAGTGAGTCCCCCAAAACAAAGCTACACATCAGGGCTTAAATAGCCTTCTTCTGGCTCAAAGAATGTAACAACCTTATTGACCCACTGGCCAACCAAAAAGTATCTACTGAAAAACAAGTCTCCCACCCCAGGCTCCACTTGCACTTTAGCCTAGGGGCAGGGAAGATCTTCAAATTTACATTCCCATTACAAAAGCCCTGTACAATCTTAAGTCAAAAAAGGAAGAGAAGAGTGAGGGCAGGCTGCTTCCTTTTCTACATACACTAAGTCATCAGTGCTGCAGCCAATAAGAGGATTCTTAATCATCTCATAGTGAAAGCCATTCAGGATAATGTCACACACATCCAAAATTTCCATGCAGCCATCCATATTAGGAATGGAGACCTTGATGGAATGGGGGCCTAGGAGGCAGAGGGGAACTCTCTACATACAAAATAAATACACAATAACTGAAGGAGGCACTAATAAAGGAGAAAGTAGGAAAGGCTTCCTATGGAAGGTAATATGACAGTTGAGCTCTGAAGGAAGCTAGGAGTTCCAAGAGGTAGCAATGAAGAGGGAGAGCATTCCAAGCATGGGGAACAATTTGTGTAAATGTATGAAAGAAAGTCAGAATGTGAAACATGGACAACAGCAAGTAGCTCAGTTTGGTATGAGTGTAGAACATATGAGAAGGACTAATGTAGAACCAACCTAGAAAGACAGACTAGAGCTAGATTGTGAGAAGTTTCTATTTTCCTCCTACCAGTAGATGCACTGAAGCTTCTTAAGCAAAAGAGTAAGGGGTGAGAGCACTTTAGGAATTTTGATTTAGCAGCCCTGGGGGTGATAGATTAGGGAGGATAGAGACTGGATGCAAAGAGAACAAGGAAAAGTCTACTCTAGTCATTCAAATGAAGGATGATAAGGATCTGACCTAGCAAGGTTTTATATTGAGTTAAAAGGAGACAGATTCAAAAGATGTTAAGGAGGTGGGGTGTCAACCAGACTTGGCAACTCATTGCATGTGGAGGGGGGGGTGAGTTGGGGTGAAGAACTGTGGTCAAATACTATCAAACCTGGATGACCAGAAGAATGGTGGTGCCCTAAACAGAAGTAAGGAAGTTAAGAGGAGGTGGTGGGTGTAGAAGGCAAAATGAGATGTATTTTAGGCATGTTGAGTTTTTCCAGGTGGAAATGTTGAGCAGACAGGTAAAAATGTGGAAATGAAGCTCTGGAGAAAGATGAGAGCTGAATATAAAGATTTGAGAGTATCAGTGACTATAGGATGAGAAAAGAGACAGCCAAGGACTGAGTTCTGGGGTACAACTACCAATGGGGGAACAGGGCAAGAATCCCACCACAGGCAGAAAGAGAACCATGAAAATAAAAGAAAAAGGAAAAAGTCTCTCAGGACACAAATTGATACAATGAAGTTCATTCTCTAAAAGGCAAGTTTTAGCATCCTAATGCTATCTACTAGCAATAAATGTCTTATGATGCTATTTACCTTTTATGGCTCTGATATTAGCATGCATGTTAAAATTTTGTGTACACGTGTACAAACAAATGTGCATTCTTCCAAATGGGCTTTTATTGGTTTCTGTTCATTATCATTCACACTGAAGTTCACACCAAAGCATTTTACTTGTTCAGGATGAAGGTATTAGTCCTAGGAATACTTATTTGCAACTGATTGTTTCAAGTTGCATAAAGTCTTTACTTATGCCTGAAGTTATTCCTAACACTTAGTGAAAAGTGTAAATAGGATGTACTTTTATCTGGTTTTCCTGTTAAAAGATGGAAATAGAGGATCTTGATTTCATCTCAGTTCATCCAGAGGTAATTAGACTCTGGGGGATTTGAATGACTAACTAAACTCATTAGAGACTAATCAAAATGATCATTTAAAATAATGTACATGTTAAAATATAACTGAAAAATGGACAGAGTACTCATTTGACTGATCAATATATTACCCTGTGTAGAAAGGTATATTGGGGGAAACAAATGAACAGCAGAAGGCTGGTGGGTGATTCACAATAAAAATAGAATTAACTTGCATTTATATCGTGTTTCAAAGTTTGCAAAGCACTTCACAAATATTATCTCATTTTATCCTCACAACAACCCTGGGAGGTAAGTGCTATTATTATGCGCATTTTGTTGTTCAATCTTTTCAGTCATGCTCAACTCTTCATGACCCCATTTTGGGTTTTCTTGGCAAAGATACTGGAATGGTTTGCTATTTTCTCTCCAGCTCATTTTACAGAGGAAAATGAAGCAAACAGGGTTAAGTGACTTGCCCAGGGTCACACAGCTAGTAAATGTCTGAGGCAAAGGAATAAAAAAATCTCGGAGTTGAAGGAAACCTTAGTAATTAGTCTAACCTGTACCAGGTTAAGTGTTAAGGGCCAAGCCTAAATTAGGCTTAATCCAATGCATTTGAAGTTTAAAATGCAATGAGCACTGGTATGGACTGTAATGTGTAATTAAAAACCACTTTACTATTTAAATATATAAAGGACATACTTTAAAAAGATATAGAAGTAAAATGAAGTACAGCTTAGCTCCTCCTGTTGAGTCAACATGAACTGGCTACAGGCACTTCTGCACCATTTTCCCCTGGGGCAAGGATGGGGAACCTGTGGCCTTCTAAGTCCTTGAGTGCAGCCTTTTGACTGAGTCCAAGTTTTACAGAACAAATCCTTTTATTAAGGGGATTTGTTTTGTGAAGTTTGGATTCAATCAAAGAGCCCCACTTGAGGACCTAGAGGGCCACATGTGATTCCCCACTCCTTTATGTCTAAGTCTCTTGATACTCCAAGTAGCAGAATGCCCCCCCCCCCATCCCCTAACCTTCCTAAAGGCCCAACCTATTTCACCTTCTGCTGGTGAGGGCACCAGGTAGAAAGAAGGGAAATGAAGGAGTAGAAATAGAAGGGGAAGGTAGGGAAAGGAACACCATCCAGAACCCAGTTGCAGCACAAACATGACTTTGTCCTCAGAAATTGGAAGCAATCAATTGCTCTTTCCCACTCACCACCCCCTAGCACCTCTCCACATAAAATCAATATAACTCCCACTACCTCACAGCAGGAATTTCATCTTCAGTGTCCCCAACAAACCTCCATTTGAAGACTCCTAGTGAGGAAGTTCCAACTCCCTCCCTGGGGAGAGTAGCTCCTTCTGCTTTTGAACAACTCTTTAGTAATATGCAAGAATTTTCTTACATAGAGCATAAAATACCTCTTTGTAACTTCTACCTACTGTTCATTGAACCAAGTAGATGAAGGCTATCCATCTTCCCCGTACTACTCCTTTAAATAAGAAGATCACTGTCATATATTCCTCCTCCCCCAAGTCTTTGCTTTTCTAAGCTAACCCAATAGGGGTTGTCCTTCTCTGGAAGCAGTACAGCTTTTCAATGACCTTCTTAATACTAGGCACCAAGAATTGAACATAATACCCCAGAGGTGGGCTGACCAGAACAGAGTAAAGGAGGACAGTCACCTCCCCTTTGTGGATCCTCTGCCTCTCAATGGAACCTAAAATCACATTAGGTCTTCTGGTCACTTTGCAAAACTGTTCACTCATACTAAGCTTGCAGACCATGTTCATCATAGTTTAATGACCTAGAAGGATACTGTCACCAAGCTTAATGAACCTTTTCCTACTATACATATACACCGGCCAAGCAGACTAGAATACTCTGTTGGCCAGCTAAGACACAGAGTTATGGAAAATTTATGGACAAATTACTCTTTAGATTTGTTTTCCCACCCTAGACTTCATGTAGAACACCCTTCTATAATTTAAAAATTACTTTAGACCTATGATAAGTAATTAGATAACAGCTTAACTTAAATTAGTTGCACATTCTAGACATATTGCCTGATTAAATTTCAAAGAAACTCTAACCTTCTTGGTGGAGACCCTCTTTCTGTGGGTTAGGATTAGAGTGGCATGCTGGTAAATGTTTAACTACCAGCTCTATGGCAAAGAAAATATAGCAAGATATACTTTTTGGTTGAATCTGCATTATTTTAATTTTCTCCATCTCTTTATTAAGTCTAGACAAGCCACAAAACAATAAATCAAGCCCTGATTTGGAACACTTGCCAGTTTCCAAGGTGTAAATGAGTACACTGAAAATTTAACAATCAGATTTCTGAGCATGAAAAAGCTGACCCCAGCACTTCCCTGATTAGGAACTACCCTAGTCATCATACCCCCAGAAACACATTCCGTATTTTTTATCTTTTTCCCAAATGCTGGGTTTGCACTCTATTGGTGCTGTGTAAATATAATCTGATTTTGAGAAACTGTGTTCTTATGAGACATTGGGTAGCTCCCACAGAGCAGGAAAGGATAATATAAGTGAGAAATAAAAACAATCAACAAAAACTAGTTAACTAGATAATTTGCCTTAGTATTTATTATAATGATGTCTTGTGTTTTAACAACACGTTCATTTCTAAATGTATCCCTCCAAGCCCTACACCTGGAGTCAAGAAAACCTGAATTCAAATTTAGCCTCAGATACTTAGACACTAACTGCACAACCCTGAGCGACTCATTTATCTTCTGTCTGCCTCAGTTTCCTCAACTATAAAATTGGGATAATAATAGCACCTACCAGGGTTGTTGTGAGGGTCAAATGAGATATTTATAAAGTGCTTAGCATAGTGCCTTGCACATAGTAGGTACTTAATAAATGCTTGTCTCCTTCCTTCCTTCATTCCTTCCTTCCCTCAGCAGTAACCCTTCTCTGCTAGCAAAGATTAAGGGAAAAGGAGCAAAGAAGTAGCTCAAGAAAACCAAACAATACATCAATAACATCTAAAAATGTATACAATAATCCATCCCTCCAATGACCCACATTTGCAATGAAAGGAAGAAGATTTATTTTCTTGACTAACCTCCTGGGTCATTATAATTCCACACTATTAGTTTTCTTTCTTTGTTCTATCTATGTTGTAGCCATTGTTTATATTGTTTTCTTGGTTATGTGTACTTCATTCTGTTTCAGTATATATATATATATCTTCCCACATTTCTCTGAATTCTTCCTTTTTGAAATTTCTTATGATAGAGTAAATATTCTATTTTTTATGTACCTCAATTTAGCCATTCTCAAATCCATTGGGCATGTACTTTGTTGCCAATTCTTTCCTAACTCAAAAAATGCTACAATTGATATTTTGGTATACATGGGAATTTTCTTTCTATATCTGACCTTTCTGAGGTACCTGTTTACCTATAGATGGGATCAAAGGGCATGGACATTTTAGTCACTTTTTAAAAAATTTAATTCAAATGCTTATTAAAATGGTTGAACTAATTCTCAGTTCCACTAACCATGTATTAGTTTGTCTCTTTATACTGATTTGCTGATTGTGAGTTGAACTCTCAGAATTGCTTTAATTTACAATTATCTTACTATTAATGATTTGGAACCATGTTTCATCTAATTATTAATAATATACAATTAACCTTTTTTGACTCATTTGTTTACATCCTTTGGTCACTTATCCACTGAGGAATGCTTATATCCCTTTGAAATAGTTAGCTAGGACTGTGTAATGACATGGTTCTCAAGCTAAAAATATGAAGAATTAGAAACACACTCTCTTCCCATATCTAGGCTATCTACTATTTCTCTCTCTGTCTCTGTCTCTCTCCTATCTCTCTCTGTCTCTCTCCCTCCCTTCATCTCTATCTCTGTCTTTCTCTCCTCCTCTCCCTTTTCTCTTTCTTTTCCCCTTCATTCAGCCTTGGCCATAGCAACCAATTCTCAAATCCCTCTGCAGGAGGTGAGGTAACATTCTGTGAATCTGTGGGAGGAGAAGAGGAGCCAGACTGTAAACAGAAGCCAGCAGCCAGGACACCAGAAGGCAATTAGGAATGAATGAAATTCAGGCAGTCATGAGGAAGAAAAGCTTCCCTGTGACAAAAGACCACCTATCCATGACTTCCTTTTGTGAAGAACAACAAACAGGGTTTTCATACAGCTCCTGTTTTCCTTTGCATCGAGGAGGAACTGCTCTCATGGACATCTAGAACCATATATTAGAATCAGTTCCAAACAGTTTCCATAAGTGATACCCTCAAACCAAAATGTCCCCCACCTAAAATGTCTTGATTTGAGGTTTACCACAGATGCCTCTGAAACCATAGTTGTCTGCATATTGTCTCCCCCATTAAAATGTGAGCTCTTTGAAGGTGGGGACCTTTGTTTGGTTTTTGTCTTTACTATTCACATTGAAAACAGGGTACATATCTTAAGAGGTGCCTAAACATATTAGAGCTAAAATTTTATAAATTTAAATGTAATATGTTTAAATAAAGCAGCAAGCTTCTCACCATAAATTTGATGAATTTTGGAGAAAAAACAAAACCCTCAGGAGTCTCATTTGAAGGTTTCTACACTCATTTGTAGGGATTATTGGAGAAAGGATTCCTGCTTGTGCATGAGTTGGAGTAGGTTATCAGTATGGTGAAGTGGAAAAATCGTTGAATGGGTTTGGAGTTAGAAAGACTTGGGTTCTATTCCAGCTTTGCCACCTAGTACCTGTGAGACGTTAGGTAGGTCACTGAACCACTGTAAGCTCAAATTACTCATCTTAGAATAAAGGAGGTGGACTAGCTGACCTCTAATGTACCTTCCATCTTTTAATCTCTGATCCTAGGACCACTGAGGTCATTTTTAACTCCAGGTTCTATGAATGGCAAATATTTATTTTAAAGCTAGGCAGATCTACAAACACATGAGAGTATTTAGGGTTTAACCAGACTCTCTACACATACAAAAGAAGCCACCAAGAAGAGAAGCAAGGGGAGGTCCTGATAAACATAGATCCTCAGGTCAACAAAGCTAGTTTCAAGAACTCCCCATACATTTTCACCTTCAATAGATATGCTATACAGTTCAGAAAACCCCCAAAGAATGCTGAGCTGCCTCTGAATAAATAGCACATGTTATGTGGAAAGTTAGTTGCCCAGATAACTTACATGGACCCGCTGAGACTTTCTTATTCTTTTCAGATAGCCTTCCCTAAAGAATTTCCCATTTCATCCCCACTGCCCATAAACTATAAACACTCTTTTAAACTGCAAACCTTTTGAAGGCAAATTACTTCTGCCAGTTCTTTTCATTGCCTTTCATGGGGGTGGAATTAAATAAATGAAATAATTCCATCAAAATATTGGATGGGTTGTGGAAAGATCAGCATGATGGTACAGTGTTGGTTGCACAGTGAAATAATACAATCATTTTGAAAAGCAATTTGGAATTATGCAAATAAAATGACTAAAATATCCATACCCTCTTACAAATAGATACCATTACTGAGAAGCTTACACTCAAAAGAAACCATTGATAAGGGGAGGAAAAGTCCTAATATACTCCAAAATATTCATAACGGCACTTTCATGATAGCTAAGAATTGGAAATAAAGTAGATGCCTGTCGAATGAGGAATGGCAAACCAATTGTGGTATATGAACATAATGAGTTATCACTGTGCCGCAAAAAAATGATATGTGTGATGAGAGGCATGAAAAGATCTTTATGAACTGACACCAATGAAATAAGCAAAACAATGACTATAACAATGTAAATGGAAAGGATGACACACTAAAAATTTTTTAATGTAATTAAATTACCAAGATCAAATGGGACTCAAATAGATATGAGAAGAAAATCCCAACCTATCCCTTTGTGGAGGTGGGAGGTCCACAGGTATTAACTGTAAAGCCATGCACAAGCAGCTTTCCAGAGGACTGCTGCTGTGAACAGCTTTCAAGGTTCTGATTACATAGTATAGTGAACTCTCTATATATTCAATAACAAATCAGAGCAAAACATTCATAGAAAATCAAAATACAGCATTCACCATGTAACAACTCAACAACTTATCACTAAAATGGCCACATAGTTTTCACCAAAGTGGCTACATAGTTTTAAACAAAATACATTCATTTAGTCAATCACAAAATCCTTAATTCAATCACAAAGTAAAAAAGTCAAAGTCTTCCACCCCTAGGTCATAATAAATCATAATCTCAATCAGTACATAGTATCCAAGTAAAGTCTTTTTTCAGCTTGACTTGAGGCTGGCTCTCAGCTTCCATGGTCCTAGCTCCTATCTGAATCCATCCAACTGTCACCTGGGTTCAAAGGCAGGCAGCTCTCAGTTCCTTGTCCAGCTCCTTGTCCAGTTCTTTGTCCAGTTCCTGTTCCATGTTGAAGCTCACAGTGTCCAGTCCACCTCAAGTCCTTCACAGTTCCTGTTTCTGGGAAGACAAAACTCAACAGAGCCACAATAATATTCATGCACATTGCCAGCAGCATCATCAATTCACTATCTGCCTGTGAAATCAACTCAGACCCACCAACAAGGTCTGAGAACTCAACATAAATCATCAACGTAGACCCACAAACAAGGTCCAAGAGGTCGGCACAAATCATCAGTTAAGTCCCAGGACCTTCAAAACCCTCCTCCAGGACTTCTGTAAACATATAACCAGAAAATCCTCTTTCAGGGCTTCCAGTAAGGTCCCAGGGCTTCTGTACAAAGTATCACAAACATCAACACAGACAGAGCAGACAGAGTGCCAGGAGACCACAAGTTTTCTCCTTCTTGACTCTGCCACCACAAGAGTCCTCTTCTCAGTTCTGTTGTCTCTAGCCAGGCCTCTCCTTATATGTGGTCATTAGGTCCTTCCCTTCCTGTTGCAGGAGTTCATGATTTCTAGGGTTCACATGTTCTGTTTCTTAACAGACTTGATACAAGGCTCCAAAGAAACTTGAACTGAAACAAGGTGTTAATTCAATATCTGAAACAAGGTGTGAACTACTTCTGTGCTTACCATTATTAACACATAGCTCATTTTCAGAATTTTTCAATACATCCATCAAATGTGCTGATTTTTTTTTTCCTTTCTAAAAAAATGCTATTTTTCTTATGGGACAGTTCTTTGGGAGGAGGAAGGGGAAGGAAATGAGAGAGTATGGTGATGTGAGAAATAAAAAAATATCAATAAAAACTTATTTTAAGAAATCCATTGTTCAGCTAATCCTTCATAATCTTCTCCCCTCTATCTTTCCAGTCTTGGCAAATTCTGTGGTACAAAGACACTGGCCTCCTTGCTCTTCTTTGAACAACATCCCCTGACTTCGGGCATTTTCACTGCCTGTCTCCTATGCCTAGAATGCTCTCCCTCCTCATCTCTGCCTCTTGCCTTCCCTGACTTCCTTCAAGTCCCAGCTAAAATTTCACTCATCCCTTTAATTCTAGTGCTTTTCCTCTATTGATTATATCCAATTTACTCTTTTCTATAGACTATTTGGGAGGCAGTTACATGGTGGAATGGATGGAGTGTTGAACCTGGACTAATTTTCCTGAGTTCAAATCTGACCTCAGACATTTACTAGCTGTGTGATCCTGGGCAAGTCACTTAACCCTGTTGACCTCACTTTCCTCATCTGTCAAATGACCTGGAAAAGGAAATGTCAAACCATTTCAGTATCTTAGGTGAGAAAACCCCAAACAGGATCATCAAGAGTTGAACACTACTGAAAACAACTGCACAATACGCAGACGGCTTATCCACAGTTCTTTTCGTACTGTGTCTCTTATTAGGCTGTGACTCTCTCGAGAGCATAAACACCTTTTGCCTTTCTTTGTATCTCTAGCATTTAACACAGGTCCAGGCACATAGTACATGCTTAGTAAACATTTATTGACTGACTGACCAGACAACAAATGTTTATTGAGTGTCTATTGTTTTCCTTTTTTCAAGAGTCTTTTTTTTTATTTAATTTTGGAATAAAACAAGAATTTCCATAACGTAGTACAATGAAAGAGATGGTTGCGCATGAAACTGCAAATCTGCTATGCATAGAGCAAGAGTCACGTTTTTCAGGAAATTTAAATTTGGGATATGCATTGGAACTGAGGTGGGGTAGAGCCGAGACAATGCAACCCACAACACTGACAGAATTAGATTAAAATATAATTAGGAAATATTTAATAAAATAAATACAAACACAATAGAACATAGGTAATGTCAATATAGGATTTTCTAAGTCAATATGTGACCAGTTCATTTCTATTTAAGCTTGACACCAGGGGTGTGCAATATCATTGTAATTCACTGTGTTTCTGTGTTTGTGCCCACATACTGATAAAATGTATTTTGCAAACTCATCTATGGATGCATTGCTTCTATGTATAGTGTACATGGCTCTTGGCACTGAGTCACCTAAAAGAGGTGGATACCCAGTGACAGACCTTGATGAGTGAGAACATTAAAGATCTGTGGGTCTCTACCACAATAACTCCATACCATATTCCTATTGATCCTCGTCCTTCCCTGATGCACCTTTTTGGGGCACACCAGGTCCACTGCTATGTATACTTATGACAAAGGAGAGTGCAAAAATATTTTGGGAAAAGAGGAGAGATGATCTGCAAAATGAAAGACTCTTTTATATGCCAAGAAGAGGCAGCTTGCCAAGGGATAGAGAAACAGTCTTGAAACCAATAAGACCTAGAGGTACAGATTCTGCTTCCACCACATACTGGCTAATTAGCTCTGGGCAAGTCCCTTAACCTCTCAGGAGTCTAGAAAAATCTCTAAGATTATAAACTTCGGAGAAGGTGTCAACCTGCATTGTCAGGGGGAGTTTCTTTATCCAGGAAGTCCCTATACCAATGGAAATCACAGGTCCAGGCTCCATACTTATTTGCCTAGATATATAGGAAATAAATATAGAACAAAATTGAAGCAAATTTAACAATTTTCTTCTTTAAAAATATTATACATCAGATAATTGGCCAGCTGGCCAGCCCTGGCCAGCTACTCACTTTAAAATTGGCAATGAAGGAGATGCCATCACAGGCTTGGCTTAGGAAGATAAGCATTAGATGAAAATATTTGCTAACTGGCAGCCAGATATGGGTTTAAGTATCTAACCTACATGCAATCTTATTAATAATATACTTTGCAAATAGCAAATGTGTAAATGGGGGTATTCTTTACCACAAAGGCCTTTGCATTTGACAGAAAATCATAATTGTAAGGAGGCAATTTATCTTTCTTGTGCACATGAAATGACTTAAGTATAATTCTGTTTAAGCAGCAAATCATTTCCAACACTTTGCTGGAGCTCAGACCGTATTTTAGGTTGGCAAATTTGTAAGGTAAATGGGTCATCCTCTAAACATTGCTTGATAATGACAGAGGGTTGAGGAAATAAGAAATGCTATTGAGTAACCACAATTTTTCTCATTTACTAACATTTTCTGAAAGAAAGTGTATAAAGTTTGCTAGGAAGAAAACATTTTCAGGATTTGCACATAAAAATGTGCAGGATTTATGTTTTAGGTAATAACATAATTGTGGCTCTTGTCAGCTCTGAAAAAAGAATGAACTGACAGGTGTAGCAAAGCAAAGCAAAAATTTGTCAGAGGAAAAGATAATAAAGATTAGTGAGCCTATACAAAAGAAGATTATTACTTGCTGCAATACACAGAGCTTTTGAAATGCAGGTTGGGGGTGAGAGCACAAAATGAGAAAAGCTCGCCTCTTGGGTTGGTTTCTGAGCTGAATAGGAGTACCTCTGGTGCATTAAAAAGATGTCCTCCAACCCAAGAACTAAATGATGGCAAAATCAGGATATGTTTGCATTGACCTTCCCTTTGTCCAATTATGTTGCGTACAGACTGAGTGTGGCCCAAGTGACGAAGATAAACTTATCTAAGGGCAGTAGGGACTCATTCATAGATAGACCAGGTCATGAGTTACCCATCTGGGAATATCGAGGTAGGGTAATAGGAGAGTCATAAGATCCGCCCCCCCCCCCAGAACCATGAATAAAATCAAGATCCCTAACAAACTATTTTAAGACTTAAAGGGAAACACCTTCAACAAATTAATCCTAAGGTGCTGGTGATTTTACTAAAAGAAGATGAGAATGGTTATTGAGAAGGAGTTCCAAGTCACATTTTACTTATCTCATCATTTTGTCTAAGATGGATCTTTTTATGGAGGCAAGGGGAAGAGGGAATTCAGACTTCTGGGGTTGCTACGTATAAATCCCAGTTATTCTGCAAAGATGAGACCTCTTTGATCATTTTTTTCTAGGGGATAATTTTTCACCCCAACTGAATTTTTAAGGTTTATTTTTAAAAAATGGATAGATGAAGAAGCAATTATTAAGTATGTCCTATATGCAGAGGACTGGTGATCAAATAGAATAAGGAGACAGTCCCTGCTCTCAAGCTCACATTCTGCTATGAGGTAACAACACATATAGAAGGTTTTGGTTCCACATTAGATGAAAAAGTCCAGTGATTCTTAGGGTACAGCAGCAAAGTAAATATTAATGCATTGTCTTTAAAACTGATAAAGTTCTACCAGTTTCTACTGTTGAAACATGTGACAGGATCAAGGACTTTGGTGACAAGAACTTTTTTTTTCTGGGTCTTCAGTAGGTGTGGCTACAGCATCCACAATTGCAGCTGCCAGGCCACATCTCCACAGGTGTTGCTTCCTGAAATGATGGCTGAACAGGAAGCAGTATGAATGGTATGGATGTTGCTACCACTCCTGGAGAAATTGTGTGAAACTACCAGTTTGTGGCAACTGGTCGGCAGGCAGTTGGTGTGGCTGTGGCAGTGTTGAGGAAGGTGAAGCCCTTCTCCAGTGCAGTTGCTCCTCTCTGTGATTTCAGGGTGAAGGCTAGAAACAGGGACAGTGGTCTGGTAGACAGTATGATAGCAAAGGCTCTTGTGCTCAGCATCCTGGGCTATTTCCATATGGGTTTGAGAGGATCTAGTAGTGGTTTCATTTGCTTCTTGCCTCTTTCTCAGAGGGTCTTGTTGTTTAGCTATTAGGCTCACTTGTCTGTCCTATGGGTGGAGATTGAAGGGCAGTTTGTGGTTGACCTCTTTTCCACAGAAGTTGCTTCTCAGAATATCATCTGTGGGGGGTTGTACTGGAAGCAGGATTGATGATCTAGTGGGAAGGGGGAGGTCTGCCTCTCCCAGGGCTCATGGTCTTACTTGCCAGTTGGTGGCAATTGATGGGAAGTTGGTGCTGGTGATGAAGAAGGTGGGCCCCTTCAAGTTCAGAGGATAGATTGGAGCCAGATTGTAAAGTGCTTCTGTCCATTTTGTTCTTCTTACTTCCTTAATTTCTTGAATTACTTTTGACATTTTGCAAACGGAAGAAGAGCAGACAAGTTCAATCTGTAGAATCCAGTTGCTATGCAGATGTTTCTCTGGAAATAAGTGTTGCAATTGTTGTTTTCAGCTTTCTGTCTTTTGCTAGATGTTTTCCAGAAGCCTTAAAATTAAAATGCTCCTTTCAGCCTTTATTAATGGTTTTCCTTGCATGATCTCCACTTTTTTTTCTTTTTGCCATAGCAAGAGAATATTAAAAAAGGATATGTATAGAGGATTTTTTAAATTCAGGTGAATAAAATTCCTTTCCCTTTGTTGACCATTGCATTCTAGAACTAAGCATTGCTGTTCAGTTGTTTCAAGTTTCATCTGACTCTTCATGGCCCCATTTGGGGTTTTCTTGGCAAAGACACTGGAGTGGTTTGCAGTTTCCTTCTCTGACTCATTTTACAGATGAGGAAACTGAGGCAAACAAGGTGAAGTGACTTGCCCAAGGTCACATAGCTAGTAAATATCTGAGGCTGGATTTGAACTTGTAAAGGTAAGTCTTCCTGACTCTAGTCCTAGTGTTCTATCCACTGTGCCATCTAGCTGCCTCATAACCAAGTTTCTATTCCTTAGTCTATTTTTATCAGCATATCGAGAGCAGATATTGATAACTAGATGAATAGGATCATAGATTTGGAGTTGAAGAAATTTCAGAGGCCACCTAGTTTAAGCACCTCATTTTATAGAGGAGAAACTGAGGCCCAGAGAGATTGCAACTTGCTCAGGTGTGCTGGGAACTGTTTAATAAAAGAGTCCTTGAAAATGTAGGATGCACTTTTAGGGTTAATCTGTATTGTTAACATTTTCTCCATCACTTTATTAAGTCTAGAAATCAACAAAACACACAATGGGCACCAAATAAATGTTTATTGATTGATTGAACAAGACAATAAATCAAGCCCTGATTTGTAGTGATTGTGGATTTCTGAATTGTAAATGTTCGCCTTGACTCTGACAATTCTTTTGGGGAGGATTGTACTGGGAGCCAGTACAACTTGGTCATGTACAGCTAGTGAGTATCTAAGATGGATTTCAAACCCAGATTTCCTGATCCTAAGTTCAGCATTCTATCCATTTTACCACTGTCTCTATCAAAATTATTGCTGTAGAGATCTTTCTAGTAGAAAGTAGGATTGCTATAGGAAGCAGAAGGGTTTTTAATCAAAGAAGCCCAACTTTTCCTTGCTGGCGGATATGGCCATCACCTTCTATTAGCCACCCATCTTCAACACTACGACCTCCATCTCCATCCACATAGACTGAAGAAGTAGAGACAAATGCTAGGCAACAACTCCCCCTTTCAAGAATATAGGTATCATAATTCACCTGCTAACTACTTCTACCCCTATGGAGAACAAACTTCCATCAACTGTTATTCCCTGTATTACCTAATCACCAACTACTTTAGATCAAGTTATCCTCAATTCCCACTTCCCAATCTGTTACTCCAGTCGTCCTCAACCCTGCCCCACCTATGTCCTGTTCACCTCTCTCTCTCTCTACTCAATGGAATTCTTGTTTTATAGTAAAATTCCTTTCTTTCTGGGCCTTTTGCTCTCACATTCTTTCCATATATTTGCTCTCACAGGTATCTTTGCTCCACCTAGATGACACTATACTCTCCAGTAGTCAAATGCCTTCATTCTCTCTCCCTCCCCACTATAGACCTAATACAATGGTCCTAGAAGAGGGAGTTGGAATGATCCTTGGTCCCCACTGTCACTCTCAGGCTATCCCTTTGCCATCATCACTCAGACGCCTCTCTGTCTATGAAATTCCAAGTAGCAAACATTTCCACCAGGTTCACATTATGGTGACTTTGGCATACCAGTCCCAAAGTCATCTTCCCTCCTTTTTTTTAAGGAATTCAGCATCTCATTGTCTTCTTCTCCTCCCCATCTCTTACCCTTAAACTAGAGGATTTTGACTTTCATGTTGATACTCTTTCAAATTACCTGACCTCCCAATTCTTCAATCTTTTGAAATTCCATGACCTGTTCCTACATTCCAATTTAACTATAAACAGTGATGGATCTTACACTATGCATCTCTCCTTTACCCATAAGTGAAGTTCCACTTCCTCTAACACTGTACTGTAATCTGACTATAATTCGCCATCATTCAATTTGTACTTATACCTCGCCCCCACAATCATATTCCTTACTTTCATCATGACCACCCACTCCTCTACCCCTCAGTGTTATCTCAAGCCATTGATTACCCTACTCTGACTTCACTTTCCTCCACTTCCAATCTCAACTTTCAATTCTATACTGTTCTCTATTCCACAATCCCTCACCCCTGTGACTTATTGCTACTCATCTCCTGCCAAACTCCAGCTGTGGATTACTCCCACCAATCACCTGCACACTTCTTACATGTTACTGAAATGCATCCATGCTTGATTGTAGTGCAATATAAATTCATGTTATCAACTTCAGTTGGGCCCTCACTGCAGCAAGGTAATAATCTTATATCCTCCTTAATTGACTCTCTCTCTTTCTCTTCACACAATCTATTCTAAGTCTTTTTTTCCCTCTCCTCCAACTTCTCACATCTCTTTCTGCCACTCTCTCAACCGAGGACTATACTTGTTACTGAGGAAAATGAGACCATCCACCATGAACTCCCTCTACTTCCCTTCTCTTCATCTAAAAAAACTCTTGAAATTATCTTCTACCATACTCTTCTCGTTCAGTTTCTAATAATGGTGTGGCCCTTCTTTCTGCCAATTCCTCAACGAGTTCCCTTGATCCCATCTGCTCCCATCTTCTCCAGCAGATTGCATTCTCAATCACTCTCCTTTAAATCTTCAGCCTTGCCCTAGCAACTGGTTTCTTCCCTACTGCATTCAAACTCATTCAAATCTCCCTCCTTCTTAAGGACTTTCCCCATGCCATGCCCTCCCCTCAAGATATTATCCTATATCCCTTCTCCCTTTTCCAGTCAACCTCCTTGAAAACATTGTCTGTGCTTGCTGCTTCTGCTCCTTCTACTTTCACGTACTTCCCAACTCATTACAATACAACCTCTTACCTCATCACTCAACTGAAGCAACTCACTCCAGGGTTGCCAATTTGTCTCTTAGCTGCCGATTCTGATAGTCTTCTTCTTAGCCTCACCCTTCTCAACTATTCTTCAGCATTTGACACTTGTCCACACACTCTCCTTTTGTGATTCTCTCTTCCTCTCTGGGATTTCATCTCCTGCTACTTATAGAATCATTCCTTCTCAGTCTCCTTTGCTGTCTCATCATCCAATATCATGTTCACTAACCATTGATTTTCCCTAAGGTTCTGTCCTGGACCCTCTTCTCCATCTACACTCTCTTCCAATGACCTCATCAACTCCTGTGGACTTAATTGTGAGGATAATTCACAGGTCTCTTTATCCAGGACCATTCTTTCTCCTGAGCATGAGTCCTATGTCATCAACTATCTTTTGGACATTTCAAATTAGATTTCCTGGAGATACCTCAAAGTCAACATATACATATAAGAACTAATTATCTTTCCTCTCAAAGTCTCCCTTCTTCCAGATTTCCTTATTTTTTGCAAGTCCTTTCTCCCAAACTCAGTAGGACTGTCTGTCACTATGATTCTGGGAACTACTATATAGAATCCTTGGAACTATTCTGGGAGTTATTATCTAACACCTGGAAACAAGACATTCCCATGGCCATGGATCCTGAGAAACTAACTCTAAAAAGGAGGATAAAATCCTCCTTACACACACTAATATACTGCAATAGAGTCAAGCTGGCCTTCTCTTTGTTCCTCACACACAATACACCATCTCACACCTCACATCTTCTTGATTTTGTACTTGTCATTTCACATGCCTGGAATGCATTCCCTCCTCACCACTGCTTCATACAATCCTACTCTTCCTTCAAGATTGAGCTCAAATAGCACTTTCTAGATGGAGCCCTTTCTGATTCCCATAATTACTGGTGTCCTCTCTCCCAAACCACCTCATACTTATTGACTTTGCATTTATTTACTTTTATTCCCCTTATATTTATTTTACATGTTGTTGTTGTTCAGTTGTTTCAGTCACGTCCAACTCTTTGTGACCCCTTTTGGAGTTTTATTGGCAAAGGTATCAGAGTGGTTTGCCACTTCTAGTTCATTTTACTGACAAGGAAACTGAGGCAAACAGGTTAAGTGACTTGTCCAGGGTTACACAGCTAGTAAGCATCTGAGTTCAAATCTGATCTCAGATCTTCCTGACTTCAGGTCTGGTGCTCTATCTACTGTGCTACCTAGCTGCCCAATTTTATATATACCTTTACATATATTTATATGTAAATATAGAAATATGTGTGTATACCTAGAGCTTGATATAAATCTCTATGTCTCCCTTATTAGAATATAAGGTCCTTGAGAGTAAGAATTGTTTTCTTTTTTGTATTTGTATTCTCAATATCTAGCACAGTGCATGACACATAGTAGGTACTTGGTAAGGTCTTACTGACTGATTGGTGTTCTACTTTGGATTCTAGAGTAGAGGTTCTTAACTTTGAGTCTTTGAATATATATGTATGCATGTGTGTGTGCACATGTATGTGTGTGTGTTTATATGTATATGCATACATGTAAAACTGAATTTCGATATAACTGGTTTCCTTTGTGTTGCTATATTTTTTTCATTTTATGCATTTTAAAACATTATTCTGAAAGGGGGGGGGCCATAGGCTACACCAGACTGCCTAAGGTACATTACACAAAAAATTTTGAACATTTTCTGCATGAACAAAATTAAAGCTTCTGGGTTAATAAAGGAAATGTTCATTGGGGAAAAATTCTTTGACTTCAAATATATCTCTTAGGGGGTTAAGATATATAAGAAACAGATAGAAGGCTACAATACCACAAACATTCCCAATTGATATGTGACCAAATGAGATGAACAAACAGTTCACAAGAAAATTTTAAATTATTAGCAACCACATGACAGATTGCTCTGAATCACTATGGTAAAAGAAATAAAAATACAAAAACCTTGAGATTTCATCTCACACCCATCAAATTGACGAAGATGACAGAAGATAGAAATAGTCAATGTTGGAGGGAGTGTTGGAAGACAGGCTCATTAGTATTTTTTTCCTTCCCTCCCTTCCTCCCTTTTCCCCTTCCTCCCTTTCCTCCCTTCTTCTATTCTTCCTTCTTTCTTTCCTTCCTTCCTTCCTCCCTCCCTTTCCTTCCTTCTTTCCTTCCTTCCTTTTTCTTTCCTTCCTTCCTTCCTTCCTTCCTTCCTTCCTTCCTTCCTTCCTTCCTCTATGTATCTAGCTATCTAATTATTGATTGCCATGGTTATATAAGGAATTTAATGGCCACTAACCCTTGCTGCATAATCAACCTTGGCATCATGGATAGAGGTCGGGGAAACTGTCCAGTCTGACAAAAGCAGAAGAGGCAAAAGGAGGCCATTATTTTGCTACCCCTAGAAAGGAGAGATGACAGAGTAATGACCTGACTTCAGTCAGATCACAAACCTTTTGGCCCCTCTGCAATCATATTCACTAGTCAGCCAATTCACAGGAGAGAATATAAAACAGAGAGAGATTTATAAACTGAAGTAAAATTTAAAAATCCCTTAGACTTGCTGAGTCCCTTAGGAGCAGATTTGAACCACCCCAGCACAAAGAGAAAAGAGGAGAATGCTTCCATGATTGTTACCTGGGACTCCCCTGTTCTCCTATTTCCTCTTCTAGCAGTTTCCCAGTAGGTGAAGAGATTTACAAAATAAAGGATTCTCCCTGAATCCCTCACACACTGCCAGCCTCCTAATACTTCTGTACTAACTTCTTTTTACATCTGTATCCTTGTATTACATGTGAAAATTACCTACCATGGAATTAGTATTACTCTGACCAGTGGTCATTTGTTTAATTACTTTTAAATGGTGGGGAGGGGAAAACCTTATTTCTCATATCACGTTTCTTCTTTTTTAATTCTTTTTTTTTTTAAAGGAAATGGCCCTTGAGGAGGGTAAAGGATATTTTCACAAATGAAAATGATACAAAAACAAAAAAGGCAACAAAATTGGGGGTTTTAATTAATTTATTTTTAGTTTATAACATTCAGTTCCACAAGGTTTTGAGTTCTAGATTTTCTACCCCTCTCCAAGACAGTTTGCAATTTGACATAGGCTCTACATATACGTTCACATTAAAGATATTTTCACACTAGTCATGTAATGAAATTGTTTTAAATAGGCATAGGGCCTAATTCTGTAGTCTACAGTTTTGTTGGGGCTAACATAAACTCACCTAGGGAAAAATAATCTCTCTTTTGACAGAATGGAGGAGAATTCCTTCATTCTTTGAAGTTTGTAGTTATGTCAGTACATGAAAACATTGTTCAGGAGTGCAGACACTAATCCATAGTGGATTGATAGGGTGAGGTAAGGACAAAGTGAGATGTGTTGCTGCCATATTCCCCAATTGTATGGCTTCCTTTGAGAATTACTTGGGTAATTGTTTGAGTAGATAGAAAGATAGATAGATGGATGGATGGATGGATGAATAGAAAGATAGATATGTATATGTGTGTATATATGTGCCACATATATATTTATTCAAGTTGCTTAATAACAGACGAAGAATTCTTTGCTCAACCCAGTCATAAATTTCCTTTAAGCTGAAAATCAGGGAGAAACACAGGGTGAGAATTATCTTTTCTTTGTGACTCTGAAGAATTTATTATTGGAAGAAGAAAAGAGTTAAGCTTAGCTGCCAAAGGAAGTGTGGTAGACATGGTAGCAAAGCAATTTTTGGAAAAGAAACTATAACCATTTTGGAGATGTCTAAGCATTGGTATCTAAATTTGCTGTCTTTTATGGCCATGACCCATGAAGGTAGCAGTGTCAAGAACCTTCCTATAGAAGGGAACATGAAAGAATTGGGCCAGCTGTACACATTCAGTCCTAAGAACATATCTGCACTTCAGAATATTTAAGTGGACCTAGGGATAAAGATTCTCTGTCAAACCTGACCCCTGGTTTCTAAGCTCAGTACACCATTTCTGATCCCTTACCTTGGTTCTTTCCACCCAGTTTGAGTGTTGTTGTGATCTTTATTCTTGTCTCTGTTTTTGCTTCAGATACTGATTACCATCTCTGGCCTATCAGCTCCACAATTTTTGTTCCCAGTTACTTATTTATCATGGTTTGTGGGGAAGATGATCCTGCTCCCCCCTACATGAGAAGTACAACTATAACCAGTAATTTTGAGACCTGGGGTAAATCAAATACAAGGTGTTATCAAATCAACTTTTTAACTTGTGATGTGAACATATTACAGGAGATAATTAAAACAAATTCAGTTGAGCAACAGGAGGAATTGGTTATTGGCTTCTACAATCCTAGAGGAACACATGTGTTACATTTTTCACTCATACTTTTACATTTTAGTATACTGCAGCAATGTCCTTTTTGGCCTGCCTTTGTAAGGAACTTCTTTAAATCTCTTTCCCACCAAACCAATTAAGTTGTTTCAGTCTCAGTCTATGGTAGGCTATAACCCAGCCCTACCACTGGGAACAGGATCACAATCTGCCCTAAAATACTTTTCCAACAAGAGAATTCTACCACATAAATTGTCATTAGGCCACACATGGTTGGGGTATTATTTTTCCTTTAAAAAATCTTTTTATGCTTCTAGGTAACCTAGACAAGAAATATGGAAAAAGGAAACTTGGCCCACCCAAGGAACCATGACTGTCAAGTACTTTTCTTGTGCTGACATGACCTAAAAGACATTTTTTCTACATTTTGTACTTTTGTGTAACAAAAACTTTTGGAACAGTGAATCATGTTTGTCATTTAGAAAAGAAAGATTCCTTTTTGCCCTCCAGTTAGAAATGTGGGTGTCTGTTAGGTTAGGTTTACAATGGAGGCATTTCCAAACTTTGGATCTGTTGGGTTTTTTTCTCTCTCTCTCTCTGTATACTGTCTGTTTTCATGGAGCTTGAGAAGGTGAAAACATAGAGGGAAAAACTGACTAATTTCCAGCTAGTCAGGAGAGTTTTTTTTCTGGAAAACTTTCTTTAAAATGACAGAAATAAACCATTAGGAAAGAAGTCAGGATAGAGGTGAAGGAAAAAATATTTTTAAAAATTTAGAGGTTAAGACATAGCCTCCCACAACCATATGTAAATTTATACATCTCCCATTTCCTAGCTAACATCTCTGAAATTCATTAAATGTAATTGTTAAACTCTTCACAAGATTTTTAAAGATTATTTATTTCTTTCAACTATCTATATATTTAAATTCTATTAACACTGGTTCAATACTTATGTCTATGTGTAATGCATTCATTTGGGGACCTGAATTTTGTGTAGAGAGCATATAGTGCACATGTATAGCACCTGAGCTGAGCCTTGAAGAAACTAGGGATTTGTAGAGGTGAAGATGAGGAAAGAGTGCATTCTGTTCATGGGGTACAGCCAGTACGAAAGCGTGAGATAGGAGACAGGTGCCATGTATGAATGAAATTAAGAAAGTCAATTTGTCTGCCCAGCTATGTGCAATAAAATTAGAAAGGTCAGGAAATAAAAGGCTTTAAATACCAACCAGAGGAGTATATATTTGATCCTAGAGGTCACAGGGAGACATCAGCATTGGTGTTTGGAGGAGTGACATGGTTACTTTAGAAAAATCGCTTTGGTAGCTTTTTTAGAGAATTGATTGAGCGGAGAAACTTGGGACAGGGAGAACAATTAAGAGGCTATTACAATAGTCCAAGTGAGAGGTAATGAAAGGCTGGAATATGGGGTGAAAGTGGGAATATGGAGAAAGGGACAGATTCAAAAGAGGTTATGGAGGTTGAGATCATAAGTTTTGGTAACAGCTTGGATAAGTAGGGTGATAAGAGTGAGGGTGACACTGAGGTTGTAAACTGAGGTAACTAGATGATGATGATACCCTTCACTGGTTCAGAAGAGGAGTTAATTTGGTGGCAGAGATAATGGGTTCTGTTTTGGACATGTTGAGTTTGAAATGCCTATGGGACATGCAACCTAAAATGTCTAACAGTAAGTTGATGACAGGAGACTTGAGCTCAGGAGAGAGACTAATGCTGAATATCCAGGAGAGGGGGAGGGGAGAGGGAGAGGAAGAAGAGAGAGAAAGAGAGGGGAGAGGGAGAGGAAGATGAAGAGGGAGAGTGAAGGAGAGGGAGGGAGGGAGAGAGAGAGATGAGTTAAAGTGGTGAATCTGTGACTTGCAGAATGATATGGGCCTTAATAGTCATAATGAAGTTTGGAAGAAGGGTGAGTTTGGGGCGGGGGACTGGATAGTACTGAAACCATGGAAGCTGATAAAGTCACAAAAAGAAGAGTTTAGAGAGAGAAGAGAAAAGGGGCTGCAACAGAGCCTTGGGATGTACTCACAGTTAGGCTATGTGATATAGGTAATTATTTAGCAAAGGAGACTAAGAAAGAAAAGTCAGATTGGTAGGAGGAAAAACAAAAGAATGGTGTTACACCTGCTAGTTTTTCATATTTCAATATTTCCTTTGATTTGTCCTCCATGGGAAGAGACAGAATATCACTGAGAAGAATGTGGTCAAAAAGATCAAATGCTACAGTGAAGTCAAAAAGGATGAGAACTGAGGAAAAGAACATCAGATCTGACAATTCAAGACATCTTTGGTAACTGGAGAGTTTGGTAGCTAGCTTTGCAAAGGGCTGAGAAATGAGTGAGAGGAGAGGATGTAAAGGCAGTGAATATGGTAATAGCTCGTGCTTTTTATTTACAAAGTACTTTACCCCTGTTACCTCATTTAATCCTCACAACAAACCTGAGGTAGGTCCTAATATTATTCCCATGGTATAGATGAAGAAAATGAAGTATAGTGGTGAAATGATTTGTGCATGGTTGCCTAGCTCTATGAAGAAGTTTCTGAGGAGATATTATAAATCAGATCTTCCTGACGCCGTCTTATTCTCAATCAGTTATACTACCTAACTTCCCCTGATGTATAGAAAACTTTTCCAGGAGTTTGACTATGAAAGGCATGAGAACTCTAGGACAATAGCTTGAAATAGCAGGGTTTAAGAATAGGGAAGATTTGGACAAGAAAAAGTTGCCTTCCGTTAATGGTGAGAAAAAGAGGGAGAGTGAGAGGGAGGGTAGAAGTAGTTTGGGAGGCTTTAGAAGAGAAGAGAAAATTTGAAAGAGTCACTGCGGGGAGTGGGATAGGGCAGTGGTCTCCAAACTATTTTATTATGCACTCCTGTCAGAGAATGAATGATTATAGGAACAATCTGCTGGAGGGTATGAAAGAGAGTTGGATGAGGACTAGAATTATCAAATACACTGCCAGTTGGTCTCAAGGCAGCCAGAAACACTCCCAAGTATAACTGGGAAATATTTAACAAAATAAATAAAAATACAGGGTATTACTAAAGTCAGGACACATAGGGAATCTCATCAACTATGCACATTTTCAAGAAATGAAATGAATGAAATTTTCAACATTTTATTAATTAGCATAAATGAGATTTCATAGGAAAACATAGGAGCCCACATAGGAAATCTCATTAATTAATTAAATTAATCTCACTAATATGGAAAATAGTCCCAATAGCTAATGAAAGCTTTTATTCCATATGAAATTGTCATGTCTAAAATTTATGCTAATTAAATAAAATGTTGAAAATGTCATTCATTTCGTTTCTTGAAAATATGCATAGTTAATGAGATTTCCTATGTGTCCAGACTTTAAAGCACTGTACAATAGGACATAAATAATGTTAACAAATGGTTTTCTGAGTCAATACATGACCCTCGAGCCTTATGTACAGATTAATGGCCCTATTTCTCTTTGAGTTGGACACTACTAATGTAGAAGGTTTGGCCTCAGTGAAGAGAAGGGACACCTCTCCATCAGATTTGAGTAAAAGAAGATAGAATGGGGAAAGGGAATTATATCAAGGAGTTGTGAGGGGAAGAGAAAGTGAAAAAAGAGCTTATTGCAGGTAACCCCTACTTTCTCTGTTAAGTATAGGGCAAGGTTGTCTTCCAGGAATGATGAGGGGAATAGGGAAAGTGAGAGGGAGGGTAGAGGTAGTTTGGGAGGCTTTAGAAGAGAAGAGAAAATTTGAAAGAGTCACTGTGGGGAGTAGGATAGGGCAGTGATCTCCAAACTATTTTATTATGCACTCCTGTCAGTAAAACATTTAAGAGTACATCTCCCCATTATAGGCATACTTATTTATCCATAAAATATATGTGCATTTTTTATTTAAACTAATAGTTTTATACATTATAAAACTTGCTCAGAATAGATATTTTGAAAGGATAAGATCAAGAGAGAAATAGGAACTTACTGAGTAGGGTAGTGACCTGAGTAGGGTAGCTAGGTGGCATAATGGATAGAGCACCACAGCCTGAAGTCAGGAAGACCTCAGTTCAAATCATGACCCAGGGCAAGTCACTCAACCCTGTTTGCCTCAGTCCCCTTATTTGTAAAATGAGTTGAAGGAAATGGCAAACCACTCTAGTACCTTTGCCAAGAAAACCCCAAATGGGATCATGAAGAGTTGGAAATGAATGAAACAACTGAACAACAAGTGACGTGGTTAGAACTGATCTTTAGGGAAATCACTTTGGAAATTAGATAATGGAAGAATTACAGAGGGAAGAGACCTGAGGTAGGGAGGACAATTTGCTATTGCAACATCCTGAGTGAGAGATGATGAAGATATGAATTAGGGGGAGTAACAAGGAGACAGATGCAAGAAATATCATGGAAGGAAAAATTACAAAGCATGACAACTTCCTGGTGTAGCAGCAACCACACTGGCATACCCAGGATGACTGCTGACACAGGTTCTTAGATCTGCTTTACTAGGAAAGATAGCTGTTTAAGGGGTCAACAATCTTAAAATTACATTCACTAGTTGAGGGGAAAAGTCGGCACCCGAAACTTCAGAGAAAATATAAGCAGAGAAATAAAGACTGACAGACAGGGCTCTGACTACCTGAATATAGTTATATGCTTTACATACATCCCTGGATTGAGAGAAGCTTTGCATCTGAGCAGTCAGGGAGTTATGAACATATAGTCCCTCAGAATCTCAACCAGGGAATCACAAGATCCTTCTCATAAGCTAGCCCCCAAAGCAAAATACCTATTCAGAGCATATATGCACTTCTCAGAGCCAGAAAGCATCACAACTCTCCTGACTCAGTGTCTAATTAGAAATTAGCAAAAGGTGTGAAAGCCTTCCTACAAGCAAACCTCCCCTAAGCAAACTTCCCTTAATGGGCTCCATTTGAAGCCTATTAATGGTCAGGAAGATCCCATTAACTTTACACCTGGATATGTTGAGTGCCTGAGAATGAGAAGTTGAAGATGACACTTAAGTTGTGAAATTGTGGTTGGCAGGATGGTAGTGCCCTCAGTAGTCACAAGGAAATATGGCAGAGTGAAAGTTTGGAGTTAAGGGAAAGGAAAAATAATGTAAAGAGATATTTGATGTAGATTTCAACTCATCCATGCTTGTTTCTGAAACTCTGACCTACCCAAAATAAAAAAGGTTAGTCAGGTCTCTTACTCATCAGTGTAAACACAGTCTAAACATAGAGCCTGAGGGTACTTGCTGCATCCACAAAGTGATGGAGGGCATAGGGGATGGGTATTTTGGGTAAGGAAATTTTCCCAGTAGTACATAGAATTGCTACTGTGGGTATCCAAAAGTTAGGTTATAACTTTTAAGTTAGGTTTTCTCTCTGTGGAGAGAAAAGAGTATGAGTGAGAGATTCCATAGTGGTGGGAGTAGCAGAGTGGTTGAGTGTTATGTAAGATCTTATGTTGTTGTATTAGAGACAAGCCTTATGATTGGCTATCACATGAAGGGTGAGATGCAACCCTTCTTTAAACCCTTGGATGGATTGATTACATGTTCATGGGATCATTCCATGGCTCCCCCTTTGAAAATCACTGGAATAGGCAATCAATTAGGAAGGAGTAAGAGGACTGCCTTACTCCAATAAGAGTTCAGTTGATATTAGATGACATAAATTTTCAGTGGAACCAGTCAACAGAATTGTGTGTTTTTCTAGTTCCTGCAACACATAAGTGGAAACAAAGGAGGGAGATGGTGAAAGTAATACAGTATTGGGTTTTGGCAAGACTTATGTAGCATTAGGACAGGGATTCTAGAGCAGTCCTTCTTAAACATTTCCCATTCATGACCCCTTTTCACCTTTTGGCAGCATTTGTTGACATTGCATGGCCTGAGGGCATGTGCAGTACAAAGTGTGCATGTTTCATGTTCAGAACCAAGTTGCACTACGCAATATGGGAAAACACTTCCAGAAACACCTCAGATTCATTATGTGTTTGATTCTGAATTAATTTTTGGTTGTTTCATGTTGAGAAATCTTAAGGGGTCATGACCCATAGTTTAAGAAGCACTGTTCTAGAGTAGAGAATATTGTAGAGTTGAACTGATTAAAGGTAGCGATTGGAAAGGGAGGGAAGTAACTATATTTCTTAATATCAATTCTTATAATTGTATTCCCAACACATAATACAGTGCTTGGCATATAGTAGGCACTTAATAGATGCTCATTGGTTGATTGGAAGAAAAATTAGACTTGTTTTGTTTAGCTCCAGAAGGCAGAAGTATATAATTTGTAGAAGTTTCAAAGAGGAAAATTAAGCTTGACATAAGGGAAAACTTTCTGATAATTAGAGCCATTCAAATGTATAATGGACTGAATCAGGAGCCAGTGGTTTCCCCTCACTGTCAGTGAGTCTTTAATAAAAAGTTGTCACTTTTCAGGTATGCTATAGAAAAAACCCCTTTCCCTCCATCGAGTATGGGCTGGACTAAATAGTCTCTGAGATTACTTCCAGCTGTGAAATTATGTGATTCTGTGATTTATCAGTGGATCTGGTAGGGAGGTAGAGGGGTTGAGCTCTGGTTTGGATAATTCAAACATTCTGGATGTTATAAGTTAATTAGTGAGAACACCTAAACCTAATTAAATGGGGGTAGGACAAGAAACCAACTCAATTATCTCCCAAACTCCCTATCTTAAAGGGTCATACAGTTATGTAATTGAATGCTTCACTTTTCATATCTAAATTCAGCTTTCAGTGTTAAGGTAGCTCTATGTGCAGTGATTGAGCTGTCCGTGGTGCTGACTAGGTTGTGACGAATAAAGGAATAATCGGTACAATCGTTCAGCAAAGAAAGGTAGCACACTCAAGCTAGAAAATCAACCAATAATAAAGCTCTTACTGCTTCTCTAGGTCTTTTATATAACTAACCACTTTATGCCTTAATGCTGGATCTGTATTGACAGGTGCCAAGACAACATAAATTAAAGATGTAGGGAGAATTGCATAAAATTACCTTCCCTTACTCTTACTTGTGAGCTATTCTCTTTTAGCAAAATGAGCTATAGTCATAATTTTATCTCTCATTTTAATTGTTTTACTCCAAATAATAAATCTGATGTTCTTGGTCCTTGATTTTTTCTAAGCTTAGTCACCTTAAAAATCAAGTACAATTAATCCAGTCTGTAGTTTAACAGACCAAACAAATTTCCTTCCTCTGTAATGTCTCTTACTTTCAGAGTTAATTTACTATGTATACAATGTATATATTTTCATAGCATTCACATAGAGATCCACATTTACCATATATTCATGTATATGTATCATGATATGTATTGTGAATCAATATAGTTCAGAAAAAAGATAAGCATTGAGTATGCAAATTTACACATTAAAGACGTCAGAATGTACATACATGTGTTTTGCTCTGTTAATAAATGGTTGGTGATAGAATTTTGCAGCAGCTTTATGTTACTCTCTAATTTTTTGTCTAAATATTTTATATCATTTGTGTAATGATATGAACTGCCAAAGTTAGATATTTTGGAACCTTGAGATGAAAATTACCTCTGTAGGGGTGGCCAGGTAGCACAGCGAGTAAGAGCACTGGCTCCAGTGTCAGGATGACCTGGGGATCAAATCCTGGGCTCAGACACTTAGCACCCACCCAGAAACACCTAGCTGTGTAACCTTGAGCAAGTTACTTAACCCCAATTGCTTTATATAAAAAAAGAAAATTACCTCTGTAAGGCTTTTTGAAAATTTAAGAACAACAAAAAGACAAAGATCTTTTCAATCCATGATAACCATTCTTAATACCTCATCAAGAATTGAAATTAAGAAATATACTTTCCTCCTTTTCCAATCTCTAACCAGTTCAACTCTACATCATTTTTTTTTATTCTAGAAGCATTACTCCCTTGTTCTAATGCTACATAAGCCTTGTCCTAATGCTCCATAAGCCTGAATTATTCCCACCATCTGCCTCCTATATTCCCTTTTATGTTTTCCTGGAACTAGAGAAACTCACACAGCCCTATTGATGGGTTCCTCTGAAAATTTATGTGATCTGATATCAACTGAGCTCTCACTGCACCACGGCAATACTTTTATTCCTTGAGGAGTTTATAGTCTAAAGAAAGCTGCACTGTGTTTGAAGACAGAATGGGAATAAGGACAGGACCTGAGTTGTCACTGGTATGTCATATGAGTATGAAGACACAGCAAGGTGGTAGGGAGACAGAGCACTGGACCTGGAGTCAACAACACCTGAATTCAGATCTGGCTTCAGACACTTATTAATTGCATAACCCTGGGCAACAAGTCGCTTAACCCCTATTTGCCTTTGTTTCTTCACCTATAAAATAGGAATAACTGTAGCACCTACATCCCAAGGTTGCTGTGTGAATGAAATGAGATGATAATTGTAAAGTGCCTAACAATGCCTGGCACACAGTAAGCAATAGCTAAATGTTAGCAGTGGCAGCAGCAACATTAACAGTAGTAATAACTCTCCAATGAGGAAACCCTCTGTGCTGATAGAGGTTGGCATCTTCTCTGCGACTTAGAGAGATACAATCCCAGATAATTGAGAAGTTAAAGAGCTTGCTCAGGGTTATACATAACCAGTATGTATCAGAGGCAAAGGCAGCTAGGTAGCACAGTGGAAAAAGTATTGGGCCTGGAATCAGGAAGACCTGAGTTCAAATCCAGCCTCACACACTAGCTATGTGACCCTGGGCAAGTCACTTAAACCTATTGACCTCATCTTTAAATGAGCTTGGAGGAGGAAATGGTAAATCACTCCAGTATTTTTGCCAAGAAAACTCCCCAGGGTCATGATGTGTTGGACATAACTGAAATGAGGAACAACTACAAAAAAAATGAGTCACAGGCAGGAAGTGACCCATGTCTTCCTGGCCTCAAGGACAATACCCTATCCACTACATTATGCTGCCCCTCTTCTTCACAGAAAAGTAAATAAAATGTATCTATGTAGACATACAATACATACAATAGATAGAAAGGCTCATAAGTAATCTATATGTACAGATCCATAAGTGTATATATGTTGCATGTAAATATATATATGAATTTACACACATTGAAGCATTGTGTATTTATTCTGAGTGTGTATATATACACATATATTGGGTGTACATACATACAAATGTATGTATGAGCTCTGTATTTCTATATACATATATGCATATGTACACACTAAGAATAAATATACAGTGATTTATCCCAGGGGTAGGGGTCATTAACAACTAGAGGCATTAGAAATACATAGACACTGACATATACATATATACATATATAGAGAGAGACACATACATATACATGCATATACACATGCACATACATGTACCTATATACATAGACATATACAATTATATATACACATATGTATACATTTTTGTATCACTGACAGACACAGACATAAATATACCTAAACACACTCAGAATAAATACACAGTGATTTAGGGTAAGGGGATCATTAACAACTGAGGAATCAGGAAGTCTCTCAAAGCAAGTAGCATTTGACCTTAGTCTTATATAGGGAACTAGACATTCCAAAAGACAGAGGTGAAGAGAAACAGCTTTCCAGGCCTGAGAGAAAGCTTATGCAAAGATACAGAGATAGTAAACAGAATGTCCTGTCTGAGGGATAGCAGGTTCATAGAATCATAGGCCCCTAGTTTTAAATCAGGAAAGGAATTTGCAGGAATTTTTTAAAAGCCTTACAGAGGTAATTTTCATCCCAAGGTTCAAAAATATCTTACTTTGGCAGTTCATATAATTACACAAATGATATAAAATATTTGGACAAAAAATTAGAGAGCAACATAAAACTGCCTCAAAATTCAATCACCAGTCATTTATTGACAGAGCAAAATATATGTTTGTACATTCTGAAGTCTTTAATGTGTAAATTTGCATAGCTTTTTTTATTTTTTCGTGAATTTTGCAATGCTTATCTTTTTTTCTGAACTACATTGATTCACAATTATTTCGCAGATAAGAAAACTGAAGTCCCTCAAAGTTAAGTGGTTTGTCTAATTGCATGGGTAATAAGTGGTAGTAGTGGAATAGGAGCCTGAGTTTTCTGATAACAAAAACAGATTTCTTTCTATGGCACTGTAGTTTGACTGAAGCCTAAGTAACTATTGATGGTGGTTGGGGAAGTAATATATAATCAACCTGGTGAGACAAGCTGGACCTAGATCATGAAAGGATTTAAATGTCAAACAGAAGATAACTATTATGTCCCCTGCAGTCTTTCTCTGGGGTATACACCCTTAGTTCCTTCAACTAATCATCATATGATATGAAATTGATCTTGAAGCTTTACCTGAGGGAATTCTAAGAGAGTTTCCATACCCAACTTTCCACCAAAAATTCCATTATTTTTTAACTGACCTCCTCAGCAGGGATGATTAGCAAGAATCCTTTCTTATCTACCCATACCTCTAATGACTTAAAGGAAAACAAGTTGCTCAATGTCATGAAAATGTTTGGGAACCCTTGACCTCAACCAAGGAAGAACATCAGAGAGAAAAAGGTTATTCTAATTGTTGCTGTGGGAAGATCTCTATTCTAAACTTTAATAAACTAAGGCATTCAGTTTGAGTTGGTTTGCTTCAATCAACTGTTGTGCTTCCTTAAAAATGGGTGTGAAGCTGTGGCATTTTTTTTCACATGTACAATTTCTTTAAAAAAAAAACAAATCCTTTATGAACTGGTGCAAAGTGAAGTAAACAGGATCAGGAAAGCAATAAACATGACTACAACAATGTAAATGGAATGAACACAAGAACAAGACAATAGAAACCTAAAACTATACATCTTAGTGTAAAACTTTAAATCTTAGTTATTAAGCTTGCCCTCAAAAAGAGATATGAGAATGTACCTCACCCCCTTTACTTTTTTGCAGAGGTGGGGGACAATGGGAATGGAACATAGTGTATGATGTTTTCAATAAACTAATTAGCTTTGCTGAACTTCTTCCCCAACCCTCCTCTAATTTTTTAAAATAAGGTATTACTCTCTTGCAGGAGGGGAGGAGATACATTAATAAATATAGGTAATGTCCAAATAAATCAATAAAATGTATTTAAAAAATAAAAAAGGAAAGCCACCCCCTGCCCTGAAACTATTAAGCCATGTATTTTAAATTCTGTCTTATGAAAACAGAATGATTTGCATATGGAGAAGTTTTAAAATTCAGATTATTGGTACTGTGGACTAAAATGAGTTTGTGGGAGTTAGTTATGTTGTTAATGCTGATGCTAAACATGTACATTGTGTTTTTCACTCTTCTGTCATGGTATCTGATTTATAGCATAAATTTCACATTGAAAGCTTCATTATACAGGACATATCTCATACTAATAGGATTTGTGTGCAAATTTTTATCCTTAAAGCAGTTTGTTAATATTAATTAATCCTCCTAACCCCTTGGTGAAGGAGGTGAGCGTTAATATCTCTATTTTTGGAAAATTAGTACTATGTAAGACTCACCTCAGGGTACAGAGAAAATTAGTAATAGGGCTAAGATATGAAGGATCTAGTTTCTAGCTTCAAATTCTTTTTGCTAATTTCCACACACTTTTCTCTCTCTCCCATTTTTGGGGTTGAGTTTTTTCAGTAATGCCTGACTCTTCCTGAATCCATCTGGGGTTTTCTTGGCAAAGATACAGGAGAGAGTTGCCATTTGCTTCTCCAACTCATTTTACAGTTAAGGAAACTGGAGCAAACAGGGTTCAATGACTTGCCCAGGGTCACACAATTAGTAAGTGTCTGAGGCCAGATTTTAACTCAGGAAGATGAGTCTTTCTGACTCCAGGCCCATAACTCTATTCACTGGGCCACCTACCTGCCCTGTCATATGTTGTGTGTATGTGTGTGTGTGTGTGTATACACACACATATGTATTAGCATATACATATATACATACAGGGTATTCCAAAAATCTTAGTGCAGTTTTAAGCTTTAATATCTTAAAAGTGAACTTTTGGGGCACCTTCTAGTGTAATAAAAAATGAAAATATTGCAAATATGTTTCCTCATTCAACTTTCATCAGATTTCACTCCTCCTTTTGGACCTGGAAGCATCTCATAGCCAAGGCCTCCAGGTCATTTAGGCTGCTGTGCTTGAAGATGCCTAAAGTATATCATATAACCATTGGCCCTATTGTCCAGATTTATCTATAATCAGATTAACAAAGCTCTGTGATGAACAACAAAGATTTAGAGCAAGGGTTCTTAACTAGTGTCCATGAATAGGTTTATTGATTCTTTAATATTTTGATAACTATATTTCAATATAATTGATTTCCATTGTAATCCTATGTATTTTATTTTATTTATTTACAAATATTAAGTCCATAGACTTTGCCAGACAGCCAAAGGGGTCTATGATATTAAAAAGGTTTTAAGAAAAGCAACTTTGATTTATACAGTAGAGTAGATACAAGAATGCTAAAAATAAATAAATAAATGGATAGATAAATGAACATCAATTTTGATTGCATGAATGACCAGTGAGCTACCCTATTACATATCATTGATAGAAAGATATTTATCTAACTGCTTTCCCCCAGTTCTTATGAACTGTTACTTACTGTCTTAAGTTTGTATAACACTGTATGTTTACATAGATTGTTGAAGCTTAAATACTTTGGTCACAAAATTTGAGAATAGGACTCATTGGAAAAGATCCTGATGCTTGGAGATTGGAGACAAAAGGAAAAGGGGATGGCAGAGGATGAGATGGATAGATAGTGTTACGGAGACAATGATCATGAGCTTGGACAGACTTTGCGATATAGTGGAGGATAGAAGGGCATGGTGTGCTGTGGCCTGTGGGATCATGAAGAGCCAGGAACAACACAACAACAACACATAGACGGTCTAAGTTCTCAAAGAATTTCTCCTTTGATCATCACAGCCCTATGACATAAACAAGGCATCCGTTACTTCAAACTGTCAAGGGTCTGTGACTTCATCTGTGTGAGTTCTGCTTTCGCAGATACAGATTCTGCCCTCTTTATGACTGAGTAGATAGTCTTTAAGAGTTAGAGGGGTGCAGAACCTTCAGCCTGGAGGGTACATGTGGCCCTCTGGGTCCTAAAGTGAGGCCCTTTGACTGAATCCGAACTTCACAGAATAAATCCTTTTATTAAGGGGATTCATTCAAAGGACAGCACTTGAGGACTTAGAGGGTCACATGTGGCCTTGAAGCCAAGGTTCCCCACCCCTGAACTAATGTGAGGGGCAGCTGGATAGAATGGTGGTGCAGTGGATAAAATACCCATCCCAAAATCAGGAGGACCTGAATTTAAATCTGTACTCACACACTTAATAGCTATGTGACCCTAGCCGAGTCATTTAACCCCAATTGCCTCAAAAAAAAAAAAGAGTTAGTGTGTATAAAAATTCATCACCCTGCAGCTGATGTGAGAATGAAATGTATTCTTTTTTGCCTGGACCTGTGATTTCTTAGTGAGGAACTCCCTCTCCCAATGTACATTGCCACCTTCTCTGCCACTTAGAGTCCTATAGTTGCCTGGGGTCCTGAGAGGTCACCTGGTTCACCCATTGTCAGGCCTCCAGTTTGTGGCAGAGGCAGGACTTGAACCCAAGGCTTTTTTTCTGTGTGGCCAATTCTCTTCACCATGCCCCAGTGCCTCTCTGTGTTGTTTTTGTTGTTATTGTTCCTATTCCACACTTTAATGTGAGTGACATTATTGTCTCTATATTAAAGATGTGAGAGAATGGAAAGCTAGAGAGATTAAACAACATGGCCAAAAAATGAAGGACATGAGAACTAGCCCCCCAGGACTTTGGATGCTAGTCTGATGTCATTCTGCTACACCTTGCTACCTGTTTTCTTTTCCTAATTGCTTTTTATCTGTGTTGGTCTAGGGAACCAGATGTTCAAGATGCTTAGAATTCTAAATAGGTTCCAAATAAGATTTTGGAGGTCAGTCAGTCCACGAGCTTTTCTTAAGTGCCCATTAGGTGTAAGGCTCCATACCAAGCACTGGCAATGCAGAGAAATGCAAAGACCATTCCTGTCCTCAAGGACCTCACATTCTAGGGTCTGTTCTTCAAACAAAGTGAATGTGCTTTAATGCATGGAGATTTGGGCTTGAAAGCTTTTGTGGCATATATTTTGGCTGTTGGGGTGTGTCTCTTCTTCCTTATAGACTCAGCTCTGCTTTGAGGAGGTAAAGTTGCTAGATGAATGACCTCTAGACAACTGAGATGGGAAGCTATTTGGTGACGGTCTCCTTGATGAGGTAGTCACCTTCACAAGTGCACAACTTTCTCTTGAGGGACTTGGACTCAGGGCCAGTTACACTTGCTACTTCTGCTCAGTCAACTTTCTCACCTAACCTGCTGTCTTTTGTTTTGCATTATTCTATTGAGTGACTGTCAGGAACGCCTTTCCTTATACATTCTCAGCCTTGACATTTTGCTGAATTTGTAACTTTCGCCAGAGACATATGTAATTTATCTTCCCCCATTTCCACCAAGAACCAGAAGGATGTGCTGATTTGTTAGCTGACACTCTGATCCTCTACACAAATCAGTCCCCACAAACTTGTAAGATAGACACAATTTTTAAAATGTCAAAACAAATACTTTGGTGCCCCAGAATAGAATTGAGTATGAATAACACCGGACTGGGAGAGAGGAGATACAGTTTATAGAAATGCATGAAATCATGAAGTTGGAAGAGATCTCAGTATTCAGATAGTCCAATCTGACAGCTCGTTCTAAATTGACTTTTGACTGATGGTTGTATGGGACATCTATGGAAAAAGTTTTTCAGTTAGCCTTGCTTCCGTGTAAAAGTCAATAGTAGTTCTTATTTTTAGATAGCATCTTAGGTTAATAAATAACTTTACTTACAACAACAATCCTAAAAGGTAGGCAGTGTGAATATTTTTAGTTACATTTTACAGATGAAAAAGGCTTAATTTGTCCATGGTCATAGAGGTAGTAAGTACCAGAATTTAAAGCCAGATCCATGTATCTTGGTTCCAGATTAAGGTTCTTCCCTGTACACTGTGCTGCCTTGTATTAATTATTATCTCTATCTCTGTGAGAGATAATGTAGTGTAGTGAATAGAGAGCCAGTCCTAATCCTGCCTCTAACACATACTGTCTCTGTGACCCTGAGTAAGTCTTTTAACCTCTCAGTGAACCCTCCAAGTCTCAGAGAGAAGCTTCATAGAAGGTGCTGACCTGTACCGGTAGAGTAAATTTTCTCACCTGAGAGATCCCTATAGTAATGAAATGACAGGCCAGTCCCTATCTACCTCAAAGCTGAGTTTGTAGCCAGAACCTTGGAATTTTGTTAAATGCTATCTCCTTAACTCCCAACAAATTTTAGAGGGAGTAAGAGCCAGGGAAAATCTACCCTCACATACTTCCAGATTATCTAGGAAGCCCTGGATCCTAGAACACATTGTTCTTATCTCCTTTGTCTGGATTTAAAATGTGTTAAGAGATCTATAGGCCATCCTCTGAGATACAGAAAGGAGACAGAGAAAAGGAAGGAGGAGGCTAAGAGGGAATGGGAATGAGTATAAGACAATAAATACAAGTTAACAGGCACAGCCTAACTACATACAGCAATAGGATGATGAAAGAATTGTGGGACTGGTTACTGGTTACACCTTTAGTGATCTTCGAAAAAAATATATGGTTATATCTATTTGTGTCCAATGGTAGCTAACTCTAGGGTGGGGTGAGGGAGAGGGAGGGAAGAAAAAAGAGAAATGTACATGATCATTTTGTTGTATATTTGAAAAGAATAGCAAGTTGTGTGTAGTATATTTGCAGTTTCATATGCAATCACCTTTTTTATTGTACTATGTTATGGAAGTGCTTATTTTATTCCATAAATTAAAATAAAATTAAAGAACCACAGACCTGAATACAAGCAAAAGTTATCTTGTTGTTTTTAAAATGGAGAGATCATGGAGTCTTCTCATTGTAAGCTAATGAACTTGATTCCTGGCTATATTCGAAAATAATAAAAGCTGAACCTAATAAGGTGAAATTTAATGTGTTCAACTGGGTTTTAAAAAATTAGTTATACAAGTTTAGGATGGAGGGGGTTGACGGTAGAAGAGTTCTTATGAAAAAATGGGGATTTTTTGAGATGAGAATTTCAAGATCAATATGAGTCAGCAGTGTGACATGACAGCCAAAATTTATAATACATTCTTAGTGTAAGGATCTGTGTGGGGGCGTTGTTTGGCTTTGTCATGTAGGTTATGTCTCCCCTGTGAGTCTGTCTAGATGTGGCTTGCAGGGAGGTAGGAATAGATATCTCTAAAGTATCTTCCCCCTAGAGAGCTTGATTCCTGCCAGGAGCTTGGGGCCAGATACTAGCTATTCTGCTCTCTTCAGAGACTGAGGCTACTGGGCTAGATTTATGTCTATGTGATCTTTTACAAACTGTTAATCTAGGAGAAGTGATTTTTATGTTCAAGCTAAACTTCTGACCACTATCCCTTACCAGGAAAGAAGTTCCCTAAGCTACATACCCAAGGCTTTCTTATCCTCCCCATCAAATGCCAGTTCCAAAATGAACACACATAGCAAATAATAAATAAACCCATTTATGCAAGTTCATAGAAAAACAGGAATCAGAGAAAGTTTATATAGGAGAATAATGAAACAATACGGAGTAAATGAACTTTGCCTTTCGGAGTGAGGTAACTCAACTCAGTTCAAAGGAGGGAGTGTCTCAGAGCTCACCCAGAGAGAAATTCCCTGAAGTTTCTGGTATAGTAAGCTGGAGAAAGGGACATGATCAAAGTGCAACCTCTTCCACATGTCAGCTTCTTTCCAGGGTTTTTCTCCCTTCAAGGGACTGAAGAGAAGTTGGAATGTCATATCTCCCCTCTAAATGGGGGAAGCCAGAAGATCCAGGATCTTTTTTCTCTCCAGCTCTCACAGACTCTATCTGCCCATCTTTCAGGCCAAAGCATTGAATAATCAAACACCAATGAGGAAAGAGCCTATTAAATTGGCCCAGTGAGTCAAGGGTTGCATTTTATTAAAGAATGTCAAAAACGTAGGGAGTGGAGTCAAGATGCAGGAGTACAAACAGGACCTCCATGCAGCTCTGGCTTCTCCCACCTCCAATTCAGGTAAAAGGGGACTCTAAACAAACTTTGGAGCTATAGAACCCGCAAAATGACACAGAGAAGCTAACCTCCTGCTAAGGACAGCCTGGCAGGCTGGCAGGAATTGGCCAGTGCAGCACTCTGGGAGCCCAGCCCAGCCCCACACTGAGGTTTTAGCTCCAGGGCAGGCCTGACCAACCACCACTTGGAGTGACTCCAGATCACCAGAAGCTGTGGCAATCCAGAATTATCAACACATAGATGCTAAGGACAAAGTGAGAGATCAGTGCAGTGAGGACTTTGGGACCCAGTAGTTGGGAGTGCATCGGCTTTTGTCCCCAGAGTGAGAAGCAGCTGAGGGCTGTGGCCCAGGTGCCGCCACGTGGCAGTTTCAGCTCCTGAACTGCAGAGTTGGGGGTGGGGGGGAGGGCGGGACCAAGCAACCAGTCTGAGGGGTAATTGCTGTTGCTTTAACCTGTTTGGATCTGGATTGTGGTCTAGGGTGGATGCCCTGGGGTGTGTAACCAGCTTGCCAGAGCATGTGGAAGCTTCAGAGAAGGCATCCAACTGATACCTCAGGCAGCTTAGAAAACCCCAGTGTTTGGGATGAAGGTCCCCTATCTGGTGGCAGAGTCCTATTGTGGCAAAAAGCCCAGGGGTCAAGTGACTGAGTGGTGACATGACCAGGCAAAGGAAGCAAACCAAGCAGAGCAATCCAACATTAGACTCCTATTTTGGGGACAAAAAGGAGCAAAGCATGGGACAGGAGGAAGACAGTGAAGTCAGAACTCCTGCACCAAAAGGTTCTAAGAAAAATATGAGCTGGTTACAAGCCATAGAGGACCTTAAGAAGCAGATAAGAGAAGTGGAGGAAAAATTGGGAAGAGAAATGAGAACGATGAAAGAAAATTATTAAATGAGAGTCAACAGCCTGACTGAGGAAAATAACACCTTAAAAAATAGACTAACTCAAATGGTAAAGAGGCCCAAAAAGGGAACGGGGAGAAGAATGCCTTAAAAAGCCTAATTTGTCAGATAGAAAAAGAATCTCAAAAGCTCGATGAGGAGAATCATTTCTTCAGAATTAGATTGGAGTAAATGGAAGCTAATGATTTTATGAGAAATCAAGATGCTGTTAAACAGATCCAAACAAATGAAAGAATAGAAGAAATGTGAAATATCTAATTGGAAAAACCCCTGACCTGGAAAATAGATCCAGGAAAGATAATTCAAAAATTATTGGACTACCTGAAAGCCATGATCAAAGAAAGAACCTAGAAATCATCCTCCAAGAAATTCTCAAGGAAAACTGCCCTGATGTTGTAGAACCAGAGGGCAAAATAGAGGTTGAAAGAATCCACCAATCACCCCCTGGAAAAGATCCCAAAAAGAAAACTCCTAGGAATATTATAGCCAGGTTCTGAAGTTCCCAGATCAAGGAGAGAATATTATAAGCAGCCAGGAAGAAACAATTGGAATATTGTTGGAAACACAATCAGGAAAACTTAGGATCTGACAGCTTCTACATGGAGGAATCGAAGGGCTTGGAATGTGATAGTCTGGAGGTCAAAGGAGCTGGGATTAAAACCAAGAATCCCCTACCCAGCAAAACTGAGTATCACATTTCAGGGGAAAATATAGTCATTCAGTGGAAAAGAGGACTTTCAAGCATTCTTGCTGAAAAAACCAGAGTTGAATAGAAAATTTGACATTCAGATACAAGAAGCAAGAGAAGCATGAGAAGCTAAGCAGGGAAAAGAAATCATAAGGAATTTATCAAAGTTGAACTATTAACATTCCTACATGGAGAAATGATAATCGTAACTGATGAAACTTTTCTCAGTAGGAAAATAGTTGAAGGGAATAGAAATATATATATACATATATATTTCTATATCAGATGGTATACAGGCATATGAATACATATGTGAATGTGTGTATATATGTTTACAGGTATATATAGATAGAAGGCACAGGACCAATTTAATAGAAAGGGATGATATCTAAAAGGTGAACTCAAAAGGTGAGAGAGGAATATAATGAGAGGAGATGGGGAGAGACAGAATGGGGTAAACTATCTCATATAGAAGAGGCAAGGCAAAATTATTACAATTGAGGGAAAGAATAGGAAGGCAAAAGGGAATGGGTCAACCTTATTCTCATTGAATTTGGCTCGGGGAGGGAATCACATACACCCTAAATAGGGTATCTTACCCTACAAGAGAATAGGGGGAAGGGGATGAGAGGGGGTACGATGGAAGGGAGGGCAGGCTGGGGGTGAGGGAAGTTGGAAGCACCCACTTTTGAAAAGGGATGGGATCAAAGTAGAGAAGAGAACAAGTGGGAGGTGGGATAGGAGGGAGGGAAATATAGTCAGTCTTTTACAATATATCTACTATGGTAATGTTTTGCATTAGCTACACATATGCAACCTATACTAAATTGCTTATCTTCCCAGTAAGGGTGGGTGACAAGGGAGGAAGGGAATGAAACTGGAATTCAAAGTTTTACAATCAAATGTTTAATGTGTGTGTGTATACTATTATTAATACTATTTTACATGTAATTGGGAAATAAGTTATACAGGCACTGGGGCATAGAGATCCACCTGCCCTATTGGAAAAGTTGCAGGGGGTATGGGAGAAAATATGGGAGAGAGCAGATTGGAGGAGGGGATGTCCTGTGGGACTGCTATTTTGTGGGAGATGGGTAGGGGAGAAATGAGGAGACAATTTGTAACTCAGAATCTGGCAGAAATGAATGATGTAAATCAGAAGTTAATAAAGCATTTGAAAAATGGAAAAAAAAAAGAAAAACTCATCAACTTAAAAAAAAGAATGTCAAAAACAAGGAAGATATTAGTCCCATTGCACCATACCCATTTTAGATCACATCTGGGATATTGTATTCTGTTCAGAGTGCCACATTTTAGAAATAACACTAGCAAATTGGAGGAAGTCTCCAGGAAGGTAACTAGAATATAAAGGATTGAAGACCTTTAAAGCTCAATCAAAGGGACCTAGGACATTTTGCCTGGAGAAGACAAGACTTGGGATGATCTTATAGCCATCCAAATATATCATATGGAAAGGATATTAGGTTTCTTCTCTTTGGCCCCTGAGGGAAGAACTAAGAGCAAGGGGTAGAAATTGCAGAGAGATGGATTTAGGCTTCATGTAAAGAAAATCTTCCTAATAATTAGAGCTATCCCAAAGTCAAATAGGTTGCTATGGCACTTCCTGGTAATAGGATTTTCCATTTCTGGAAGTTTTCAAGTGGAAGCTATTTTTTAAAAATTAATTTGTTTATTTAATTTTACTTTTCAACATTCACTTGCATAAGAAAAGGAAGCTATTTAACAATTTGTTGGAGGTATGATAGAGGAAATTCCTATTCAGTTATAGGCTTGACTAGATGACCTCTTAAGTTCCTCCCAACTCTGAGATTCTGTGATATTGCTAAAAAGAACAAAAACTAGAATACTGGAAAAAAAAATTCACCTGCTGAACAATACTGCTTGCTGGAGATAAATCACCTGCCCCACACCATCTGGTAAGCTATGGAGATAACTTTCCAACAGGTACTGTTGGTGCAATTTACATTTTAATTAATGTATTTTATGGGACTATTACATTTTACTGAAATATAAATTTGTTTACAGAGAGGTAGTAGTTGCCATATGCTTCAATAATTGTTCCCAGTCTTGTACATTGTATGTTGTCAGGAATAAGAATTGTATCATTGCACTTGTTCATTTTCATCCTAAGAAAATTTTGGAATATGGTACCTGCCTTCAAGGAGTTAACAATATAAGTAAATAGGTGAGGCAGATTTGAAACATGAAATTCATGACAATGCCTTGTATGTTATGTATAACTGGGACTAAAAATTATGTTTATTGTTTTAATCTATTCCAATTCATCCTAATAGTTTCTGCAAGTGGGGAAGCCACAATCTAAATGAACGGTGGGACCCCACAGTACCTGCAAAACCTTAAAGGACTCAAGATACCATTCTAAAACTTTTTCCTCAGTGGTACTGAGATTTTTCTTCAGGACTCCATCCTAAATAGAGATTGGTTCAATAAAAACATTTCTAGAAAAACTTATTAAATGCTTACTGTATGCCTTGTAGCTAGCCTGCAGCTGTGATAGGGAGAAGGATCACAAATACTAATTTGCCCCCATCTGGTTTTCACTCCACCATCTTCATCATCAAGTTTCCTCTCCATTCTCAAGCTCACCACTAGGAAACTCATCAACATGTAGATGGCTTCAGATTGGGTACTTATACCTTATCAATATCCTCAGTGGCTTCTGCCACTGATTGGTGGACTAGAGGGCGGAGTAAACAAAACTCCCAGAGCCTTCCTTTTTAGGGTGCTCAAAGTACCATGCATCTTTCCATTTGCAATGTAAATTACAGGTATATTCTCAGATCCTTGACCAGGCAAACTTCTCAGGCATTCAACCCAGTACCTGCAAAATATCCTTAGTTATCTCTCTTTCTGAAAAGTTTCATGATCAAAAAAGGTATCTGGCCTTTTTAATAATGCTGGACATATTGCCAAACCGTGTGTTTAGTGGGCAAGGATAAACTTTTGAAAGCTTTCACAGTCTACCAGGAAGAACAGTAAGGTCATACCCATCACTCTCTTATGTTTAAACTTTTTCTTTTTTTGTTTGACAAGTCCAAGGTTGCTTGGAAACAAGGAGCAAAAGACATATTAGACAAACTTTGGATTTATATGGAAGCTCTGATTTTAAAATTCTATTGTTCTTTTTTTAACCTTCAAAAGTTTAAATGTGAAAGCTGATTCAAGCCCTCAGCAGATTAATGAAATGCCTTAGAAATATTCTCATTATCAATCAGCCTAGTTGGAGAGACAAAACATAGAAATATTTTTAAAATGACTAAAAACATCCATCAATAAATGCTTAAGCAATACATTCAGAATATATAGAAAATGGCTAGTATAGTTTAGGGGGCAAGGTCAATGTGGTGATCGACATGGTCAAGCAAGTCTTATTTGAAGAAATAAGATTTGAGTTGCACTTACATGATAAGCATAGGTGAAGTCAGGTGAAGAGAATGGGATGAAAGGCATAAATGGGAGTTGGTCTTGGAAAGAAGGGTCACCTTTTCATCAGAGGCTGGAGAGAGACAGAGAGAGAGAATTTGTAGAATTTATTCATGAGTTTTGGAGTATAAAACAGAAGAAAAGAACATTCACAACATGAGGCTGAGAAGGAGGAGGTGGGTTTTTGGGAGGCCTAAGGACAGAAGAGGCACTCTACCCCAGTTGCTATGCGGAGTGCTACAGAGAATCAATTAAGGAAGAAGGGAACTGCAACGTGGCAGCGGCGCATGTTCATTTGGGATGAAATAGCCTTGGTTTGTAATGAAGCTGGATATCACTGTTGTGTGGCTTCCTGCAGAACTATTTAGCAACCCCTGAGAAAGAGAAGACAGATGGTGGATAATGTAGGGTTGGGTTTCGTCAAAGCTTGGGTGATATGACAAGGGGCAAGAGATTTGAGATGATAGTATGAGACTGAACTGATTAACTATTGGATTAATACTGAGAAGGGAAGAAAGTTGATCTAGGAGCAGTGGTGATGGCCTGGGAGAGAAGGAAAGAGTAGAGGTCACAGTGTGGATGAAGATTTGACTTAGGAGTGATGAGGGACAGGGAGAAATTGGAAGAATTGAGAGAGGGGCAGCGAGGTGGCACAGTTAATAGAGCACTGGCCCTGGAGTCAGGAGGACCTGAGTTCAAATCCAGCCTCAGTCGCTTGACACACTTACTCGTCCTGAGACTTGGGGCAAGTCACAACCCCAATTGCCCTCCAAAAAGGAAAGAAAGGAAGGAAGGAAGGAA
>NW_027187419.1:60044748-60054811 GCF_028583685.1 Petaurus breviceps papuanus | reverse complement strand
GGAGGGAGGGAGGGAGGGAGGAAGGGAGGAAGGAAGGAAGGAAGGAAGGGAGGAAGGGAGGAAGGAAGGAAGGAAGAAAGAAAGAGAATGAGAGGGCATGGTCAGATAGAGAAATTTTCATTTTTGGATCAGGGTGTTAAATACTTAATGGGTGGACACAGTGTCAACATTGGGATCATTCCTGCTTTTGGCTAATTCAGAGTAAAGGTGTGGGTCATAGGAGTCTAAAAGGTTGATGAATAGCTTTTATTGCTTTTTAATCTTTGATATTTTTCTAGCTTTACTTAACTAGTTCATAGGGCCATAGGCCTAGAGCTGAGAGGGATCTTAGAAGTCATCTAATTCAGTCTCCTCTTTTTACTAAAAAAGAAAACAAGGCCCAAAGAAGTTGTGACTTGCCAAAGTCATACAGTTAGTAAGTATTATAGGTAGCAATCTGAGCCCAGGGCCTCTACCTCCAGTCATTGATCTTTACATTTGCCAATTTTATGTAATCACTTTTCTTTTGGAGGGGGGAAGACAAGGCAATTTGGGTTAAATGACTTGCCCAAGGTCACATAGCTAAGTAAGTATGTCAAGTGTCTGAGGTTGGATTTGAACTCAGGTCCTCCTGACTCCAGGGCAGCCGCTCTATTCACTGTACCACCTAGCTGCCCCTGTAATCACTTTCAAAGAAACAGGAAGAGACAGAAAATTGATTTCAGACTTTAAAAAGTATACATATTTCGATGTTTTAAGTGATTTGTGATTTTATTGGTGGGAGTATACTCTTTGCTGATACAAACAAAAACCACTCCATCCTCCATCCTATCCTGTGTGACTCTCATGTGTATTTACAACAAATCCTCCACAGACAACATATGGAGCCAGCAGCACCCTTTGTGATCTGTTTGCACGTTGAGGCTTCCAGCTACCACTCAGGTTCTCCAGCTGTGGTGTCTTACTCTTCCTTTAGGATTGGCCTATAGTTTTCCCCCATATATATTTTTGATGATGTTTCTCACTCCACTTGTATCCAAGTCATCTCTGGCAACATGTAGCAGCCTGCATGTTTCCATTGCCTTTTGAATTAGTGTAATTTGAATCCTTCTGAAATGAAACTGTTGGTTGGGTGCTCTACAAATTAATGTTATTTAATATCTTTTGGATAGGGTGCTGGGCCTAGAATGAAGAAGCTTCATCTTCATGAGTTCAAATCTGGTTTCATATTCTCGCTACATTTTATGTGTGTGTATATATACGTATATATACACGCATATAAACATATATACACACATATCTTTATATATGTATGTATATAAATGGCACTTAACCCTGTCTGCCTCAGTTTCCTCATCTGTAAATGTGCTGGAGAAGGAAATGGCAAACCCTCCCAGTATCTCTGTCAAGAAAACCCCAGATGTGGTCACAAAGAGATGAACACAACTGAACACACTATCTTCTGGGCCTCATTGCATCAAATCAATCCTTTTACTCCTCTCTACTTTGTTCTTTATTTCACTCACCACATTGACTGTCCCCAAATTTTTCTTCTGTCCTCAAGCCCCCCATAGCACCTCCTATCCCTACCCTCTCAGATAAGACTTTGCTTCATCCTTCACCCATGAATTTGAGACTATTTGCCACAAGATCCCTCTTCTCCCATTATCTCCTCCATCACCCCACTATCTGATCAAATGGCCAACACCAGGTGTCAGTGAGTAGAGCTCTGGACCTGGAGTCAAGAAAACTTGAGTTCAAATCAAACCTCAGATACTCGCTAGTTCTATGACTCCTGGACAAGTCCCTTAACCTATCTCAGCTTTCTCATCTGTAAAATAAGGATTTTAAATAGCACCTAATTGTCTAGGACTAATGTGAAATTAAAATGAGCTAATATTATAAAGCATTTTGCAAATCTTAAAGCACATATAAAAACTAGCTCTCATTATTATGTATTCCTGATCTGATTCTCTCCCATCTTTTCTAATAGATTGCCCCCACTAGCACTATCATTTCCCCCTCTCAATCTCCCTGTCTACTAGTTCTTTCCTTATGCCTACAAACATAACCAAGTCTCCTCCATGTTTAAAAACATATAATTAACTCCTACCATTCCCAGTAATTAAATTTTTATATCTCTCCCCTTCTCAGCTAAACCCTTTATACACGATTCCCAGCTATATCCAGCCCTAGTACCTCTCTTGAATTTCTCTTTCTTAAATCAGTGGCAATACTTAGCATTAGCATTAAAGCCTTCTCCTGTCTCTTGCCTTGGCTCTGGTACCAGATTACCAGTTCCTTCCATATGGGGTCAAGCCCTCTGGAGTCCAAAATTGTAAAATAGAATTGATATCCTCTGCTCAACAAACATTGTTCTGCAGTCACATTTACTCCTGCTCACTACCATATTCAACATGTTTTCTGCGGCTATTAAGGAGGCTAGACTGTTAAAGTTTTCCACAGTCTGATGGTGATGATAATGTTGATGACAATAGTTAGCATTTACATAATACTTTGAGGTTTACAAAGCACTTTATTTATGTTATCTCTCATTTGATAAAGTATGGCAACAGTCATGCCTTCTCCCTATGGCTCTCTCCTTTAATCAGCCCCATGTTTCCTGATGCAATCTCTGTGTCAAAAACAAAGTCAAAGGATTTTGATTTCCTGGATCTTCCCCTAACAAATGGTAGTTTTCTTCAGCTACTGGGGGCAATGAGATCAGACTGACATCAGCCATTTTGGCAAAGGGCCCATGTACCTCATTATATCACTAATCAGATTTCATGGGCTTATTCCCCAACAGATAAATGCTCAAAGGATATGAACAAACAGTTCTTAAAAGAAGAATTGCTAAGTATTCACAACCACAGGAAAGAATGCCCTAAATCACTAATAAGAGGAATGCAAATCAAAACAACCCTCAGGTTTTACCTGAGACTCTGACAATTGAAAAATATGACAAAAAATGGCAATAGTCAATGTTGGATGGGTTGTGGAAAGATAGGCTTGCTAGTACATTGTTGGTGGAGCTGTGAAATGGTACAACCATTTTGGGAAGCAATATGGAATTATGCAAATAAAATTACTAACATATCTATACCCTTTGAACTAGAGACTCCATGGAATTTATAACTCAAGAAACTATTGATAAGAAAAAAGTTCTCATATACTCTAAAATATTTATGGCAGACTAAGAACTGGAAAAAAAAGTAGATACCATCAATACTAGAACAGCTAAACAAATTTTGGTACATGAATGTAATATTACTATACTTAAGAAATTATATGTGTGATGAATAAAACTTGGAAAGATCTATATGAATTGATGATGCACAGTACCTGGCACATTGTAGGCATTTAGTAAATATTAATTAATTGATGGATTGATGGAAAATGATGTAAGCAGACCCAAGGAAACAATACACACACAGGAACTCCAACAAAATAGATGGAAAGAACCAAAAAAATTAAAAGTAAATGTAATGAAATTATAAAGATCCACCAGGACTTAAGTGAGGAGATTAAAAAATACAGCTTCAGGCTATCTTTTTGCAAAGGTGGGAAGTCTACAGATATTATACATTACACATGTTTTGGGAGTTTTTTGTAGTATCAATCAGTTATGTTGTGGGGTTTTTCTCTCTTAAAAAAATTTTGTCATATGGGATGGTTCTCTGGGAGGAGGAGAGGTATGGGATAACTATGGTGATGTAAGAAACAGAAAATATCAATAAAAACTTTAAAAATACATTTCAGGGTTTACTACAATTAATACAGTGGTCACCTACAAAAAGAATGTTTGGATCCAGAATTATCACCATGCTGAGAGGAAGCATCTGTCTCTGATGAACTTTAGCATCTATTAAATATATGTAACAATAAATAAAAGTGCTCATGGGAGTGCTTTGTAAATGCTATAGACATAACTATGCCCATACCAGTATGCCCTCATGGACAACTATCTATATATGTGGTATACGTAGTTAGCAAGTATTTCCATGCACCCTGTAATTAAAGTTTGCATAGTTAAATAGTAAACAACTCCCAGCTGCAAAAAGGAAGTTGAAGACAGTGTATAATTTACCATCAAACACAATTCCAAAGAGGTCTATAATTTGCCCTAATGGTATTGTTAGTCCAATTCTTTCCTTATATGTCACCCGTCATTTAACACAAGGTTTTAAAAAGTGTTCCATGTTTAGAAGCATTAATACCTCCAGCCAAAGAACTAAGGGAGGATGGAAAATTTGCCCACAGCAGCTATATTTTTTTCAAGTGTCCAACTGTAGTCAGTTCAGGCCAGAGGCTATGATGGTGCTGTGCCAAATGCTCTTAAATTTTGCCAAGGTGAAAAGGCGATACCCTTATTGCTCTCTTGTCATCATAAATCCTGATATCATCGGGGCAGCCAGGTGGCGCAGTGAGTAAGAGCTCTAGCATCAGGAGATCCAGGATCGGTTCCGGCCTCAGATACTTGGCACCCACACAAAACAACTGGCCGTGCAACCTTGAGCAAGTTACTTAACCCCAACTGCCTTAAAAAAAAAATCCTCATATAATCATTGTTTCTAAGGTCAGTTGCTGTAAAATTCAGTGGTGTGTGCAAAAAGAATAACTTAAAATGTACTAGGGTATAGAGGAGCTCAATTTTTTAAAGGAAAATATTCAAATGAATCAATTGTATAGCACATAATTTGCAGCACTGATGCATAGAACTTCATTCTATGGAGGTGCCCTGTGCTCTGAAAGTCCATGCCAATGGAGGACACACTTTGGTAGCTCCTCCCAAGGTGGGAAGGCTTCCAACATGTGCCTGGTGGCAGACTTGGTGGTTCAAATATCAGCCTAGCTAAGGTTGAAAATAATCCTTGTCAGAGAGTTGGACATCACACAGCGTATTTTCTTGGCCACAGCAACTTGTGAAATGTAACAGAGAGCAAAGGAGTTGAAATCTGCAAGGCAAGTGTCAACAGGGATTAAATCATGGTCCTTTTGAAGTATCAAAATAGCAGTTAGTGCTGAACAGAAAATAGACCATCATCATGGTGCTTCAAAATGCTACTTTTCCCTCTTCCAAATTCCTGGGTTGTGTCCTGCTAAAGTTTCCTGAAGATCAGTTGAATCAAATGGCCCATCAACTGAAGACAAAACAATCAGAAGCTAATTATATGTAAAACATGTTAGCAGCATTAAAGGGACACAAAGTCTATACATGGCCTTTCATTGTGTTAGCTGGTGAATTTTGGTGATCTAGCCTAAAATAGAGGAAGTTTCTCCCATTGGTCAGGAAGATATTACCACAGTCCCTCCAAGACAGCAGCATTTGAAGGTAGGTAGTTTTCCCAAGGCTGCTAGAACCAGTAGGTTCAAGATTCTTGAGTTAAGAAAGAACTATATTTGGACATTCTAATCCTTACTTTAGTATGTCATGAAGAAGTAGAGTTTAGCAGAGTGTCATTGAATGAATGGGCCATTAGAAGAGATAAGCATGGGATGGCCAGGTAGCACAGCGAGTAAGAGCACCGGCTCCAGTGTCAGGGATCAAATCCGGGCTCAGATACTTAGCACCACACCCAGAAATAATGGCTGTGTAACCTTGAGCAAGTTACTTAACCCCGATTGCTTAAAAAAAAAGAGAGAGATGAACATAAAGCCATGGTACAGAGTTTTCTTTGCATAGGCCTGGATAGGTGGGCTGGGTATGCTAGAACACCCAGACTAATGAGCATTCAAACTGACCCTAGGAGGAAAGGCTAATGAGAATATGTATGCTTTATATATGCTTATACTTCTCTGTGGGTATTTTGAATATACTTATCTCCCGAGTGAAATGTATTCAACTGGAGATCAGCTTAATTAAATGGCCCATCAATTGATCTCCAGTCAACTTTATTGGGATGCAATTGGGGAATTTGTAAGGGGAAAGAGAAGTATTTTAAGACACCCTGATGCTGGCCCATTTTCTATTCAGCACTAACTGCTCTTTGATATTAAAAAAAAAACAACACATGATTTAATCCATTGCCTGAATTTAATCCATAGCTTGAATTGACCACAGTTGGGCACTTGAATAAAATATAGCTGCCATAGGTAAATTTTGGTCTCCTTGATGGCAGGAATCATTTCATTTTTCTCTTTGTGTCCCCTGTGCCTAGTACAATGCTTGACATTCAGTAGGCACTTAATAAATGCTCATTGATGGGTTGAGTAGTTGTTTTGTTATGTAGCTCCCATCTGGAAAGGATGAGCAGGTAGAAGAGTTACTGGGGCATAGAAGTATAGTGAGGTCAGCTATGATAATAGAGGAAGTTAATTTGGAGGATTCTTTAAGTTTAGAGTCTAAGATGAATTATTTCAATGTCAAAAAAGGTTCATTTCCTTGCTATGTGCTTTAAAAAAGAATATCAAATGCATCCCGAGACCTTCCAGAGCCAATTAAGGTGCTTGCCTTCATCTTCAAAGTCTGGAAGGAGACAGACCTCTGATATTTAAGAAGCTGCCATTTACTCTGCCTTGTATAACATTCTCTGCAGAGGAAAAGTCAACTTAGCCAAGATTACATGGAGTTCTCCAGTATCAGATGTCCTGCTCAGTGGTGCTATCAAAATGTTCATAAGAAAATTCAAAACACATATCTGGAATCAGAGTTTCCATGCAGGTACTTGCATTCCTTATCTTAAGGCAACTCATTTTGTTGAATTTTCAACTTAAGCTTTCAGGACTTTTTGGCTAGAATACATCACATTAAATGATTGCATCTACTGGTGAATTATGATAGTCCTATGCTAACATAGGACTATCATTCCTTTTTTTAAATGAGGCCAAAACATGGCTAATATGAAAATACATTTTGCATGATTATATGTGTTGATTGATAGTATATTTCTTACCTCTTAATGGTTGGGGGAGGGGTGGGAGAGAGGGAAAGAATTAGAAATTCAAATTTTTTTAAAAATGGATGTTGAAAAATAAATAACTTTTTTCTTTTAATGAAACTAAGTTCTTAAAGAAGTGACAAAATGCTCTGGCATAGTATGTACCTGAGAGACAGGTTAAGTGTATATCCATGGCAACTGATGAACTCTCATGGTTACAGATGAGGCTAAGTAGACTCTTGTCTGAGAATAGAGCTGCCAGATTAGGTGGGTAGGGCACCATCTTAATCTTTCTCCACAAAAAGCATTTGATTCAGTCTATTTGGGGGTTTCCTCCCTTCTCCAGCTTTAGAGTGTCAAACAACAGAAAAATGAGATTCATTTCATAGACATTTACTTCACAGTGTTATGAGAGAAATATCTCCTCTCTGAGTTCATATGATAGGTAACTATTGCCAAAATATATTTACCACCATGCAGAATTTATAGAGGTAAAAACTGAACTTTTATTATGCTCCAGCATAGGTTCAAGCCTTAGAGAAAACCAGAACCTCCATTAGGATCCTCACAAGCTCTCTTATAAGTAAAAATTATGTCAGAGTGACACAGAAATAATTCTTTTACATATTGCAATCTTGTACATTTCTCCTGGGCCATAAAAGTTAGAGAGAAGATAGCTCCATAATCTCATACTTCTTTCAATGTCATAAAAATTGAGTGGTTAAACAGAGTCATAATAACATATATTCCCTAAGGAAACAAACCTCAGCAAACAAACTCTGTAGGTAGACTAAGTCAGGTTACATATTAAACTACATTTAAGGGGTTCACAAATAATCTGATTGAGGAGGAAGATTTATATATTTCCAGGGAGTCAGGAGAGTTAAGAGTCTCTGGCTTCTTATGGAAAGATTGTTGAAAACTTTAAGGAAATTTTCACATCCCTTGGGACAGGTTTTGGGCAACCCAGTAACCTCACCACTAGGAGAAACAGCCCTGATTTTCCTTTAACATTATTCCATAAATCAGGTTTTGGTCAGCTGAGGTTAGTAGATTAAGAATCAAAATTAGCATGACAATAGTCATTTTTTTTTCTGGAATGCCCTTAAGAGAAAGACATATAGGGACTGCCAAAATATGCTGTGTTCCAAATTAAGATCAGAGGATTATAGAAGTCTTAGAGCTCCAAGAGGTTTTAGAATCCAGGTAAATCAACTTCCTCATTTTGCATATGAGGAAATTGGACCCCATAAAGGAAAGGTGGCTGGCCCAACCTCACACTTCCAAGGTATTTCATATCAATGTCATGAAAAGAGTACCAAGGACTTCTACATTCCCTTACCAGATAGATTTAATTTAACAAAATGCCAGCATTGGAGACTTGGGAGACATCACTGTTCTATTTCAACATCTCAGACTGTGTGTCAGGAAACTATAAAAATACTCACAGACAAAACAGTGTCACAAGGGGAATCCAAAACTTTCTGTTAGATTCATGATTTCAAAAGCTTTTACACAGAGAAAAAGAATAACTATGGTCATGAAAAAAGCCGATTTCCTCTACAAATTCACTAGCTCTGCACAAACATGTTGAAAACCTAATCAACCCTGTTTAAGCCCATGGGGTCTCCTGTTGCAGTGGCTGGCTCAATGAACAACTATTAGAACATGGCACTTCTTAGCTGATCTGTAGGGAAATAAACTGAGTTGATAATACACAGTGGTAGGTTTTACTACCAAGCTGACCAGGCAGCTTATTCCTATTCCACAGTCACAGAGTGTACATCAAACCTTGGACCACCCTCTCACAGTATGTGTTCTTAGTCAACAAATCAACAAGCATTTATTTAATCCTTATTTATTGCTAGGCATTTGGGGATACAAATACAAAAGTAAGATATTCCCTGTCTTCAAGGGCTTACATTCAACTGGAGAGATACAAAATATTCAAAGCTAAGGAAATTCTGGATATTAGTATATACAGAGAGTAGGAAGGGATGGGGAGGGAGGGGGGGAGCGGGGCACTGAAAGTACATTACCACAATTGGAAAAAACACTCCAAGGGCATGACTTGAAAATGATGCATCAAATAACAGCACACAAAGCAGATGGCCATCAGTTGGAAAAAGACTAAACAAATTATAGTCCATGAATGTAATTTCTTACAGCATTGTAAGAAATAAAGAATATGAAAAATTCAGATAAACAAGAAAAGACACATGAATTTATCCAAACCAAATAAGTAGAATGTTTGTGTGGATACATAATGAATATATATATATACATATATATAAATGGTTATAACAATGTATTTTTTTAAAAAAGAAAGGAAACAGTGTATTTAATTAAAATGACTAGCTTGTCTTAGAAAATTTGGAAAAAAAGCTACTCTGACACTTCTTTAAAGAGCTGGTGGATAATGAATTTGAAATGTTGCATGTACCTTCAAACTCAGTTGATATGTTGGTCAATTTTGCAGAACTATTTCCTTCTTTCTTTCTTTTTTTATTCTTTGTTACAAGGAATGGCTCACTGGAAAGCAGAAAGGAGAGAGATGTAGTCAAAAATGAAAACAAAATAAAAACAAGAGTTTAAAATACAAACTAATTGTATTTCTCTCATCCCCTTCCCCCCTACTTTCCTGTAGGGTAAGATACCCAATTAAGTATGTATATTATTCCTCTTTAAGCAAAATTCAATGAGAGTAAAGTTTAGCCATCCCCTTTTGCCTTCCTGTTCTTCCCCTCCATTGTAACAGTTTTCTCTTGCCTCTTTTATATGAGATAATTTGCCCCCATACTGTCTCTCCCTATCTCATCTCATTGTTTTTCTCTCACCTCTTAATTTTATTTTTTAAATATCATCCCTTCCTATTCAATTTATCCTGTGCCCTCTATGTATACGTGTACACATATATACACACACTCACATATGTATTCATACACACGTATACCCTCCTATATAGACATATATGTATGTATACAAATATATATATACATTTATATTCCCTTCAACTATCCTCATTCTGAGAAAAGTTTCATAAATTACAATTATCATTTTTACATGTAGGAATGAAAATAGTTCAACTTTAATAAGTTCCTTTTGATTTCTTTTCCCTGTTTACCTTCTCATGCTTCTTGTATTTGAAAGTCAAATTTTCTGTTCAGCTTTGGTTTTTTAATGAAGAATACTTGAAAGTAGGG